>NC_139015.1:34943316-35316243 GCF_964374135.1 Grampus griseus
TGAAAACTAATCCAGCTAACTGCTCTGTTTTAAAGATACCTTTGGCTTAATACATATTTATTTAACTACAATTAATCTAAATATATTGATCATATACAAACAGTATGCTTGACATTTAGGAAGTCAAGGTTTGCATACTTGGAAGAGAGAAATCTGAGGGTAGGAAATCATGTTATTTATGGGATGAGACACCTTCAGATAAGCTAGAAACTTCAAAATAAGCCTAAATAAAATGATGCATGTGAGTAGAGAAGAGGAAAAACACTAACATGGGAGGAAAAGTTACAAAAGATATTCAAGGTATAATAAGCAGATTCTTCTTTCTGAGCTAGAGGAGGTACCTAGTAAAAATATGATATACAAAGGTTGAGAAAGAACAGGCTTTATTGATGTTCTAACTTCTTACCTGAAAAAAATGTCCATTTTTCAAATAGACATGTTAGGAGAGTGGATAAGTGTCCATGTTAGTAACCATAATAATAATAGAAAAGAAATACATTGTGAAATGTATACAAGATGAGGTAAATTTAAATTAAAATTTTAAGTGTGTATTTCTAATAGCCCAATATTTCTACTTGCCACCTTTACATTAGGGAAGCACTCAACAAGTGCAAGAAAACATACACAAGAATGTCCAGGGCAGCAGTATTTGCAACAGCAAAAATAACATAAATATCTAATGCCCGCCAGTAGGAATACAGATAAGCATTGGTTAATCCATACTTTGGAATACTATGAGAATTTGTGTAGCTCTATGTATACTACCATGAAAACATTACTAAGATGTACTGTTAAACTTAAAAATTCATAATAAAAATACAAACCATTACCCAACTATTTATTAAGCATTGATTATATGTTACTCATTATTTGGTTGTTTATTTCTCTACCATAGGAGCACTTTAAGGATTTTTAAACCAGAAAGAACTTATCATACTAATATTTGGGCTTAAAACCATACAGAAAATTCTTCTCAGCTTAGGTTTTTTTCTTATTTTTTATATTTCTTTACTTTCCGACTTTTCATTATACTCTTTGTGTGGCTGGGATGACGAAAATTCCTGGAGTCCTTTTCTCCATCTGAAGTACCTTTCATGCCCTGTTCAGTAGAAATGATCTGCCAAAAACGTAGATAAAGAGATACATCTTTAATCTTACAAGCTGTCTCCTTGCAAAGGATCAGGAAAATGATTTTTCTTTTAACAGTTGTCAGCATGCTTGACATCTGTCACAAAGGCTTAGGCTCTATTTTTATTTTTCCTATTGAAATCATGCTCTGACACCTGCCCCTTTGATACTTTTAGACTGATGCCGTGAAGAACTGAGTGTTTTTAAGCCAAAGAACCCACCATATTTCCTTTCTTTTTTGTTTGGTTCAAAAATAAGATTAAAAATAAAACTTATTTTCAATAGGATAGATGTGTAGAAATATCTAAATTAAATAAAAATACATCATTATCCTATGAACAATGATATTTCCTTAAAAAAGATATAGCTGATCTTAACATATTCAGTCTTCTCAAAAAGTTTTAAATAACGTGTAAAAAATTATCTTCTATATTCATCAGAACACCATTAGTGGTACTTAGCATAAAAAATAGGCATGTATGTTTCAGTTGTTTCTCAGTAAAACCTAATGACAAATGTTATAGTAACCATACACACGGATGTAACAAAAGTGCAAGTATGTTTATGAATTTTAAAGTGGTACTTTGTACTATTTGAAGAAAAAGTTATTGTTTTATGTGACATGGCAGGAAGTGTAAAGAATGTGGGTGTTTGCATGAGGAAAAGTAAGACAGTATTAAAGGTCAAAGACATTAGCCTCACCTTCTCTTTACAAAATTGCCCAAAAAATATCCCCTAGTAAAGGAATCATTACATATGAGGCTGCTATTTTGCCCTAAAAACAACAAAATAATGTGTTGGATAGGGACATCAGAAAAGTGATAGAGTAAGCAGCTCTAAACATTCATCTTCCACGAATATACATATATATACATACATACATACATATATATATATATGGCAAAATCTGTCAGAATCCTGTCAGAACTCTGAAAAACAAAGATTTACAGCAACACAGCAAATACTGAATCAAGAAAAAAGCAACTTGAAAAGAGTAAGAAAGTTGTGGTTGTTTTCATTTTCATTTGCTCCACCTGATTCCCAGTGTGATAGCAGTCTTGAAATGGCAACAGAGTGTGTTCCTAGTGTGGAACATGGATCCCTGGTTTTGGAGGGAGCATAAGATCTTATTTACAAATTACTGTAAATGTTTATAATAACCTGTCTGAGAGCTACCTGAAGGACTAATACAGGCACTCAACTTTGTTTTGCCTAACTTAGAACTCAGGCCAGAAGTGACAGGACTTGCTTAACAAATGCTGTCAGGCAAACTTACAACTTCAGATGTTTAGGATTAAGATATACACTAGACAAACTAAGGCCTGGGAGGAAAAGCTGGGGGAGATTCTTAGAGAAATCAGGATATTCAAAACAACTGAGTATTCAGGGACATTTAGAAAGCCACATGCATGCACAGGGCAATAAATATGCTTAGAAAACAACTAAGAAGAACATAAGTTTTACTCTGGGCTGATCCTTAGGCTCAAACCTACCTAAACAATGAAGGGATGTACCAGAATAGAGCTAGTCTGCAAAGACTGGGAGATGAGTTAGTTTATTATTGTTTTACTTTAATTTTTTTGGTATTATTATTGCTGTTTTTATGTTTTGTTTTGTTTCTTTTTAGCTCTTTCCTGTCAAGGAAATATCTGTGAAAAATTAGCTAAACCATGAGCTAAGGAACAGACTTCAATGACTGAACATGAAAAGAAATACTGTCTTCACAAAAATAGTTCTTAAAAGTTACTATACAAATGGACTAAAACAGCTTTTCAACATTCAAAAAGTCATCAATCTTGAGAATGGGGAACTTTATTTCCAGTATTACCACATTATAATATTTCAATGTACATTTTTCAACAATAAAAAAATCATAAGGCATAGAGTCAAGGAAATATGGCCCATTCATAGATATGAAATAAATTGATAAAAATCATCCATGAGGAAGAAAACATCAGATTTAAAAAAAAAATCCCTTTAAAACAACTATCTTAATTGTGTTTAAAGGACTAAAGGAAAGCCAAGACAAAGATCTAATAAAATCAGGAAAATGATGTACGAACAAAATGAGAATATCAATAAAAGGATAGAAATTATAAAAAGAAAACAAATAGAAATTCTGGTGAATAGTACAGTAACTGAAATTAAAACTTTAGAAGATGGGCTCACATCAGATTTGAACAGGCAGAAGAAATAATCAGTAAACTTGAAGACAGGACAATCTAATTTTTTGAGTCTGAGGAGAAGAAAGAAAAAAGAATAAGAAAAAGGAAACAGTCTAAGTGACCTGTGAGACACTGATAAGCAGACCAACATGTCCATTATGGAAGCCCTGGAAGAAAAAACAGAGAGAGAAGAGACAGGAACAATATTTGAAAAACCATTTCCCAAACATGTCCCACATTTGATGAAATACATAAATCTACAAACAATAAGAAGATCAATGAACTCCAAGTAGGATAAAGTCAGAGATCTATACCTGAACAAATTAAAAGCAATTGGTTAAAAGCCATAACAAAGAGAGAATCTTGAAATGAAGGTGAAGAGAAGCAACTCATACTGTACAGAAAAAATTAACAGCCAATTTCTTATCAGAAACTATGGAGGCCAGAAAGCTATAGGATAATACATTTAAAAGTACTGAGGGGCTCCAGGAAGATGGTGGAAGAGTAAGACACAGAGATCACCTTCCTCCCCACAAATACATAAGAAATACATCTACATGTGGAACTGCTCCTACAGAACACCTACTGAACGCTGGCAGAAGACCTCAGACCTCCCAAAAGGAAAGAAACTCCCCACGTAACTGGGTAGGGCAAAAGAATAAAGAAAAAACAGAGACAAAAGAATAGGGACGGGACCTGCATGAGTGGGAGGGAGCCGTGAAGGAGGAAAGGTTTCCACACATTAGGAAGCCCCTTTGTGGGCGGAGACTGTGGGTGGTGGAGGGCGGAACTTCGGAGTCGAGGAGGAGAGCACAGCAGCAGGGGTGTGGAGGGCAAAGTGGAGAGACTCCTGCCGGATCGGTGCCGACGAGCACTCACCAGCCCAAGAGGCCTGTCTCCTCACACAGTGGTGTGGGCCAGGGCTGGGAGCTGGGAGCTGGGGCTTGGGCTGCCGAGGTCAGATGGCAGGTAGAGGACTGGGGTTGGCAGCGTGAACACAGCCTGAAGGGGGTTAGTGCACCACGGCTAGCTGGGAGGGAGTCTGGGAAAAGTCTGGACCTGCCTAAGAGGCAAGAGACGTTTTCTCCCCTCTTTGTTTCCTGGTGCGCAAGGAGAGGGGATTAAGAGCGCTGCTTAAAGTAGCTCCAGAGATGGGCGTGAGCCACGGCTGACAGCGCGGACCCCAGAGATGGGCATGAGACGCTAAGGCGGCTGCTGCTGCCAGCAAGAAGCCTGTGTGTAAGCACAGGTCACTATCCACATCTCCACACCCGGGAGCCTGTACAGCCCGCCACTACTACGGTCCCATGATCCAGGGACAACTTCCCTGGGAGAACGCACAGCATGCATCAGGCTGTTGTAACGTCACGCTGGCCTCTGCCACCACAGGCTCGCCCCGCCTCCGTATCCCTCCCTCCCCCTGGTCTGAGTGAGCCAGAGGCCCTGAATCAGCTGCTCCTTTAACTCTGTCCTGTCTGAGCGAAGAACAGATGCCCTCAGGTGACCTACACACAGAGGCGGGTCCAAATCCAAAGCTGAACCTCAGGAGCTGTGCAAACAAAGAGAAAGGGAAATCTCTCCCAGTAGCCTCAGAAGCAGTGGATTAAAGCTCCACAATCAACTTGATGTACCCTGCATATGTGGAATACCTGAATAGACAACGAATCATCCCAAATTGAGCAGGTGGACTTTGGGATCAAGATATATTATTTTTTCCCCTTTTCCTATTTTTGTGAGTGTGTACATGTATGCTTCCGTGTGAGATTTTGTCTATATAGCTTTGCTTTCACCATTTGTCCTAGGATTGTCTGTCCATTCTTGTTTTCTTTTTCTTTACTTTTAATTTTTTTTTCATAATAATAATTTATTATTTTAATAACTTTATTTTATTTTGTCTTACTTTATCTCCTTTCTTTCTTTCCTTCTTTCTTTCTTTTTTCTATTTCTTCTCCCTTTTATTCTGAACTGTGTGGATGAAAGGCTCTAAGTGCTCCAGCCAGGAGTCACTGCTCTGCGTCTGAGGTGGGACACCCAACTTCAGGACACCAGTCCACAAGAGACCTACCAGCTACACGTAATATCAAACAGTGAAAATCTCCCAGAGATCTCCATCTCAACGTCAAGACCCAGCTTCACTCAACGACCAGCAAGCTACAGTGCTGGACACCCTATGCCAAACAACTAGCAAGACAGGAACACAGTCCCATCCAATAGCAGAGGCTGCCTAAAACCATAAGGCCACAGACATCCCAAAGCACACCACCAGACGTGGACCTGCCCACCAGAAAGACAAGATACAGCCTCCTCCACCAAACACAGGCACTAGTCCCCTCCACCAGGAAGCCTACACAACCCACTGAACCAACCTTAGCCACTAGGGACAGACACCAAAAACAACGGGAACTACGAACCTGCAGCCTGTGAAAAGGAGACCCCAAGCACAGTAAGATAAGCAAAATGAGAAGACAGAAAAACACACAGCAGATGAAGGAGCAAGGTAAAAACCCACCAGACCTAACAAATGAAGAGGAAATAGGCAGCCTACCTGAAAAGAATTCAGAGTAATGATAGAAAAGATGATCCACTGTGGTGGCACAGTGGTTGGGAGTCTGCCTGTCAATGCAGGGGACATGGGTTTGTGCCCTAGTCTGGGAAGATCCCACATGCCGCAGAGTGGCTGGGCCCGTGAGCCATGGCTGCTGAGCCTGCACGTCCGGAGCCTGTGCTCTGCAATGGGAGAGGCCACAACAGTGAGAGGCCTGCGTACTGCAAAAAACAAAAAACAAACAAACAAAAAACTCTAAAAGGGACCAATAGCAGAATAACCGATGCAGAAGAACGGATAAGTAACCTGGACGATAAAATAGTGGAAATAACTACTGCAGAGCAGAATAAAGAAAAAAGAATGAAAAGAACTAAGGACAGTCTCAGAGACCTCAGGGACAACATTAAATGCATCAACATTCAAATTACTGGGCTCCCAGAGGAAGAAGAGAAAAAGAAAGGGACTGAGAAAGTATCTGAAGAGATTATGGTTGAAAACTTCCCTAATGTGGGAAAGGAAATAGTTAATCAAGTCCAGGAAGCACAGAGAGTCCCATACAGGATAAATCCAAGGAGAAACATGCCAAGAAACATATTAATCAAACTATCAAAAATTAAATACAAAGAAAACATATTAAAAGCAGCAAGGGAAAAACCACAAATAACACACAAGGGAATCCCCATAAAGTTAACAGCTGATGTTTCAGGTGAAACGCTGCAAGCCAGAAGGGAGAGGCAGGACATATTTAAAGTAATGAAGGAGAAAAACCTACAACCAAGATTACACTACCCAGTAAGGATCTTATTCAGATTTGATGGAGAAATTAAAACCTTTACAGACAAGCAAAAGCTGAGAGAGTTCAGCACCACCAAACCAGCTTTACAACAACTGCTAAAGGAACTTCTCTAGGCAAGAACACAAGAGAAGGAAGGACCTACAATAACAAACCCAGAACAATTAAGAAAATGGGAACAGCAACATACATATTGCTAATTACCTTAAATGTAAATGGATTAAATGATCCCACCAAAAGACACAGACTGGCTGAATTGATAGAAAAACAAGACCCATATATATGCTATCTACAAGAGACCCACTTCAGACATAGGGACACATACAGACTGAAAGTGAGGGGATGGAAAAAGATATTCCATGCAAATAGAAATCAAAAAAAGCTGGAGTAGCAATTCTCATATCAGAAAAAATAGACTTTAAAATAAAGACTATTAGAAGAGACAAAGAAGGACACTACATAATGATCAAGGGATCAATCCAAGAAGAAGATATAACAATTGGAAATATTTATGCACCAACATAGGAGCACCTCAATACATAAGGCAAATACTAACAGCCATAAAAGGGGAAACTGACAGTAACACAGTCACAGTAGGGGACTTTAACACCCCACTTTCACCCATGGACAGATCATCCAAAATGAAAATAAATAAGGAAACACAAGCTTTAAATGATACATTAAACAAGATGGACTTAATTGATATTTATAGGACACTCCATCCAAAAACAACAGAATACACATTTTTCTCGAGTGCTCATGGAACATTCTCCAGGATAGATCATACCTTGGGTCACAAATCAAGCCGTGATAAATTTAAGAAAATTGAAATCATATCAAGTATCTTTTCCGACCACAGTACTATGAGACTAGATATCAATTACAGGAAAAGATCTGTAAAAAATACAAACACATGGAGGCTAAACAATACACTACTTAATAACCAAGAGATCACTGAAAATTCAAAGAGGAAATAAAAAAATACCTAGAAACAAATGACAATGAAAACACAATGACCCAAAACCTATGGGATGCAACAAAAGCAGTTCTAAGAGGGAAGTTTATAGCAATACAATCCTACCTTAAAAAACAGGAAACATCTCAAATAAACAACCTAATCTTGCACCTAAAGCAATTAGAGAAAGAAGAACAAAAAAATTCCAAAGTTATCAGAAGGAAAGAAATCATAAAGATCAGATCAGAAATAAATGAAAAAGAAATGAAGGAAATGATAACAAATATCAATAAAACTAAAAGCTGGTTCTTTGACAAGATAAACAAAATTGATAAACCATTAGCCAGACTCATCAAGAAAAAAGGGAGAAGACTCAAATCAATAGCATTATAAACGAAAAAGGAGGAGTAACAACTGACAGTGCAGAAATACAAAAGATCATGAGAGATTACTACAAGCAACTCTATGTCAATAAAATGGACAACCTGGAAGAAATGGACAAATTCTTAGAAAAGCACAACCTACTGAGACTGAACCAGGAAGAAATAGAAAATATGAGCAGACCAATCACAAGCACTGAAATTGAAACTGTGATTAAAAATCTTCCAACAAACAAAAGCCAGGACCAGATGGCTTCACAGACGAATTCTATCAAACATTTAGAGAAGAGCTAACACCTATCCTTCTCAAACTTTCCCAAATATAGCAGAGGGAGGAACACTCCCAAACTCATTCTATGAGGCCACCATCACCCTGATACCAAAACCAGACAAAGACGTCACAAAGAAAGAAAACGACAGGCCAATATCACTGATGAACATACATGCAAAAACCCTCAACAAAATACTAGCAAACAGAATCTGACAGCACATTAAAAGGATCATACACCATGATCAAGTGGGGTTTATCCCAGCAATGCAAGGATTCTTCATATACACAAATCAATCAATGCAATACACCATATTAAACAATTGAAGGAGAAAAACCATATGATCATCTCAATAGATGCAGAGAAAGCTTTTGACAAAATTCAACACCCATTTATGATAAAAACCCTGCAGAAAGTAGGCATAGAGGGAACTTTCCTCAACATAATAAAGGCCATATATGACAAGCCCACAGCAAACATCATCCTCAATGGTGAAAAACTGAAAGCATTTCCACTAAGATCAGGAACAAAACAAGGTTGCCCACTCTCACCACTCTTATTCAACATAGTTTTGGAAGTTTTAGCCACAACAATCAGAGAAGAAAAGGAAATAAAAGGAATCCAAATCGGAAAAGAAGAAGTAAACCTGTCACTGTTTGCAGATGACATGATCCTATACATAGAGAACCCTAAAGATGCTACCAGAAAACTACTAGAGCTAATCAATGAATTTGGTAAAGTGGCAGGATACAAAATTAATGCACAGAAATCTCTGGCATTCCTATATACTAATGATGAAAAATCTGAAAGTGAAATCAAGAAAACACTCCCATTTACCATTGCAACAAAAAGAATAAAATATCTAGGAATAAACCTACCTAAGGAGACAAAAGACCTGTATGCAGAAAATTATAAGACACTGATGAAAGAAATTAAAGATGATACAAACAGATGGAGAGATATACTATGTTCTTGGATTGGAAGAATCAACATTGTGAAAATGACTCTACTACCCAAAGCAATCTATAGATTCAATGCAATCCCTATCAAACTACCACTGGCATTTTTCACAGAACTAGAACAAAAAATCTTGCAATTTGTATGGAAACACAAAAGACCCTGAATAGCCAAAGCAATCTTGAGAACGAGAAAAGGAGCTGGAGGAATCAGGCTCCCTGACTTCAGACTATACTACAAAGCTACAGTTATCAAGACGGTATGGTACTGGCACAAAACCGGAAAGATAGATCAATGGAACAGGATAGAAAGCCCAGAGATAAACCCATGCACATATGGACACCTTATCTTTGATACAGGTGGCAGTAATGTACAGTGGAGAAAGGACAGCCTCTTCAATAAGTGGTGCTGGGAAAACTGGACAGGTACATGTAAAAGTATGAGATTAGATCACTCCCTAACACCATACACAAAAATAAGCTCAAAATGGATGAAAGACCTAAATGTAAGGCCAGAAGCTATCAAACTCTTAGAGGAAAACATAGGCAGAACACTCTATGACATAAATCACAGCAAGATCCTTTCTGACCCACCTCCTAGAGTAATGAAATAAAAACAAAAATAAACAAACGGGACCTAATGAAACTTCAAAGCTTTTGCACAACAAAGGAAACCATAAACGGGACCAAAAGACAACCCTCAGAATGGGAGAAAATATTTGCAAATGAAGCAACCGACAAAAGATTAATTTCCAAAATTTACAAGCAGCTCATGCAGCTCAATAACAAGAAAACAAACAACCCAATCCAAAAATGGGCAGAAGACCTAAATAGACATTTCTCCAAAGAAGATATACAGACTGCCAACAAACACATGAAAGAATGCTCAACCTCATTAATCATTAGAGAAATGCAAATCAAAACTACAATGGGGTATCACCTCACAGCAGTCAGAATGGCCATCAAAAAATCTACAAACTATAAATGCTGGAGAGGGTGTTGAGAAAAGGGAACCCTCTTGAACTGTTGGTGAGAATGTAAATTCATAGAGTCACTGTGGAGAACAGTATGGATTTTCCTTAAAAACCTAAAAATAGAACTACCATATGACCCCATAATCCCTTTACTGGGCATACACCCTGAGAAAATCATAGTTGAAAAAAAATCATGTACCACAATGTTCATTGCAGCTCTATTTACAATAGCCCAACATGGAAGCAACCTAAGTGTCCATCGACAGATGAGTGGATAAAGAAGATGTGGCATATAAATACAATGGAATATTACTCAGCCATAAAAAGAAACGAAATTTAGTTATTTGTAGTGAGGTGGATGGACTTGGAGTCTGTCATGCAGAGTAAAGTAAGTCAGAAATGGAAAAAAAAATGCCATATGCTAACAGATATATATGGAATCTTTAAATAAAAAACAAAAAGTTTATGAAGAACCTAGGGAAAGCATGGGAATAAAGATGCAGACCTACTAGAGAATGCATTTGAGGACACGGGGACGGGGAAGGGTAAGCTGGTACAAAATGAGAGAGTGGCATGGACATATATACACTACCAAATGTAAAATCGATAGCTAGTGGGAAGCAGCGGCATAGCACAGAGAGATCAGTTTGGTGCTTTGTGATCAACCAGAAGGGTGGGATAGGGAGAGTGGGATGGGGGGAGATACAAGAGGGAAGAGATATGGGGATATATGTAAATGTATAGCTGATTCACTTTGTTATAAAGCAGAAACTAACACACAATTGTCAAGCAATTATACTCCAATAATGAAGTTTAAAAAAAAAAAACCCTACAGCTAATTTCATACTTTTAGTGAAAGCCTAATAACTTTTCCCCTAAAATAAGGAACAAAGGAAGTCAATCTGATAGCCTCTGAATCTTCCTCTGGCTTTGCAATTAGAGCCCATATTTCCCTTTTCTGTCTCAATAAAATTATGTTTATCCTCAAAAAAAAAAAAAAAAAACTCTTAGAGGAAATCATAGGAAGAACACTCTATGACATAAATCACAGCAACATCTTATTTGACCCACCTCCTAGAGAAGTGGAAATTAAAACAAAAATAAACAAATGGGACCTAATGAAACTTAAAAGCTTTTGTGCAGTGAAGGAAACTATAAAAAAGATGAAAATACGAAGTCGGAAGATGGCGGAAGAGTAAGACGTGGAGATCACCTTCCTCCCCACAGATACACCAGAAATACATCTACACGTGGAACAGCTCCTACAGAACACCTACTGAAGGCTGGCAGAAGACCTCAGACCTCCCAAAAGGCAAGAAACTCCCCACATACCTGGGTAGGGCAAAAGAAAAAAAGAAAAAACAGAGACAAAAGAATAGGGACGGGACCTGCACCAGTGGGAGGGAGCTGTGAAGGAGGAAAAGTTTCCACACACTAGGAAGCCCCTTCGCGGGCGGAGACTGCGGGAGGCGGAGGGGGGAGCTTCGAAGCCGCGGAGGAGTGCACAGCAACGGGTGCGGAGGGCAAAGCGGGGAGATTCCCGCACAGAGGGTCGGTGCCGACCGGCACTCACCAGCCCGAGAGGCTTGTCTGCTCACCCGCCGGGGCGGGCAGGGCTGCGAGCTGAGGCTCTGAGGCTCGGGTTTCGGTTTCGGACGGAGCGCTGGGAGAGGACTGGGGTTGGCGGCTTGAACATAGCCTGGAGGGGTTAGTTCACCACTGCTAGCCGGGAGGGAGTCCGGGGAAAAGTCTGCACCTACCGAAGAGGCAGGAGACTTTTCCTTCCCTCTTTGTTTCCTGGGGCGTGAGGAGAGGTGTTTAAGAACGCTGCTTAAAGGAACTCCAGAGACGGGCGCGAGCCGCGGCTGAAAGCGCGGAGCCCAGAGACGGGCGCGAGCCGCGGCTGAAAGCGCGGAGCCCAGAGACGGGCGCGAGCCGCGGCTGAAAGCGCGGAGCCCAGAGACGGGCGCGAGCCGCGGCTGAAAGCGCGGAATCCAGAGACGGGCGCGAGCCGCGGCTGAAAGCGCGGAATCCAGAGACGGGCGCAAACCGCGGCTAAAAGCGCAGACCCCAGAGGCGGGCGGGAGACGTTAAGGCTGCTGCTGCCGCCACCAAGGGGCCTGTGTGCGAGCACAGGTCACTCTCCACACCCCTCTTCCGCGGAGCCTGTGCAGCCCGCCACTGCCAGGTTCCCGGGATCCAGGGACAACTTCCCCAGGAGAACGCACAGCGCGCCTCAGGCTGGTGCAAAGTCACGGCGGACTTTGCCGCCGCAGGCCCGCCCCGCACTCCGTGCCCCTCCCTCCCCGCCGGCCTGAGTGCGCCAGAGCCCCCGAATCAGTGGCTCCTTTAACCCCGTCCTGTCTGAGCAAAAAACAGACGCCCTCCAGTGACCTACACGCAGAGGCAGGGCCAAATCCAAAGCTGAGCCCCGGTGAGCTGTGAGAACAAAGAAGAGAGAGGGAAATCTCCCCCAGCAGCCTCAGAAGCAGCGGATTAAAGCTCCACAATCAACTTGATATACCCTGCATCTGTGGAATACCTGAATAGACAACCAATCATCCCAAATTAAGGAAGTGGACTTTAGGAGCAAGATCTATGATTTTTTCCCTTTTCCTCTTTTTGTGAATGTGTATGTGTATGCTTCTGTGTGAGATCTTGTCTGTATAGTCTTGCTTCCACCATTTGTCCTAGGGTTCTATCTGTCCATGTTTTTTTTTTTTTTTACTTTTTTTCTTCTTAATAATTAATTTTAATAATGTTATTATACTTTACCTTCGTTCTTTCTTTCTTTCTTTCTTTCTTTCTTTCTTTCTTTCTTTCCTTCCTTCCTTCCCTCCTTTAGACAACGAATCATCCCAGATTGAGGAGGTGGTCTCTGACAGCAAGATTTATGATTTTTCCCCATTTACCTCTTTTAGTGAGGGTGTATGTGTATGCTTCTGTGTAAGATTTTGTCAGTATAGCTTTGCTTCCAACATTTGTCCTTAGGTTCTATCCGTCCCCCCTTTTTTTTTTTTCTAAATAAGAATTTTTTAATTCAATAACTTTATTATACTTTATTTTATTTTTACTGCATCTTCTTTCTTTCTGTCTTTTTTCCTTCTTTCCCTCCTTCCTCCCTCCCTCCCTCCCTCCCTCCCTCCTTTCTTTCCTTCTTGCCTTCTTTCCTTCTTTGCTTCTTTCTTTCTTTCTTCCTTCCTTCCTACCCTCCTTTCCTTCTTTCTTTCCTCATACTTCTACTAATTCCCTCTACTTTTTCTCCCTTTTATCCTGAGCCGTGTGGATGAAAAGCTCTTGGTGCTCCAGCCAGGAGTCAGGGCTCTGCCTCTGAGGTAGGAGAGCCAACTTCAGGACACTGGTCCACAAGAGACCTCCCAGCTCCACATAATATCAAACGGCGAAAATCTCCCAGAGACCTCCATCTTAACACCAGCACCCAGCTTCACTCAACGACCAGCAAGCCACAGTGCTGGACAACCTATGCCAAACAACTAGCAAAACAGGAACACAACCCCACCCATTAGCAGAGAGGCTGCCTAAAATCACAATAAGGCCACAGACACCCCAAAACACACCACCAGACATGAACCTGCCCACTAGAGAGACAAGATCCAGCCTCATCCACCACAACACAGGCACTAGTCTCCTCCACCAGGAAGCCTACACAACCCACTAAACCAACCTTAGCCACTGGAGACAGACAACAAAAACAGGAGGAACTACGAACCTACAGTCTGCAAAAAGGAGACCCCAAACACAGTAAGATAAGCAAAATGAGAAGACAGAAAAACACACAGCAGATAAAGGAGCAAGATAAAAACCCACCAGACCTAACAAATGAAGAGGAAATAGGCAGTCTACCTGAAAAAGAATTCAGAATAATGATAGTAAGGTTGATCCGAAATCTTGGAGATAGAATGGACAATAGAATGGACAAAATGCAAGAATCAGTTAACAAGGACCTAGAAGAAATAAAGATGAAACAAGCAACGATGAACAACACAATAAATGAAATTAAAAGTACTCTAGATGGGATCAATAGCAGAATAACTGAGGCAGAAGAACGGATAAGTGACCTGGAAGATAAAATAGTGGAAATAACCACTGCAGAGCAGAATAAAGAAAAAAGAATGAAAAGAACTGAGGACAGTCTCAGAGACCTCTGGGACAACATTAAACGCACCAACATTCGAATTCTAGGGGTTCCAGAAGAAGAAGAGAAAAAGAAAGGGACTGAGAAAATATTTGAAGAGATTATAGTTGAAAACTTCCCTAATATGGGAAAGGAAATAGTTAATCAAGTCCAGGAAGCACAGAGAGTCCCATACAGGATAAATCCAAGGAGAAATACGCCAAGACACATATTAATCAAACTGTCAAAAACTAAATACAAAGAAAGCATATTAAAAGCAGCAAGGGAAAAACAACAAATAACACATAAGGGAATCCCCATAAGGTTAACAGCTGATCTCTCAGCAGAAACCCTACAAGCCAGAAGGGAGTGGCAGGACATACTGAAAGTGATGAAGGAGAAAAACCTGCAGCCAAGACTACTTTACCCAGCAAGGGGCTCATTCAGATTTGATGGAGAAATTAAAACCTTTACAGACAAGCAAAAGCTGAGAGAGTTCAGCACCACCAAACCAGCTTTACAACAAATGCTAAAGGATCTTCTCTAAGCAAGAAACACAAGAGAAGGAAAAGACCTATAATAACGAACCCAAAACAATTTAGAAAATGGGAATAGGAACTTACATATCGATAATTACCTTAAATGTAAATGGACTAAATGCTCCCACCAAAAGACACAGATTAGCTGAATGGATACAAAAACAAGACCCTTATATATGCTGTCTACAAGAGACCCACTTCAGACCTAGAGACACATACAGACTGAAAGTAAGGGGATGGAAAAAGATATTCCATGCAAATGGAAACCAAAAGAAAGCTGGAGTAGCAATTCTCATATCAGACAAAATAGACTTTAAAATAAGGACTATTAAAAGAGACAAAGAAGGACACTACATAATGATCAAGGGATCGATCCAAGAAGAAGATATAACAATTGTAAATATTTGTGCACCCAACATAGGAGCACCTCAATACATAAGGCAAATACTAACAGCCATAAAAGGGGAAATCAACAGTAACACGTTCATAGTAGGGGACTTAAACACCCCACTTTCACCCATGGACAGATCATCCAAAATGAAAATAAATAAGGAAACACAAGCTTTACATGATACATTAAACAAGATGGACTTAATTGATATTTATAGGACACTCCATCCAAAAACAACAGAATACACATTTTTCTCAAGTGCTCATGGAACATTCTCCAGGATAGATCATATCTTAGGTCAAAAATCAAGCATTGGTAAATTTAAGAAAATTGAAATTGTATCAAGTATCTTTTCTGACCACAACGCCATGAGACTAGGTATCAATTACAGGAAAAGTTCTGTAAAAAATACAAACACATGGAGGCTAAACAATACACTACTTAATAATGAAGTGATCACTGAAGAAATCAAAGAGGAAATCAAAAAATACATAGAAACAAATGACAATGGAGACACAACGACCCAAAACCTGTGGGATGCAGCAAAAGCAGTTCTAAGGGGGAAGTTTATAGCAATACAAGCCCACCTTAAGAAGCAGGAAACATCTCGAATAAAGAACCTAACCTTGCACCTCAAGCAATTAGAGAAAGAAGAACAAAAAAACCCCAAAGCTAGCAGAAGGAAAGAAATCATAAAAATCAAATCAGAAATAAATGAAAAAGAAATGAAGGAAACAATAGCAAAGATCAATAAAACTAAAAGCTGGTCCTTTGAGAAGATAAACAAAATAGATAAACCACTAGCCAGACTCATCAAGAAAAAAAGGGAGAAGACTCAAATCAATAGAATTAGAAATGAAAAAGGAGAGGTAACAACTGACACTGCAGAAATAAAAGAGATCCTGAGAGATTACTACAAGCAACTCTATGCCAATAAAATGGACAATCTGGAAGAAATGGACAAATTCTTAGAAATGCACAACCTGCCAAGACTGAATCAGGAAGAAATAGAAAATATGAACAGACCAATCACAAGCACTGAAATTGAAACTGTGATTAAAAATCTTCCAACAAACAAAAGCCCAGGACCAGATGGCTTCACAGGCGAATTCTATCAAACATTTAGAGAAGAGCTAACACCTATCCTTCTCAAACTCTTCCAAAATATAGCAGAGAGAGGAACACTCCCACACTCCTTCTACGAGGCCACCATCACCCTGATACCAAAACCAGACAAGGATGTCACAAAGAAAGAAAACTACAGGCTAATATCACTGATGAACATAGATGCAAAAATCCTCAACAAAATACTAGCAAACAGAATCCAACAGCACATTAAAAGGATCATACACCATGATCAAGTGGGGTTTATTCCAGGAATGCAAGGATTCTTCAATATATGCAAATCTATCAATGTGATAAACCATATTAACAAACTGAAGGAGAAAAACCATATGGTCATCTCAATAGATGCAGAGAAAGCTTTTGACAAAATTCAACACCCATTTATGATAAAAACCCTGCAGAAAGTAGGCATAGAGGGAACTTTCCTCAACATAATAAAGGCCATATATGACAAGCCCACAGCAAACATCATCCTCAATGGTGAAAAACTGAAAGCATTTCCACTAAGATCAGGAACAAAACAAGGTTGCCCACTCTCCCCACTCTTATTCAACATAGTTTTGGAAGTTTTAGCCACAACAATCAGAGAAGAAAAGGAAATAAAAGGAATCCAAATCGGAAAAGAAGAAGTAAACCTGTCACTGTTTGCAGATGACATGATCCTATACATAGAGAACCCTAAAGATGCTACCAGAAAACTACTAGAGCTAATCAATGAATTTGGTAAAGTGGCAGGATACAAAATTAATGCACAGAAATCTCTGGCATTCCTATATACTAATGATGAAAAATCTGAAAGTGAAATCAAGAAAACACTCCCATTTACCATTGCAACAAAAAGAATAAAATATCTAGGAATAAACCTACCTAAGGAGACAAAAGACCTGTATGCAGAAAATTATAAGACACTGATGAAAGAAATTAAAGATGATACAAACAGATGGAGAGATATACTATGTTCTTGGATTGGAAGAATCAACATTGTGAAAATGACTCTACTACCCAAAGCAATCTATAGATTCAATGCAATCCCTATCAAACTACCACTGGCATTTTTCACAGAACTAGAACAAAAAATCTTGCAATTTGTATGGAAACACAAAAGACCCTGAATAGCCAAAGCAATCTTGAGAACGAAAAAAGGAGCTGGAGGAATCAGGCTCCCTGACTTCAGACTATACTACAAAGCTACAGTTATCAAGACGGTATGGTACTGGCACAAAACCGGAAAGATAGATCAATGGAACAGGATAGAAAGCCCAGAGATAAACCCATGCACATATGGACACCTTATCTTTGATACAGGTGGCAGTAATGTACAGTGGAGGAAGGACAGCCTCTTCAATAAGTGGTGCTGGGAAAACTGGACAGGTACATGTAAAAGTATGAGATTAGATCACTCCCTAACACCATACACAAAAATAAGCTCAAAATGGATGAAAGACCTAAATGTAAGGCCAGAAGCTATCAAACTCTTAGAGGAAAACATAGGCAGAACACTCTATGACATAAATCACAGCAAGATCCTTTCTGACCCACCTCCTAGAGTAATGAAATAAAAACAAAAATAAACAAACGGGACCTAATGAAACTTCAAAGCTTTTGCACAACAAAGGAAACCATAAACGGGACCAAAAGACAACCCTCAGAATGGGAGAAAATATTTGCAAATGAAGCAACCGACAAAAGATTAATTTCCAAAATTTACAAGCAGCTCATGCAGCTCAATAACAAGAAAACAAACAACCCAATCCAAAAATGGGCAGAAGACCTAAATAGACATTTCTCCAAAGAAGATATACAGACTGCCAACAAACACATGAAAGAATGCTCAACCTCATTAATCATTAGAGAAATGCAAATCAAAACTACAATGGGGTATCACCTCACAGCAGTCAGAATGGCCATCAAAAAATCTACAAACTATAAATGCTGGAGAGGGTGTTGAGAAAAGGGAACCCTCTTGAACTGTTGGTGGGAATGTAAATTCATAGAGTCACTGTGGAGAACAGTATGGATTTTCCTTAAAAACCTAAAAATAGAACTACCATATGACCCCATAATCCCTTTACTGGGCATACACCCTGAGAAAATCATAGTTGAAAAAAAATCATGTACCACAATGTTCATTGCAGCTCTATTTACAATAGCCCAACATGGAAGCAACCTAAGTGTCCATCGACAGATGAGTGGATAAAGAAGATGTGGCATATAAATACAATGGAATATTACTCAGCCATAAAAAGAAACGAAATTTAGTTATTTGTAGTGAGGTGGATGGACTTGGAGTCTGTCATGCAGAGTAAAGTAAGTCAGAAATGGAAAAAAAAATGCCATATGCTAACAGATATATATGGAATCTTTAAATAAAAAACAAAAAGTTTATGAAGAACCTAGGGAAAGCATGGGAATAAAGATGCAGACCTACTAGAGAATGCATTTGAGGACACGGGGACGGGGAAGGGTAAGCTGGTACAAAATGAGAGAGTGGCATGGACATATATACACTACCAAATGTAAAATCGATAGCTAGTGGGAAGCAGCGGCATAGCACAGAGAGATCAGTTTGGTGCTTTGTGATCAACCAGAAGGGTGGGATAGGGAGAGTGGGATGGGGGGAGATACAAGAGGGAAGAGATATGGGGATATATGTAAATGTATAGCTGATTCACTTTGTTATAAAGCAGAAACTAACACACAATTGTCAAGCAATTATACTCCAATAATGAAGTTTAAAAAAAAAAAACCCTACAGTTAATTTCATACTTTTAGTGAAAGCCTAATAACTTTTCCCCTAAAATAAGGAACAAAGGAAGTCAATCTGATAGCCTCTGAATCTTCCTCTGGCTTTGCAATTAGAGCCCATATTTCCCTTTTCTGTCTCAATAAAATTATGTTTATCCTCAAAAAAAAAAAAAAAAACTCTTAGAGGAAATCATAGGAAGAACACTCTATGACATAAATCACAGCAACATCTTATTTGACCCACCTCCTAGAGAAGTGGAAATTAAAACAAAAATAAACAAATGGGACCTAATGAAACTTAAAAGCTTTTGTGCAGTGAAGGAAACTATAAAAAAGATGAAAATACGAAGTCGGAAGATGGCGGAAGAGTAAGACGTGGAGATCACCTTCCTCCCCACAGATACACCAGAAATACATCTACACGTGGAACAGCTCCTACAGAACACCTACTGAAGGCTGGCAGAAGACCTCAGACCTCCCAAAAGGCAAGAAACTCCCCACATACCTGGGTAGGGCAAAAGAAAAAAAGAAAAAACAGAGACAAAAGAATAGGGACGGCACCTGCACCAGTGGGAGGGAGCTGTGAAGGAGGAAAAGTTTCCACACACTAGGAAGCCCCTTCGCGGGCGGAGACTGCGGGAGGCGGAGGGGGGAGCTTCGAAGCCGCGGAGGAGTGCACAGCAACGGGTGCGGAGGGCAAAGCGGGGAGATTCCCGCACAGAGGGTCGGTGCCGACCGGCACTCACCAGCCCGAGAGGCTTGTCTGCTCACCCGCCGGGGCGGGCAGGGCTGCGAGCTGAGGCTCTGAGGCTCGGGTTTCGGTTTCGGACGGAGCGCTGGGAGAGGACTGGGGTTGGCGGCTTGAACATAGCCTGGAGGGGTTAGTTCACCACTGCTAGCCGGGAGGGAGTCCGGGGAAAAGTCTGCACCTACCGAAGAGGCAGGAGACTTTTCCTTCCCTCTTTGTTTCCTGGGGCGTGAGGAGAGGTGTTTAAGAACGCTGCTTAAAGGAACTCCAGAGACGGGCGCGAGCCGCGGCTAAAAGCGCGGAGCCCAGAGACGGGCGCGAGCCGCGGCTGAAAGCGCGGAGCCCAGAGACGGGCGCGAGCCGCGGCTGAAAGCGCGGAGCCCAGAGACGGGCGCGAGCCGCGGCTGAAAGCGCGGAATCCAGAGACGGGCGCGAGCCGCGGCTGAAAGCGCGGAATCCAGAGACGGGCGCAAACCGCGGCTAAAAGCGCAGACCCCAGAGGCGGGCGGGAGACGTTAAGGCTGCTGCTGCCGCCACCAAGGGGCCTGTGTGCGAGCACAGGTCACTCTCCACACCCCTCTTCCGCGGAGCCTGTGCAGCCCGCCACTGCCAGGTTCCCGGGATCCAGGGACAACTTCCCCAGGAGAACGCACAGCGCGCCTCAGGCTGGTGCAAAGTCACGGCGGACTTTGCCGCCGCAGGCCCGCCCCGCACTCCGTGCCCCTCCCTCCCTGCCGGCCTGAGTGCGCCAGAGCCCCCGAATCAGTGGCTCCTTTAACCCCGTCCTGTCTGAGCAAAAAACAGACGCCCTCCAGTGACCTACACGCAGAGGCAGGGCCAAATCCAAAGCTGAGCCCCGGTGAGCTGTGAGAACAAAGAAGAGAGAGGGAAATCTCCCCCAGCAGCCTCAGAAGCAAGGGATTAAAGCTCCACAATCAACTTGATATACCCTGCATCTGTGGAATACCTGAATAGACAACCAATCATCCCAAATTAAGGAAGTGGACTTTAGGAGCAAGATCTATGATTTTTTCCCTTTTCCTCTTTTTGTGAATGTGTATGTGTATGCTTCTGTGTGAGATCTTGTCTGTATAGTCTTGCTTCCACCATTTGTCCTAGGGTTCTATCTGTCCATGTTTTTTTTTTTTTACTTTTTTTCTTCTTAATAATTAATTTTAATAATGTTATTATACTTTACCTTCGTTCTTTCTTTCTTTCTTTCTTTCTTTCCTTCCTTCCTTCCCTCCTTTAGACAACGAATCATCCCAGATTGAGGAGGTGGTCTCTGACAGCAAGATTTATGATTTTTCCCCATTTACCTCTTTTAGTGAGGGTGTATGTGTATGCTTCTGTGTAAGATTTTGTCAGTATAGCTTTGCTTCCAACATTTGTCCTTAGGTTCTATCCGTCCCCCCTTTTTTTTTTTTCTAAATAAGAATTTTTTAATTCAATAACTTTATTATACTTTATTTTATTTTTACTGCATCTTCTTTCTTTCTGTCTTTTTTCCTTCTTTCCCTCCTTCCTCCCTCCCTCCCTCCCTCCCTCCCTCCTTTCTTTCCTTCTTGCCTTCTTTCCTTCTTTGCTTCTTTCTTTCTTTCTTCCTTCCTTCCTACCCTCCTTTCCTTCTTTCTTTCCTCATACTTCTACTAATTCCCTCTACTTTTTCTCCCTTTTATCCTGAGCCGTGTGGATGAAAAGCTCTTGGTGCTCCAGCCAGGAGTCAGGGCTCTGCCTCTGAGGTAGGAGAGCCAACTTCAGGACACTGGTCCACAAGAGACCTCCCAGCTCCACATAATATCAAACGGCGAAAATCTCCCAGAGACCTCCATCTTAACACCAGCACCCAGCTTCACTCAACGACCAGCAAGCCACAGTGCTGGACAACCTATGCCAAACAACTAGCAAAACAGGAACACAACCCCACCCATTAGCAGAGAGGCTGCCTAAAATCACAATAAGGCCACAGACACCCCAAAACACACCACCAGACATGAACCTGCCCACTAGAGAGACAAGATCCAGCCTCATCCACCACAACACAGGCACTAGTCTCCTCCACCAGGAAGCCTACACAACCCACTAAACCAACCTTAGCCACTGGAGACAGACAACAAAAACAGGAGGAACTACGAACCTACAGTCTGCAAAAAGGAGACCCCAAACACAGTAAGATAAGCAAAATGAGAAGACAGAAAAACACACAGCAGATAAAGGAGCAAGATAAAAACCCACCAGACCTAACAAATGAAGAGGAAATAGGCAGTCTACCTGAAAAAGAATTCAGAATAATGATAGTAAGGTTGATCCGAAATCTTGGAGATAGAATGGACAATAGAATGGACAAAATGCAAGAATCAGTTAACAAGGACCTAGAAGAAATAAAGATGAAACAAGCAACGATGAACAACACAATAAATGAAATTAAAAGTACTCTAGATGGGATCAATAGCAGAATAACTGAGGCAGAAGAACGGATAAGTGACCTGGAAGATAAAATAGTGGAAATAACCACTGCAGAGCAGAATAAAGAAAAAAGAATGAAAAGAACTGAGGACAGTCTCAGAGACCTCTGGGACAACATTAAACGCACCAACATTCGAATTCTAGGGGTTCCAGAAGAAGAAGAGAAAAAGAAAGGGACTGAGAAAATATTTGAAGAGATTATAGTTGAAAACTTCCCTAATATGGGAAAGGAAATAGTTAATCAAGTCCAGGAAGCACAGAGAGTCCCATACAGGATAAATCCAAGGAGAAATACGCCAAGACACATATTAATCAAACTGTCAAAAACTAAATACAAAGAAAGCATATTAAAAGCAGCAAGGGAAAAACAACAAATAACACATAAGGGAATCCCCATAAGGTTAACAGCTGATCTCTCAGCAGAAACCCTACAAGCCAGAAGGGAGTGGCAGGACATACTGAAAGTGATGAAGGAGAAAAACCTGCAGCCAAGACTACTTTACCCAGCAAGGGGCTCATTCAGATTTGATGGAGAAATTAAAACCTTTACAGACAAGCAAAAGCTGAGAGAGTTCAGCACCACCAAACCAGCTTTACAACAAATGCTAAAGGATCTTCTCTAAGCAAGAAACACAAGAGAAGGAAAAGACCTATAATAACGAACCCAAAACAATTTAGAAAATGGGAATAGGAACTTACATATCGATAATTACCTTAAATGTAAATGGACTAAATGCTCCCACCAAAAGACACAGATTAGCTGAATGGATACAAAAACAAGACCCTTATATATGCTGTCTACAAGAGACCCACTTCAGACCTAGAGACACATACAGACTGAAAGTAAGGGGATGGAAAAAGATATTCCATGCAAATGGAAACCAAAAGAAAGCTGGAGTAGCAATTCTCATATCAGACAAAATAGACTTTAAAATAAGGACTATTAAAAGAGACAAAGAAGGACACTACATAATGATCAAGGGATCGATCCAAGAAGAAGATATAACAATTGTAAATATTTGTGCACCCAACATAGGAGCACCTCAATACATAAGGCAAATACTAACAGCCATAAAAGGGGAAATCAACAGTAACACGTTCATAGTAGGGGACTTAAACACCCCACTTTCACCCATGGACAGATCATCCAAAATGAAAATAAATAAGGAAACACAAGCTTTACATGATACATTAAACAAGATGGACTTAATTGATATTTATAGGACACTCCATCCAAAAACAACAGAATACACATTTTTCTCAAGTGCTCATGGAACATTCTCCAGGATAGATCATATCTTAGGTCAAAAATCAAGCATTGGTAAATTTAAGAAAATTGAAATTGTATCAAGTATCTTTTCTGACCACAACGCCATGAGACTAGGTATCAATTACAGGAAAAGTTCTGTAAAAAATACAAACACATGGAGGCTAAACAATACACTACTTAATAATGAAGTGATCACTGAAGAAATCAAAGAGGAAATCAAAAAATACATAGAAACAAATGACAATGGAGACACAACGACCCAAAACCTGTGGGATGCAGCAAAAGCAGTTCTAAGGGGGAAGTTTATAGCAATACAAGCCCACCTTAAGAAGCAGGAAACATCTCGAATAAAGAACCTAACCTTGCACCTCAAGCAATTAGAGAAAGAAGAACAAAAAAACCCCAAAGCTAGCAGAAGGAAAGAAATCATAAAAATCAAATCAGAAATAAATGAAAAAGAAATGAAGGAAACAATAGCAAAGATCAATAAAACTAAAAGCTGGTCCTTTGAGAAGATAAACAAAATAGATAAACCACTAGCCAGACTCATCAAGAAAAAAAGGGAGAAGACTCAAATCAATAGAATTAGAAATGAAAAAGGAGAGGTAACAACTGACACTGCAGAAATAAAAGAGATCCTGAGAGATTACTACAAGCAACTCTATGCCAATAAAATGGACAATCTGGAAGAAATGGACAAATTCTTAGAAATGCACAACCTGCCAAGACTGAATCAGGAAGAAATAGAAAATATGAACAGACCAATCACAAGCACTGAAATTGAAACTGTGATTAAAAATCTTCCAACAAACAAAAGCCCAGGACCAGATGGCTTCACAGGCGAATTCTATCAAACATTTAGAGAAGAGCTAACACCTATCCTTCTCAAACTCTTCCAAAATATAGCAGAGAGAGGAACACTCCCACACTCCTTCTACGAGGCCACCATCACCCTGATACCAAAACCAGACAAGGATGTCACAAAGAAAGAAAACTACAGGCTAATATCACTGATGAACATAGATGCAAAAATCCTCAACAAAATACTAGCAAACAGAATCCAACAGCACATTAAAAGGATCATACACCATGATCAAGTGGGGTTTATTCCAGGAATGCAAGGATTCTTCAATATATGCAAATCTATCAATGTGATAAACCATATTAACAAACTGAAGGAGAAAAACCATATGGTCATCTCAATAGATGCAGAGAAAGCTTTTGACAAAATTCAACACCCATTTATGATAAAAACCCTGCAGAAAGTAGGCATAGAGGGAACTTTCCTCAACATAATAAAGGCCATATATGACAAGCCCACAGCAAACATCATCCTCAATGGTGAAAAACTGAAAGCATTTCCACTAAGATCAGGAACAAAACAAGGTTGCCCACTCTCCCCACTCTTATTCAACATAGTTTTGGAAGTTTTAGCCACAACAATCAGAGAAGAAAAGGAAATAAAAGGAATCCAAATCGGAAAAGAAGAAGTAAACCTGTCACTGTTTGCAGATGACATGATCCTATACATAGAGAACCCTAAAGATGCTACCAGAAAACTACTAGAGCTAATCAATGAATTTGGTAAAGTGGCAGGATACAAAATTAATGCACAGAAATCTCTGGCATTCCTATATACTAATGATGAAAAATCTGAAAGTGAAATCAAGAAAACACTCCCATTTACCATTGCAACAAAAAGAATAAAATATCTAGGAATAAACCTACCTAAGGAGACAAAAGACCTGTATGCAGAAAATTATAAGACACTGATGAAAGAAATTAAAGATGATACAAACAGATGGAGAGATATACTATGTTCTTGGATTGGAAGAATCAACATTGTGAAAATGACTCTACTACCCAAAGCAATCTATAGATTCAATGCAATCCCTATCAAACTACCACTGGCATTTTTCACAGAACTAGAACAAAAAATCTTGCAATTTGTATGGAAACACAAAAGACCCTGAATAGCCAAAGCAATCTTGAGAACGAAAAAAGGAGCTGGAGGAATCAGGCTCCCTGACTTCAGACTATACTACAAAGCTACAGTTATCAAGACGGTATGGTACTGGCACAAAACCGGAAAGATAGATCAATGGAACAGGATAGAAAGCCCAGAGATAAACCCATGCACATATGGACACCTTATCTTTGATACAGGTGGCAGTAATGTACAGTGGAGGAAGGACAGCCTCTTCAATAAGTGGTGCTGGGAAAACTGGACAGGTACATGTAAAAGTATGAGATTAGATCACTCCCTAACACCATACACAAAAATAAGCTCAAAATGGATGAAAGACCTAAATGTAAGGCCAGAAGCTATCAAACTCTTAGAGGAAAACATAGGCAGAACACTCTATGACATAAATCACAGCAAGATCCTTTCTGACCCACCTCCTAGAGTAATGAAATAAAAACAAAAATAAACAAACGGGACCTAATGAAACTTCAAAGCTTTTGCACAACAAAGGAAACCATAAACGGGACCAAAAGACAACCCTCAGAATGGGAGAAAATATTTGCAAATGAAGCAACCGACAAAAGATTAATTTCCAAAATTTACAAGCAGCTCATGCAGCTCAATAACAAGAAAACAAACAACCCAATCCAAAAATGGGCAGAAGACCTAAATAGACATTTCTCCAAAGAAGATATACAGACTGCCAACAAACACATGAAAGAATGCTCAACCTCATTAATCATTAGAGAAATGCAAATCAAAACTACAATGGGGTATCACCTCACAGCAGTCAGAATGGCCATCAAAAAATCTACAAACTATAAATGCTGGAGAGGGTGTTGAGAAAAGGGAACCCTCTTGAACTGTTGGTGGGAATGTAAATTCATAGAGTCACTGTGGAGAACAGTATGGATTTTCCTTAAAAACCTAAAAATAGAACTACCATATGACCCCATAATCCCTTTACTGGGCATACACCCTGAGAAAATCATAGTTGAAAAAAAATCATGTACCACAATGTTCATTGCAGCTCTATTTACAATAGCCCAACATGGAAGCAACCTAAGTGTCCATCGACAGATGAGTGGATAAAGAAGATGTGGCATATAAATACAATGGAATATTACTCAGCCATAAAAAGAAACGAAATTTAGTTATTTGTAGTGAGGTGGATGGACTTGGAGTCTGTCATGCAGAGTAAAGTAAGTCAGAAATGGAAAAAAAAATGCCATATGCTAACAGATATATATGGAATCTTTAAATAAAAAACAAAAAGTTTATGAAGAACCTAGGGAAAGCATGGGAATAAAGATGCAGACCTACTAGAGAATGCATTTGAGGACACGGGGACGGGGAAGGGTAAGCTGGTACAAAATGAGAGAGTGGCATGGACATATATACACTACCAAATGTAAAATCGATAGCTAGTGGGAAGCAGCGGCATAGCACAGAGAGATCAGTTTGGTGCTTTGTGATCAACCAGAAGGGTGGGATAGGGAGAGTGGGATGGGGGGAGATACAAGAGGGAAGAGATATGGGGATATATGTAAATGTATAGCTGATTCACTTTGTTATAAAGCAGAAACTAACACACAATTGTCAAGCAATTATACTCCAATAATGAAGTTTAAAAAAAAAAAACCCTACAGTTAATTTCATACTTTTAGTGAAAGCCTAATAACTTTTCCCCTAAAATAAGGAACAAAGGAAGTCAATCTGATAGCCTCTGAATCTTCCTCTGGCTTTGCAATTAGAGCCCATATTTCCCTTTTCTGTCTCAATAAAATTATGTTTATCCTCAAAAAAAAAAAAAAAAAACTCTTAGAGGAAATCATAGGAAGAACACTCTATGACATAAATCACAGCAACATCTTATTTGACCCACCTCCTAGAGAAGTGGAAATTAAAACAAAAATAAACAAATGGGACCTAATGAAACTTAAAAGCTTTTGTGCAGTGAAGGAAACTATAAAAAAGATGAAAATACGAAGTCGGAAGATGGCGGAAGAGTAAGACGTGGAGATCACCTTCCTCCCCACAGATACACCAGAAATACATCTACACGTGGAACAGCTCCTACAGAACACCTACTGAAGGCTGGCAGAAGACCTCAGACCTCCCAAAAGGCAAGAAACTCCCCACATACCTGGGTAGGGCAAAAGAAAAAAAGAAAAAACAGAGACAAAAGAATAGGGACGGCACCTGCACCAGTGGGAGGGAGCTGTGAAGGAGGAAAAGTTTCCACACACTAGGAAGCCCCTTCGCGGGCGGAGACTGCGGGAGGCGGAGGGGGGAGCTTCGAAGCCGCGGAGGAGTGCACAGCAACGGGTGCGGAGGGCAAAGCGGGGAGATTCCCGCACAGAGGGTCGGTGCCGACCGGCACTCACCAGCCCGAGAGGCTTGTCTGCTCACCCGCCGGGGCGGGCAGGGCTGCGAGCTGAGGCTCTGAGGCTCGGGTTTCGGTTTCGGACGGAGCGCTGGGAGAGGACTGGGGTTGGCGGCTTGAACATAGCCTGGAGGGGTTAGTTCACCACTGCTAGCCGGGAGGGAGTCCGGGGAAAAGTCTGCACCTACCGAAGAGGCAGGAGACTTTTCCTTCCCTCTTTGTTTCCTGGGGCGTGAGGAGAGGTGTTTAAGAACGCTGCTTAAAGGAACTCCAGAGACGGGCGCGAGCCGCGGCTAAAAGCGCGGAGCCCAGAGACGGGCGCGAGCCGCGGCTGAAAGCGCGGAGCCCAGAGACGGGCGCGAGCCGCGGCTGAAAGCGCGGAGCCCAGAGACGGGCGCGAGCCGCGGCTGAAAGCGCGGAATCCAGAGACGGGCGCGAGCCGCGGCTGAAAGCGCGGAATCCAGAGACGGGCGCAAACCGCGGCTAAAAGCGCAGACCCCAGAGGCGGGCGGGAGACGTTAAGGCTGCTGCTGCCGCCACCAAGGGGCCTGTGTGCGAGCACAGGTCACTCTCCACACCCCTCTTCCGCGGAGCCTGTGCAGCCCGCCACTGCCAGGTTCCCGGGATCCAGGGACAACTTCCCCAGGAGAACGCACAGCGCGCCTCAGGCTGGTGCAAAGTCACGGCGGACTTTGCCGCCGCAGGCCCGCCCCGCACTCCGTGCCCCTCCCTCCCCGCCGGCCTGAGTGCGCCAGAGCCCCCGAATCAGTGGCTCCTTTAACCCCGTCCTGTCTGAGCAAAAAACAGACGCCCTCCAGTGACCTACACGCAGAGGCAGGGCCAAATCCAAAGCTGAGCCCCGGTGAGCTGTGAGAACAAAGAAGAGAGAGGGAAATCTCCCCCAGCAGCCTCAGAAGCAAGGGATTAAAGCTCCACAATCAACTTGATATACCCTGCATCTGTGGAATACCTGAATAGACAACCAATCATCCCAAATTAAGGAAGTGGACTTTAGGAGCAAGATCTATGATTTTTTCCCTTTTCCTCTTTTTGTGAATGTGTATGTGTATGCTTCTGTGTGAGATCTTGTCTGTATAGTCTTGCTTCCACCATTTGTCCTAGGGTTCTATCTGTCCATGTTTTTTTTTTTTTACTTTTTTTCTTCTTAATAATTAATTTTAATAATGTTATTATACTTTACCTTCGTTCTTTCTTTCTTTCTTTCTTTCTTTCCTTCCTTCCTTCCCTCCTTTAGACAACGAATCATCCCAGATTGAGGAGGTGGTCTCTGACAGCAAGATTTATGATTTTTCCCCATTTACCTCTTTTAGTGAGGGTGTATGTGTATGCTTCTGTGTAAGATTTTGTCAGTATAGCTTTGCTTCCAACATTTGTCCTTAGGTTCTATCCGTCCCCCTTTTTTTTTTTTTCCTAAATAAGAATTTTTTAATTCAATAACTTTATTATACTTTATTTTATTTTTACTGCATCTTCTTTCTTTCTGTCTTTTTTCCTTCTTTCCCTCCTTCCTCCCTCCCTCCCTCCCTCCCTCCCTCCTTTCTTTCCTTCTTGCCTTCTTTCCTTCTTTGCTTCTTTCTTTCTTTCTTCCTTCCTTCCTACCCTCCTTTCCTTCTTTCTTTCCTCATACTTCTACTAATTCCCTCTACTTTTTCTCCCTTTTATCCTGAGCCGTGTGGATGAAAAGCTCTTGGTGCTCCAGCCAGGAGTCAGGGCTCTGCCTCTGAGGTAGGAGAGCCAACTTCAGGACACTGGTCCACAAGAGACCTCCCAGCTCCACATAAAATCAAACGGCGAAAATCTCCCAGAGACCTCCATCTTAACACCAGCACCCAGCTTCACTCAACGACCAGCAAGCCACAGTGCTGGACAACCTATGCCAAACAACTAGCAAAACAGGAACACAACCCCACCCATTAGCAGAGAGGCTGCCTAAAATCACAATAAGGCCACAGACACCCCAAAACACACCACCAGACATGAACCTGCCCACTAGAGAGACAAGATCCAGCCTCATCCACCACAACACAGGCACTAGTCTCCTCCACCAGGAAGCCTACACAACCCACTAAACCAACCTTAGCCACTGGAGACAGACAACAAAAACAGGAGGAACTACGAACCTACAGTCTGCAAAAAGGAGACCCCAAACACAGTAAGATAAGCAAAATGAGAAGACAGAAAAACACACAGCAGATAAAGGAGCAAGATACAAACCCACCAGACCTAACAAATGAAGAGGAAATAGGCAGTCTACCTGAAAAAGAATTCAGAATAATGATAGTAAGGTTGATCCGAAATCTTGGAGATAGAATGGACAATAGAATGGACAAAATGCAAGAATCAGTTAACAAGGACCTAGAAGAAATAAAGATGAAACAAGCAACGATGAACAACACAATAAATGAAATTAAAAGTACTCTAGATGGGATCAATAGCAGAATAACTGAGGCAGAAGAACGGATAAGTGACCTGGAAGATAAAATAGTGGAAATAACCACTGCAGAGCAGAATAAAGAAAAAAGAATGAAAAGAACTGAGGACAGTCTCAGAGACCTCTGGGACAACATTAAACGCACCAACATTCGAATTCTAGGGGTTCCAGAAGAAGAAGAGAAAAAGAAAGGGACTGAGAAAATATTTGAAGAGATTATAGTTGAAAACTTCCCTAATATGGGAAAGGAAATAGTTAATCAAGTCCAGGAAGCACAGAGAGTCCCATACAGGATAAATCCAAGGAGAAATACGCCAAGACACATATTAATCAAACTGTCAAAAATTAAATACAAAGAAAGCATATTAAAAGCAGCAAGGGAAAAACAACAAATAACACATAAGGGAATCCCCATAAGGTTAACAGCTGATCTCTCAGCAGAAACCCTACAAGCCAGAAGGGAGTGGCAGGACATACTGAAAGTGATGAAGGAGAAAAACCTGCAGCCAAGACTACTTTACCCAGCAAGGGGCTCATTCAGATTTGATGGAGAAATTAAAACCTTTACAGACAAGCAAAAGCTGAGAGAGTTCAGCACCACCAAACCAGCTTTACAACAAATGCTAAAGGATCTTCTCTAAGCAAGAAACACAAGAGAAGGAAAAGACCTATAATAACGAACCCAAAACAATTTAGAAAATGGGAATAGGAACTTACATATCGATAATTACCTTAAATGTAAATGGACTAAATGCTCCCACCAAAAGACACAGATTAGCTGAATGGATACAAAAACAAGACCCTTATATATGCTGTCTACAAGAGACCCACTTCAGACCTAGAGACACATACAGACTGAAAGTAAGGGGATGGAAAAAGATATTCCATGCAAATGGAAACCAAAAGAAAGCTGGAGTAGCAATTCTCATATCAGACAAAATAGACTTTAAAATAAGGACTATTAAAAGAGACAAAGAAGGACACTACATAATGATCAAGGGATCGATCCAAGAAGAAGATATAACAATTGTAAATATTTGTGCACCCAACATAGGAGCACCTCAATACATAAGGCAAATACTAACAGCCATAAAAGGGGAAATCAACAGTAACACGTTCATAGTAGGGGACTTAAACACCCCACTTTCACCCATGGACAGATCATCCAAAATGAAAATAAATAAGGAAACACAAGCTTTACATGATACATTAAACAAGATGGACTTAATTGATATTTATAGGACACTCCATCCAAAAACAACAGAATACACATTTTTCTCAAGTGCTCATGGAACATTCTCCAGGATAGATCATATCTTAGGTCAAAAATCAAGCATTGGTAAATTTAAGAAAATTGAAATTGTATCAAGTATCTTTTCTGACCACAACGCCATGAGACTAGGTATCAATTACAGGAAAAGTTCTGTAAAAAATACAAACACATGGAGGCTAAACAATACACTACTTAATAATGAAGTGATCACTGAAGAAATCAAAGAGGAAATCAAAAAATACATAGAAACAAATGACAATGGAGACACAACGACCCAAAACCTGTGGGATGCAGCAAAAGCAGTTCTAAGGGGGAAGTTTATAGCAATACAAGCCCACCTTAAGAAGCAGGAAACATCTCGAATAAAGAACCTAACCTTGCACCTCAAGCAATTAGAGAAAGAAGAACAAAAAAACCCCAAAGCTAGCAGAAGGAAAGAAATCATAAAAATCAAATCAGAAATAAATGAAAAAGAAATGAAGGAAACAATAGCAAAGATCAATAAAACTAAAAGCTGGTCCTTTGAGAAGATAAACAAAATAGATAAACCACTAGCCAGACTCATCAAGAAAAAAAGGGAGAAGACTCAAATCAATAGAATTAGAAATGAAAAAGGAGAGGTAACAACTGACACTGCAGAAATAAAAGAGATCATGAGAGATTACTACAAGCAACTCTATGCCAATAAAACGGACAATCTGGAAGAAATGGACAAATTCTTAGAAATGCACAACCTGCCAAGACTGAATCAGGAAGAAATAGAAAATATGAACAGACCAATCACAAGCACTGAAATTGAAACTGTGATTAAAAATCTTCCAACAAACAAAAGCCCAGGACCAAATGGCTTCACAGGCGAATTCTATCAAACATTTAGAGAAGAGCTAACACCTATCCTTCTCAAACTCTTCCAAAATATAGCAGAGAGAGGAACACTCCCAAACTCCTTCTACGAGGCCACCATCACCCTGATACCAAAACCAGACAAGGATGTCACAAAGAAAGAAAACTACAGGCTAATATCACTGATGAACATAGATGCAAAAATCCTCAACAAAATACTAGCAAACAGAATCCAACAGCACATTAAAAGGATCATACACCATGATCAAGTGGGGTTTATTCCAGGAATGCAAGGATTCTTCAATATATGCAAATCTATCAATGTGATAAACCATATTAACAAACTGAAGGAGAAAAACCATATGGTCATCTCAATAGATGCAGAGAAAGCTTTTGACAAAATTCAACACCCATTTATGATAAAAACCCTGCAGAAAGTAGGCATAGAGGGAACTTTCCTCAACATAATAAAGGCCATATATGACAAGCCCACAGCAAACATCATCCTCAATGGTGAAAAACTGAAAGCATTTCCACTAAGATCAGGAACAAAACAAGGTTGCCCACTCTCCCCACTCTTATTCAACATAGTTTTGGAAGTTTTAGCCACAACAATCAGAGAAGAAAAGGAAATAAAAGGAATCCAAATCGGAAAAGAAGAAGTAAACCTGTCACTGTTTGCAGATGACATGATCCTATACATAGAGAACCCTAAAGATGCTACCAGAAAACTACTAGAGCTAATCAATGAATTTGGTAAAGTGGCAGGATACAAAATTAATGCACAGAAATCTCTGGCATTCCTATATACTAATGATGAAAAATCTGAAAGTGAAATCAAGAAAACACTCCCATTTACCATTGCAACAAAAAGAATAAAATATCTAGGAATAAACCTACCTAAGGAGACAAAAGACCTGTATGCAGAAAATTATAAGACACTGATGAAAGAAATTAAAGATGATACAAACAGATGGAGAGATATACTATGTTCTTGGATTGGAAGAATCAACATTGTGAAAATGACTCTACTACCCAAAGCAATCTATAGATTCAATGCAATCCCTATCAAACTACCACTGGCATTTTTCACAGAACTAGAACAAAAAATCTTGCAATTTGTATGGAAACACAAAAGACCCTGAATAGCCAAAGCAATCTTGAGAACGAAAAAAGGAGCTGGAGGAATCAGGCTCCCTGACTTCAGACTATACTACAAAGCTACAGTTATCAAGACGGTATGGTACTGGCACAAAACCGGAAAGATAGATCAATGGAACAGGATAGAAAGCCCAGAGATAAACCCATGCACATATGGACACCTTATCTTTGATACAGGTGGCAGTAATGTACAGTGGAGAAAGGACAGCCTCTTCAATAAGTGGTGCTGGGAAAACTGGACAGGTACATGTAAAAGTATGAGATTAGATCACTCCCTAACACCATACACAAAAATAAGCTCAAAATGGATGAAAGACCTAAATGTAAGGCCAGAAGCTATCAAACTCTTAGAGGAAAACATAGGCAGAACACTCTATGACATAAATCACAGCAAGATCCTTTCTGACCCACCTCCTAGAGTAATGAAATAAAAACAAAAATAAACAAATGGGACCTAATGAAACTTCAAAGCTTTTGCACAACAAAGGAAACCATAAACGGGACCAAAAGACAACCCTCAGAATGGGAGAAAATATTTGCAAATGAAGCAACCGACAAAAGATTAATTTCCAAAATTTACAAGCAGCTCATGCAGCTCAATAACAAGAAAACAAACAACCCAATCCAAAAATGGGCAGAAGACCTAAATAGACATTTCTCCAAAGAAGATATACAGACTGCCAACAAACACATGAAAGAATGCTCAACATCATTAATCATTAGAGAAATGCAAATCAAAACTACAATGAGATATCATCTCACACCAGTCAGAATGGCCATCATCAAAAAATCTAGAAACAATAAATGCTGGAGAGGGTGTGGAGAAAAGGGAACACTCTTGCACTGCTGGTGGGCATGTGAATTGGTTCAGCCACTATGGAGAACAGTATGGAGGTTCCTTAAAAAACTACAAATAGAACTACCATATGACCCAGCAATCCCACTACTGTGCATATACCCTGAGAAAACCGAAATTCAAAAAGAGTCATGTACCACAATGTTCATTGCAGCTCTATTTACAATAGCCCGGAGATGGAAACAACCTAAGTGCCCATCATTGGATGAATGGATAAAGAAGATGTGGCACATATATACAATGGAATATTACTCAGCCATAAAAAGAAACGAAATTGAGCTATTTGTACTGAGGTGGATAGACCTAGAGTCTGTCATGCAGAGTGAAGTAAGTCAGAAAGAAAAAGACAAATACCGTATGCTAACACATATATATGGAATTTAAGAAAAAAAATGTCATGAAGAACCTAGGGGTAAGGCAGGAATAAAGACGCAGACCTCCTAGAGAATGGACTTGAGGTTATGGGGAGGGGGAAGGGTGAGCTGTGACAGGGCGAGAGAGAGTCATGGACATATACACACTAACAAACGTAGTAAGGTAGATAGCTAGTGGGAAGCAGCCGCATGGCACAGGGATATTGGCTCAGTGCTTTGTGACAGCCTGGAGGGGTGGGATAGGGAGGGTGGGAGGGAGGGAGACGCAAGAGGGAAGAGATATGGGAACATATGTATGTGTATAACTGATTCACTTTGTTATAAAGCAGAAACTAACACACCATTGTAAAGCAATTGTACCCCAATAAAGATGTTAAAAAAAAAAAAGATGAAAATACAACCCGCAGAATGGGAGAAAATATTTGCAAATGAAGCAACTGACAAAGGATTAATCTCCAAAATATACAAGAAGCTCATGCAGCTCAATATCAAAAAGCAAACAACCCACTCCAAAAGTGGGCAGAAGACCTAAATAAACATTTCTCCAAAGAAGATACACAGATTGCCAACAAACACATGAAAGGATGCTCAACATCACTAATCACTAGAGAAATGCAACTCACAACTTCAATGAGGTATCATCTCACACCAGTCAGAATGGCCATCATCAAAAAATCTACAAACAATAAAGACTGGTGAGGGTGTGGAGAAGTGGGAACCTTCTTTCACTGTTGGTCCGAATGTAAATTGATTCAAACACTATGGAGAACTAAGGACGTTCCTTTAAAAACTAAAAATAGAACTACCATACAGTCCAGCAATCCCACTACTGGTCATATACCCTGAGAAAACCATAATTCAAAAAGAGTCATGTACCACAATGTTCATTGCAGCACTATTTACAATAGCCAGGACATGGAATCAACCTAGGTGTCCCTCAACAGATGAATGGATAAAGAAGATGTGACACATATATACAATGGAAGATTACTGAGCCATAAAAAAAAACGAAATTGAGTTATTTGTAGTGAGGTGGATGATCTTATAGTCTGTCATAGAGAATGAAGTACGTCAGAAAAAGAAAAACAAATACTGTATGCTAACACATATATATGGAATCTAAAAAAAAGTTTATGAAGAAGCTAGGGGCATGACGGGAATAAAGACACAGACCTACTAGAGAATGGACTTGAGGACAGGGGGAAGGGGAAGGTGAGAGAGTGACATGGACACAACAAAATGTAAAATTGATACCTAATGGGAAGCAGCCACATAGTACAGGGAGATCAGCACTGTGCTTTGTGACCACCTAGAGGGGTGGGAAAGGGAGAATGGTAGGGAGGGAGACACAAGAGGAAAGGTTTACAGGGATATATGTATACATATAGCTGATTCACATTGTTATACAGCAGAAACTAACACAACATTGTAAAGCAATCATACTCCATTTAAGATGTTTAAAAAAAAGAATATACTGTACAACACAGGGAATATAGCCAATATTTTATAACTAGAGATGGAGTACATGCAATAAAAATTGTGACTCACTATAAAAAGAAAAAAGAAAACAAAGGCTAGCCTGAAGGGAGGCACTTGGTGCAAGGTTACACTTATATGGATAAATGTGTTTTATAATAATTTATTATTTCATTGGTTTATTCATTCCTTTAATAAATATTTAATGAGAATCTTCCATGTGCAAAAAAAAAAAAAGATTGTATTGCTATAAACTTCCCTCTTGGAACTGCTTTTGCTCTATCCGGTAGGTTTTGGGTCATCGTGTTTTCATTGTCATCTCTTTGTGGGCATTTTTTTATTTCCTCTTTGATTTCTTCAGTGATCTCTTTGCCGTTTAGTAGCATATTGTTTAGCCTGCATGCATTTGTATTTCTTTTATAATTTTTTTCCTATAATTGATATCTAGTCTCATAGCTTTGTGGTAGGAAAATATACTTTTTACGATTTCAATTTTCTTAAATTTACTGAGGCTTGATTTGGGACCCAAGAGATGATCTATCCTGGAGAATGTTCCATGAACACTTGAGAAGAAAGTGTATTCTGTTGTTTTTGAAAGGAATGTCTTATAAATATCATTTAAGTCCATCTGATCTAATGTGTCATTTAAAGCTTGTGTTTCCTTATTTATTTTCTTTTTTCTTTTTCTTTTCATTTTGAATGATCTGTCCACTGGTGAAAGTGGGGTGTTAAAGTCCCCTTGTATTATTTTGTTACTGTCAATTTCCCCTTTTATGGCTGTTATCATTTGCCTCATGTATCGAGGTGCTCCTGTGTTGGGTGCATAAATATTTACAATTGTTGTATCTTCTTCTTGGTTTGATCCCTTGATCATTATGTAGTGTCCTTCTTTGTCTCTTGCAATAGTCTTTATTTTAAAGTCTATTTTATCTGATATGAGAATTGCTACTCCAGCTTTCTTTTGATTTCCATTTGCATGGAATATCTTTTTCCATCCCCTCACTTTCAGTCTGTATGTGTCCCTAGGTCTGAAGTGAGTCTCTTGTAGACAGCATATATACAGGTCTTGTTTTGGTATCTAGCAGCCAGTCTGTGTCTTTTGGTTGGGACATTTAATCCATTTACATTTAAGATAATTATCAATATGTATGTTCCTATTCTCATTTTCTTAATTGTTTTGGGTTTGTTTTTGTAGGTCTGTTCCTTCTCTTGTGTTTCCTGCCTAGAGAAGTTCGTTTAGCATTTGTTGTAAAGCTGGTTTGGTGGTGCTGAATTCTCTTAACTTTTGCTTGTCTGTAAAGGTTTTGATTTCTCCATTGAATCCGAATGAGATCCTTGATGGCTAGAGTAATCTTGGCTGTAGGTTTTTCTCCTTCATCACTTTCAGTATGTCCTCCTACTCCCTTCTGGCTTGCAGAGTTTCTGCTGAAAGATCAGCTGTTAACCTTATGGGGATTCCCTTGTATGTTATTTGTTGCTTTTCCCTTGCTGCTTTTAATATTTTTTCTTTTTATTTAATTTTTGATTTTTTGATTAGTGTGTATCTTGTCATGTTTCTCCTTGGATTTGTCCTGTATAGGACTCTCTGTGCTTCCTGGAATTGATACTATTTCCTTTCCCATGGTAGGGAAATTTTCAACTATAATCTCTTCAAATATTTTCTCAGACCCTTTCTTTTTCCCTTCTTCTGCAACCCTATATTTCGAATGTTGTTGCATTTAATATTGTCCCAGAGGTCTCTGAGACTGTCCTCAATTCTTTTCATTCTTTTTTGTTTATTCTGCTCTGTGGCAGTTATTTCCACTATTTTTTCTTCCAGGTCACTTATTTGTTCTTCTGCCTCAGTTATTCTGCTATTGATTCCTTCTAGAGAATTTTTTATTTCATTTATTGTGTTGTTCATCATTGTTTGTTTGCTCTTTAGTTCTTCTAGGTCCTTGTTAAACGTTTCTTGTATTTTCTGCATTCTATTTCCAAGATTTTGGATCATCTTTACTAACATTACTCTGAATTCTTTTTCAGGTAGAATGCCTATTTCCTCTCATTTGTTCATCTGGTGGGTTTTTACCATGCTCCTTCATCTGCTGCCTATTTCTCTGATTGTTATTATCTGGTGCCAGGAAGTCTCTGGTGGTCCAATGTCCTGGACTCAGCTCCCCCACCTCAGAGACTCAGGCCTGAGACCTGGGCAGAGCACCAAGACCCTGCCAGCCACACAGCTCAGAATAAAGGGAAGGAAAGAAATAAATAAAAAGAAGAGAGCACCAAAACCAATGAATAAATCCACCAATGATAACAAGCACTAAAATCTAAATTTTGATAAACATAAAAACCAGAAATAAATCCGATGCAGAAAGCAAACCCCAAGTGTACATTTGCTCCCAAATTCCACCATCTCAATTTTGGGATCATTCATTGTCTATTCTGATATTCCACAGTTGCAGGGTTCATCAAGTTGATTTGGGGATTTAATCCTCTGCTCCTGAGGCTGCATGGAGAAATTTCCCTTTCCCTTCTTTGTTAGCCCAGCTCCTGACATTCTGCTTTGGTTTTGGCCCTGACTCTATGTAGGTCACTCTCAGACATCTGTTTCCCTTCCAGACAGGAGGGGGTTAAAGCAGCAGTTGATTAGGGCTCTCTTGCTCACTCAGGCTGGGGGGAAGGAGGGGTACAGAATGTGGTGTGAGCCTGTGGTGACAGAGGCTGGTGTAAGTTTGCAACAGTCTGAGGCATGCTGTGTGTTCTCCCAGGGAAGTTGTCCCTTGATCTCGGGACCCTGACAGTGGTGTACTGCCCAGGCTCCTGGGGGGTGTTGGTAGTGACCTGTGCTTGCACACAGGATTCTTGGTGGCAGTTGCAGCAGTGTTAGCATTTCATGCCCATCTCTGGGATCTGAGCTCATACCCATGGCTCATACCTATCTCTGGAGCTCGATTAGGTTGTGCTCTGCCTTCTGTGGGCACATGGGGAAGGAATCCCCTCTCCTTGAACACCGTGAAACAATGGTTTCTTACCTCTTTGGCAGGTCCAGACTTTTTCCCAGCTCCCTCCCAGCTAGTGTGGTGAGCTAGCTCCCTCAGGCTGTCTTCATGCAGCCAACCCCAGTCCTCTCCCTGAGACCTGACCTCTGAAGCCCTAGTCTCAGCTCCCAGCCCACACCTGTCCCAGTGGGTGAGCAGACAAGCATCTCAGGTTGGTGAGTGCTGGTCTTCACTGATCCTCTGTTCAGGAATCTCTCCACTTTGCTCTCTGCACCCCTGTTGCTGCACTCTCCTCCATGGTTCCAAGGCTTCCCCCCTGCCCACCCCCCATCCTCACCAGTGAAGGGGCTCCCTAGTGTGTGGAAAATTTTCCTCCTTCACAGCTCCCTCCCAGAGGCGCAGGTCCTGTCCTTATTCTTTTGTCTCTGTTTTTTCTTTTTTCTTTTGCCCTACCCAGGTATGTGCGGATTTTCTTGCCTTTTGGGAACTCTGAGGTCTTCTGCCATTGTTCAGTAGGTGTTCTGTAGGAGTTGTTTCACATGTAGATGTATTTTTGGTGCATTTGTGGGGAGGAAAGTGATCTTTACATCTTACTCCTCTGCCATCTTGAAGGTCTCCCTCAAAACTGAGGACTTAAGCCTGGTGCAGCCTCTCAGATAGCTCTAAGGGACCACTCTGAAGACATAAAGGAGGAGCCAGGATATATAGCAGTTGTTACAACAAAGATCAGGTAGTTGAAACATTAAAAGATTACTGTTACATTAAAAAAAAGATATCTCGAGTGAAAGGAATTAGTGCTCTTCTATGTGTGGGAAGATGCAAGAGTCTGGGCTTATTGAAATCATTCCTTTGATATGCACCTTGGCTATCTGGGGCTGGTATCCTATGATTTCTCATCCTGGGTCTCCTCAGGGTGCACTGTCAGGGGTGGCTGCAGAGGCTGATAGCCTGATCGTGGGCATCCTGTTTCTATCCTGAGTTTCCTCAGGGCTCACTGTTGGGCTGGCTATAATGTGATGGCTTGATGGCTGCAACATCCTTTGTTTAGTGATATGGCAGGCAACAATTTTTTCAATGAAAGATAGAAGTTTGCATTTCTGAGCATCCCCTTGGAGATTCCCAACCTGATACCCATCCTAAGTAGTTTATCAAGTGATTTCTTAAAACTCTCTTGAAGTGTTCTAGTAATTTTAACTTTCCTCATTTGTATGAGGCCACCAAAGATGGCTGTTTGCTTGCTATCTGTACATCCCCTGCTCAACCTGTCCCTGCTTCACCTACATCCTAGAAGCATGACTGACCTTCTCCCTTAATTGTAGAGCCCAATCAGTAAATACTTACATACTTGACCCCCTCCTCCTCTAGTGATTGTTCTACTGTTTAGGTCAGAATGGCTCCCCTTTGATAGTTTAACAAAAGGAAGACACCTGCCCCAGGAAGGTACTTAGCCCAAGGGGATAAGACAGGCTATGAGTGCTGTGCCCCTCTGCTGGTTTCCCTGGTAACCAATGAGCCAATCTGGTGTCAGTTCCCCCTATAACTTGTAGTCTCCCTAGTCCCCTTAGGAGTGAAGATTGCCACCATGTCCTGCCCTGCTGTCCAATGCACAGCAGTGGTGGAGTGACCCTCTAGGACTTTGCTTCCAACATATGAGATCTCCCAATCCATTACACTGTTAATGTCTCTGTTGTTGACTCTGGGCTCTTTCTTTGGTCTTGAAGATGGGCAAGTAAAGGCTTTGCAGGCCTGTGTGGTGCAGCTCAATAACATCTCATTACAATTCCAGTGATCCATTCCTTAAATCTCTCTCTTCCCAGGGTACTCTGGTCCCCATGGCATGCCCTTTCCAGAGTATATCCCCTGGAGAAGGACAGTTCATTATTCTCCATCATGCTTCTCTTCTTTCAGGATCCTAAACTCAGTAAGATATAGAATTAAGAGATCTAATAAAAATACTCAATTTGTTCCTTTTTATGGCTAGGTAATATTCCATTGTATGTATGTGCCACAACTTCTTTATCTATTCATCTGTTGATGGACACTTAGGTTGCTTCCATGTCCTGGCAATTGTAAATAGAGCTGCAATGAACGTCTGGCACATGACTCTTTTTGAATTATGGTTTTCTCAGGGTATATGCCCAGTAGTGGGATTGCTGGGTCATATGGTAGTTCTATTTGTAGTTTTTTAAGGAACCTCCATACTGTTCTCCATAGCAGCTGTATCAATTTACATTCCCACCAACAGTGCAAGAGGGTTCCCTTTTCTCCACACCCTCTTAAGCATTTATTATTTATAGATATTTTGACAATGGTCATTCTGACTGGTGTGAGGTGACACCTCATTATAGTTTTGATTTCTCTAATGATTAGTGATGTTGAGCATCCTTTCATGTAGTGTCCATTGACAGATGAATGGATAAAGATGTAGCACATGTATACAATGGAATATTACTCAGCCATAAAAAGAAATGAAATTGAGTTATTTGTGGTGAAGTGGATGGACCTAGAGTCTGTCATACAGAGTGAAGTAAGTCAGAAAGAGAAAGACAAATACCGTATGCTAACACATATATATGGAATCTAGAAAAAGGAAAAAAAAAAAAAAGGTCAGAAGAACCTAGGGGCAAGATGGGAATAAAGATGCAGACCTACTAGAGAGTGGACTGGAGGATACGGGGAGGGGAACAGTAAGCTGGGACAAAGTGAGAGAGTGGCATGAACATATATACACTACACTACAATGTAAAATAGAGAGCTAGAGGGGGGCAGCCGCATGGCACAGGCAGACTAGGTCGGTACTTTGTGACCACCTGGAGGGGTGGGATGGGGAGGGTGGGAGGGAGGGAGATGCAAGAGGGAAGAGATATGGGGACATGTGTATATGTGTAACTGATTCACTTTATTGTAGAGCAGAAACTTACACACCATTGTAAAGCAATTACACTCTAATAAAGATATTAAAAAATACTAAATTCTTTCTATTTTATAACCTCTTGCTTGTAATTAATTTTTTGCTTATTTCAAACACGGGAGCTTGGACTTTATTAGCACCCATGTTGTTCACAACTGTATCCCAACAGTTGTGAACAATATGGGTGCTAATAAAGTACTTGACACCTGGTTAATACTTAATAATATCTGCTGCAAGAATGAATGAATTACATTAATCAAGAAGACCGATAATAACACATTATAACACATTATAACACATTATAACATTATAACATTATAATGGGTATATAACACTATACCCATTAGGTTTAGGTTCATCTGTGAGTGACAGACCCAGGAAAACTGTGGCTTAAATAAGATTAAGTTTATTTATCTTTTATAGAAAAGGATAAAAATAAGCAGTCCATGATTCTTCGGTGGTTTCATAACGTCCTCAGTGACCCAGTCTCCTTCTGTCTTCCTGTTCTGCCATCCTCAGCATGTGGCTTCTACCACCTAGTTCAAGATAGCAATGTGAATTCCAGCTGTCACATCTGCTTTCCATCTGTCAGGAAGAAAAGAGGGTTGAAGATATAAATTTCCCTTCCTTTAAGGATACTTGCTATGAACTGAGTTTTGTCCCTCCCCTGAAAATTTGTATGTTAAAGTCCTAACTCCCAGTGTGATGGTATTTGGAAATGGGGATCTTTGGGAGGTAATTAGGGTTAGATGATATGAAGGTGAGGCATTCATAATGAGATTAGTACCCTTAAAAAAAGAGACACCATTTTTCTCTCTCCTGCAAATGAAGAAGAGGTTGTGTGAGGACACAGACATATGGTAGCCACCTACAAGCAAGAGAAGAGGCATCAGAATGAAGCCTACCTTGCTGATTCCTTCATCTTGGACTTTCCAGCCTCTAGAACTATGAGAAATAAATTTCTGTGTTTTAAACCACCCAGTCTATGGAGTTTGTTATGGGAACCTGAACAGACTGATATAATGATTTTTTGGAAGATATACAAATTTAGTTTTCAAATAAAAACAATATTGAAATCTTGCCTTTGTCTAACATGATGCAACTATCTCTTACACAACCAAAAAACTTGCTAAATCTCTTCCCCAAAAATGAATCAAAGTCTGGTCAAATCATATACTTTCCTTTGATATACTTCAATTTAAATAAGAAATGTGAAGATAACGAGTAGTAACACATTTTATGTTAGATGGGAGGAGAATGGGAGAAAAGAGAAAACATTGGTTAATTCACACCATATATTCATATCAAAATAAGTATGAAATATAACCATAATAGTCCTTGTTTCTGCATCTGGTCACATGATCATAACTGTTGTTTATAACTACCTCTCACACTATCCATTCTGTATTCCTTTTGTTCTCAGCAAGCACATTAGCTGGTCATAATTCCCTGACTGGTAGTTTGACCTAAACTTTATTCCTGCCAAGTCTAAGCCATTAAAAGCTTTACCTGAATTGGTTTGTTTTAGTTTCACATTTACTTTAGTCACAAATCATGAGAGTATGAAGTGGTACTCAAGGGGGTTTCTTGCATTCATTATATTCCTATTTAACCCCATTGGAAAGTAGCAACCCATTTCTCCTTGATAGTCAGTGCCAATCACTACTGCTAGTACACTAATCTCTTCTTTGTTGACTTTAAGCATAAGAAGATTAATGTGTTCAGGTGGCAGTCTCATCTACCATTACTGTGCCCCCTGTTGGAAGCTTTTCTCCATTGTGAACCAAATCTTCTATACCTGTATAGACCTGGGTCATGGAGATGGAAATGATGCTAGTGGATCACTAGAAGTAGTAGTGAGAGGAGCCACTCTCTTGGGAGCCACCTCTTGGTTCTTGGACCCATGAATTCCGGTGGTAGAAGAAATAGCACCAATATTGGTTATTGATTTAGAAGATATACCACAACCTGGAAGATATTAGTCTAGACTCACAAGGTGTTTCCTATGTCTTTCAAAGGTCTATTCTACAAAACTATCAGGCTGTATGCTTCAAGGTAAAAAAGAACACGGTAAGACCAGTGAATTCTATGAGCATGGGCCAATAGCTGTGCTTCATTTGCTGTAAATGGGTTTCTTGGTAAGAAGTAATTCTATATAGAATAGCATGAAGATAAATAAGTCAGTTAATGGATAGTGGTTTTAGCAGAAATTTTGCAGATAGGAAAGGCAGAGTAAGTGTCTATTCCAATGAGAACAAAATGTCCCCCTACTATGATGAAAATAGTACCATGTAATCAATCTCTCACTAGGTGGCTGGCTAATTCCCCTGGAGAATGGTGTTTTGGGAATTCTCATGGCCCAACACATTTCATCTAATGCTCACTTCCTGCAGTCCCTTGTACTCATCCCATAATTCAAGTCTGTTAGGCTTCCTCCCAAATTTAGCTGTTTTTTTTTTTTTTTTTTTTTTTTTTTTTTTTTTTTTTTTTGCGGTACGCGGGCCTCTCACTGTTGTGGCCTCTCCCGTTGCGGAGCACAGGCTCCGGACGCGCAGGCTCAGCGGCCATGGCTCACGGGCCCAGCCGCTCCGCGGCATGTGGGATCTTCCCAGACCGGGGCACGAACCCGTGTCCCCTGCATTGGCAGGCGAACTCTCAACCACTGCGCCACCAGGGGAGCCCTAGCTGTTTGTTTTATATTGGCCTGCTAAACTTATAATCTGATTTGGATCCCTTCCTTTGCCTTTTCTTTTATTCTCCTTCACAGTTACTTACACTACGTGGACATTGTTGCTGCCAGTGGTTTGACCATAACCACTCATATCTGGGGGTTATTTGGGGCATCGTGTCATTTTGTTTGTTAAAGATGTTGTCCATGGCTTTCTTTGGTGCTATCCTAGTTTCTCCTTCTAGTTTGCTTTCTTTTATTTTCTATTTTTAGGGAGTATGAGAGATTCACAGAGATTAAAAAAAATAATGCCTCTGTTACAACCACCTTGCTTTCAGGTTGTATTGATATACTTCCAAAACTCCCCAAATGTCTTAATGTGCAGTCAGAATTAGGAATCAACACTATAGAGGGGTTTAGAGAGTATGAGCACTTGGAAAATCCAAGTGTCTGGATTTTCACTCTTCCTTCTGCTGCAGGACTGGAACGAACTAAGAGGAGAAGTTGGAGAGGTCCTAAGAGGTCTCATCCAGGCCCAAAACTCATTACATCAGCATTCAACAAGGAGCCAAGCTTCCGTTCATCTCCATGAGTATTACAGGGCAAGGAAGTAACCCCCATGCTATTGTAAGATTTGACTAAAATGCAGCACAAATCCCTGGAACTGTTCATGTTCTGTGTGCCCTGGGGTAGGGTTTTCTCACAGCCCATCTTAACCACATCTGAATAGTACATTTAACCAAAATTCTCCATTTGCTACAACAATTAATGCATAGGTTGGCTCTCTTATTGAGTAGGTCACAGGCAGCTCAGGCTAAATTACATGTTTTAAGGCCTCAGATATGTTCAAAATTCCATCCCAAGCTTCTTTCTTTTTTTTTATTAATTTTTATTGGAGTATGGTTGCTTTACAATGCTGTGTTAGCCTCCACTGCACAACAAAATGAATCAGCCAAGTTTATTGATTTCAACATTATTATTCAACTCTGGGGGGGGTTTGTTTGTTTGTTTTCTTTCGGTATGCGGGCCTCTCACTGTGGTGGCCTCTCCCGTTGCGGAGCACAGGCTCCGGACGCGCAGGCTCAGCAGTCGTGGCTCACGGGCCCAGCTGCTCCGCGGCATGTGGGATCTTCCCGGACCGGGGCACGAACCCATGTCCCCTGCATCGGCAGGCGGACTCTCAACCGCTGCGCCACCAGGGAAGCCCTCAACTCTGCTTTTTATCAGAGCAAAAATTCAAAACAAAACCAACCATCCCTCCCCAAATGAAAACAGAAAAGCCAGCATGAAGCTGTCCCCCAAATGATAGGATAATTTGTTATTTCAGAGTAGAAATGTTAGGCATAGAGACTTCAGGACATTTGTCTCATATGGTTGTGTTTACTTACCTACTCCTCCTCCACCGCTATTTGAAATTTCCAGTGACTGTCTGAAGTTTCTCTGTGCATGGTTTCAGTTTCCAGTTTTTTCGCTGCAGCAGCTGCTATGGTTCTGTTCCCAGTGAATTTGAGGTTCTTGATGTCTCGTTGCAGAAAGAATTCAGTGAGAAACAAAGTTATAGTTAAGAAGTGGATTTACTTACAAAGAAACACGGTCCACAGACAGAGTGTGGGCCATCTCATAAGGCGAGAGAGCCTCGAAATATGGCATGGTTAGTTTTTATGGGCTGGGTAATTTCATAGGCTAATGAAGGGAGGATTATTCCAATTATTTTGGGAAAGCGGTGGAGATTTCCAGGAATTGGGCCACCGCCTACTTTTAGCCTCAGAACTGTCATGGTGCTGGTGGGTGTATCATTTAGCATGCTAATGTATTACAATGTGTGTATAATAAGGCTCAAGGTCCACTGGAAGTCAAAGATTCCACCATCTAGGACCTAGTTGGTTCTAACAAGTTTTTGTTATGTCCTATGGCTGTCATTCTTTTAAAGGTTGTACCCTGCCCCCTTCCCTCTTGTTTCAGTTCTCCTGGTCAGAAACTGGCTACTCAAAGTGAGTGTCGATTCTGCCTGGTTTTCGTATTCAAGGTATTTGTTCTCTATTCTTGTGTTTGCCTAGGCTTCCCTCTGAGGTAAGTTACCTTGAAGTTGCATTTCAGTTATGTAGTTTCCAGTGGCAGGTAGTTTACTGCATATTCCTTCCATGTGACAATAATTTGAAGGAATTTATTTAAGGTCCTCCAGAGTAATGTAATTTACCCTTCCTAAGTCAGGCGATCTGATTTTTAGTCCTGGCTCTGTCTACTCTGTCAGCAGCTAGTTGACTTTGAACTTAGTGTTATTTGCTCATGTAGACTGAAAAAAAATTGCAAAACCTAAAAGTTGAGAATTATGTTTTATTTGGCAGGAAAAACTGAGGACTTAATCCCAGAATGCAGCCTCTCAGATAGCTCTGAGAGACTGCTCCAAAGAGGTAAGGGAGGAGCCAGGATCTATAGGAGTTTTTGCAACAAAGACCAGGTAGTCAGAACATCAAAAGATTACTGTTAATTAAAGAAAAACAGCTATCTCAAGTTAATGACTTTAACGTTTTTCTATGTGTGGGAAAATGCAAGAGCCTGGGCTCATTGAAGTCATTCCTTTGATATGTACCTCAGCTATCTAGGGCCTGTATCCTCTTCTTTTTCCATCCTGAGTGCCCTCAGGGAGTGCAGCTGGGAGTGGCTTCAGTGGCTGAGAACTTGGCATCCAGCAGCCCATTAGTCTCCATCTTGAGTTCCCTCAGGGCTCATGTTCAGGGTAGATGGTTGGGGGGTGGGCCCGGGGGTGTGCAGCTGTGGTGGCTTGATGGCTGTAATAGCTTTGTTTACTGATATGGCAGGCCATCCTTCCATCCATTCTTCTATCCCTCACCCTCCACTGTGCTTGTCATTTTTCATTCACTCTCAGTATGTTGGGGCAATAGTTGTTGGAAGCATTAAAAGGAGATGGGGTGGGGAGGGAACTTAGACAAAACTGGGGGTTTGTATGGTTCTCAGTTCTATGGGCAAAAGTCTTACAGTGGACATGGAGTTCATTCATTTTCCCTTTTGTTGTTAAGAGTCTTTTCCACTGATATGGGGTGCTTTGGAAGATAGTAATACTACACCAGATGTCAGCCTTCATTCTGGATTGAACATTTGAATGTTTCACAGTTTTGCTGTGTGATGGATATAAGTAGAACTGGGTCCTACACCTTTCTCATATATGCTTATGTAGGATTTTTGTAATCTTGGTATTTGAGGATGATACTTATGGCTCTGAGCGTCAAGATTGGACCTTGCTTTGTACGTCATCAAATCAAGGCTCCTCAAGATCACTGGATAAGCTCACCACAGGCAAATGGCAAAGCTTACTGTGCTCTCTTTCACGAAAATGGCTCTCTACTTGTTATTGATCTCAGAGAGGCAGCAGTGAGTGGCGATACAAAGTGAGATCTTAATTCCCTGTCCAGGAATTGAACCTGGGTAGCCTGGAAGAAAACCAGGAATCCTAGCCACCAGACAAGCAAGGGCTAGAGGCTAGATGTTATTTTTCCCTGGATCTTACCCCTAATGAAAAATGCATTTCTCATGGAGGCAAAACTGTAAAAACAGGTACGAAGTTTATTATTAGAGACATAGCACAACAACAAGTGGAGAGCATACAGAGAAACAGTTTGTTTAGTTAATATAGAAGCAAGGCAGAGATGCCCATCCAGACAGAAAGGGTGTGGACGTCCTCCCTAATGAGGAGGAATGTAGTAAAGAGGTGGTTAAAACATTTATATAGGGCAGTTCTTCCAGGTCTTTTTCTTCCTTCTGGTCAATCATCTTGTTTTTGTCCTCCCTGACTAATTTGTTTCAGGACCCTCCCCCTAGGTGAGCACGCACCTCTCAGCCAAGATGGATCTCCACTCAAAGGCATCTGAGAGAAGCAAGACTCATTATGTCCTGATGTTGTCCCCTGACTCTGATCCCCATGATTTTCTGCATATGTGTAGTGTCTCCCTTGCCCCAAGGAGGGGGGAAGCAGAGATTTCTTGATCCTTTACTCAAATAAGGTTTAACTCCTCTCTGTTCCTCCCAAGACTGTTATCTTAAGGTGTCCACAAGAGACAAAGTCTGGCTATTTACCCTGTTTCTCTTGTTACTTCCATTTCAGAGAGCAAAGAGAAGGCTGATTGCAAATGCCTAACGGAGCTCACCTATCTCTTGTCTCAGGAAATGCAAACAGGGGGTTAGTTGTAAGAGTCCGGCCTGAAGCCCACTTTTTCCTGCCCCATGAAATGCAAACAGGAGGCTAGTTGTAAATGTCTAGACAGGGTCCCATCTATCTCCTGACTCATTATAAGAGAATGAGTGTTATTATGTGAAAGAAAGGGTTATATCAAAGAGGAATGTGAAATATATTACAAAATGAGAGAGTCTTAGCATCTATAGACTTTAAAACTGTGGTAAAATTAACATAACATAAAATTATCAACTTAAAAAAATTTAAGTGTACTGTTCAGTAGTGTTAAGTATATACATATTGTTGTGCAACAAATCTCCAGAACTTTTCATCTTGCAAAATTTAAAGTCTAAACACATTAAACAACAACTCCCCATTGCCTTCTCTCACCCCAGCCCCTGGCAACTGCCATCCTACTTTCTGTTTTTATGTATTTTTATAAATTTGACTTTTCTAGATACCTCATTTAAGGGGAATCATACAGTATATTTTGTGTGTGTGATCAGCTTTTTTTGCTTAGCATAATGTCCTCAAACTTCATGTTTCATGTAGTAGCATGTGTCAGAATTTCAATCTAAGACTGAATGATATTTCATGCTATGTAATACCACATTTTGTTTATCTATTCATCCATTGATGGACACCAAGTGTAGTGTTGTTATGAACATAACACGAATATCTCCTTGAGACCCTGCTTTCAATTCTTTTGACTATATACTCTAAAGTGAAATTGCTAGATTATATGGTAATTTTAATTTTTTGAGGAACTCCATACTATTTTCAATAGCCTGTACCATTTTACATTTCCACCAACAGTGCACAAGTCTTCTTATTTCTCTGCACCTTGTCAACTTGTTATTTTCTGTTTTTGTTTGATAGTAGCCATACTAATAGGTATGAGATGATGTATCATTGTGATTTTGGTTTTTATTTTCCTAATTAGTGATGTTAAGCACTTTTTCTTTTCATATACTTCTTGGCCATTTGCATATCATCTCTGGAGAAATACATATTCAAATCCTTGTTAATTTTAAAATTGGGTTATTTATTTTTTATTGTTAAGTTGTAGGAGTTCTTTATATATTCTGGATGTTAATTCTAATTAGATAAAGTATTTGTAAATATTTTCTCACATTCCAAGTTACCATTTTACTCTGTTTAATATGTCATTTGATGCATAAAATTTTTAAATTTGATATAGCCAGTTTATTTTTACTTTTGTTTCCTGTGCTTTTAGTGTCATATCATATCCAAAAAATCATTGCCAAATCCAGTGTCATGAATCTTTTCCTCTATGTTTTCTCCTAATTGTTTTACAGTTTTAGGCCTTACATTTAGGTCTTTAATCAATTTTGATTAAATTTAATTTTTTATGTTAAATTTTGTATGTGACATTTAACCACTGTAAGATTTTGAGGTGGCTGATAACTTTGAATTGGGCTCAGCTGTCACACTGCTTTCTCCTCTAATGCTGACAAGCTTCCCAAAGGGCAATGAAGTAATTAAGATCTTGCAAGTAAAAATTGTCTCTTAAAGTGTATCCTGTCAACAACTCCAAATGAGCCACAAATGCTGAAAGTCCTGGACTGCTTGTAACTAGCAACTGTAAGTGATTAAATGAGACCACTTTTATGAAAGAAACTTGAAAAGTGTAAAATGATAATCACATGTGTATGGGATAATATTCAATTTGAAGTACAGACCACCCACATTTTTAGTTGAATTTCTGTGAGGTCCAGATAGGTGAGTTTAACTTGAAATAATGAGATTTAGGTAATTGGAAAAGGATGGCTGTGCCAAACATATTATGTGATAAAATGGAATATGAATATTTATAAGTCCAGATATACGTTTCTGTGTCTGTGTGATATACATATAGTTTTCTCCTATTGTCTTTCTTGCTTTTTTTCTTTGTCTTTCAGCCTCAAGTACTTATCTGATTTTTTTGCCAAAGTTTGTCTGCTTTAAATCAGGTTCAAAGCAAAAGGATCTCTTTAAAGATGGCCCCTAATGCATTGTAATTTCACATGAAAGAAAGTGGAGTAGAAGTGCCAATGTGTGAGCCTTTCCAGGTCTAATCATGTATCCTTGGCAGAACACATCTTCCCATAAACAAGTTTATCTTCCCATAAACAGAGCACAGTGTAGGACAATATGCTCACAGAAGTGATGGTAGCTTCATTGCAGCAGAGATGGTAAAGAGGTGTGCTGATTGTATAAAGTGGTGCTGAGCAGTTGGCAGGTATGTTTGGATGTGGGAGAATTTGCATTTGGATAGAATCCTGGATCTGAGGGTGGAAACTAGAGATTAGATGAGCAGGTGCTAGTGAATTTCAAAGCTAAACGAAGAAAAGAAGGAAAATTTGACTGAGTCATGAAAATGACTCATTTCCACAAGAAAATGAAAATGTGTGGTGGTGGGATGGGATTGGGGAGGGGTAGGATAGAACTGATAGAAAGTCTAGGAAGCAAGAAGTCTAAATATGAGAAGAGAAACTCACCAGGGAGTATGGAAGTGGTACATGGTACTTAAATAAGCTAAAAAAGAACAAGGAAAACAAGAATGTCACTTCTGTACAGTAAGAACACATCTCTTTTTCAAGGAAGTTATGATTGTGATAAAGAACAAAATTATGACAATTATATGAGAGTATAAACAGAATAAAAAGGAATACAAAAATACAGGAAAATAAATTTTTTGGTTTTTTTTTATTATTTTAACAGAATAGGATGAGAAGAATTTTAGAGCATCTGAGTTTTCTATATTTGATTCCATAATGCACAAAGAATTTTGCCAGTGATCTTCTTATGGTTAGAATTATTTTTTCCCCTTTTTCTTGAGGTATTGACTACACATACTACATTCTCATTTTTTATATTTAGAATAAAGAAATATACATCGGCAAAATTTATTATCATGGCATTTTCTCTAACTTTATTTTAAAGAGTATATTGCTTGTGTCTTTATTTTCCTGCTTTAGTGTCATATAGTGTGCTCACTAACTGGAAGACCAGAAATTGTTAAATAAAAGAATATGTAGAATCATATACCTTTAAATTACTTAGCTGTCATTGTACTAGTGATAGGATTATATAATGGTGAAAATTTCTTTCCCATTATGTTCTAGGGGTCAGTAAACTTCTATAAAAAGTTACATAGAAAATATAATTGACCCTTGAACAACATAGGGTTTAGGGGTGGTGATCTCCTGCACAGTGGAAAATCCACATAAAACTTTGTAGTTGGTCCTCTGTATCCAGTGTTCCACATTCACAGATTCAACCAACCATGGATCATGTGGTACTGTAGTATGTATTTATTGAAAGAAATTGGCATATAAGTTGACCCACGCAGTTAAAACCTGTGTTGTTCAAGGGTCATCTATACTTTTGTGATTCATATAGTCCCTGTTGCAACAGTATCTACCATTGCAGAGCAAAAGTAGTCATACAATACATAAACAAGTGAGCATGGCTGTGTTCTAATAAAGCTCTATAAACACTGAAACTTGAATTTCATAAAGTTTTCATGTATGATGAATATTATTTATCTTATTTTTCTTCATCAAAAAATGTAAAAACCATTGTTAGCTCATGCAGGTCATATAAAAACAGGTAGCAGTTCATATTTGGCCCATGGGCTGTAGTTTACCAATTTGTGCTCTATGATTACAAGGAGAGATTTCTTTGTATTTCATTTGCTTTTCAGCATTTTTATAAGTAATTTTTTCTAAAGTTTTATTAAATGAATTTATAGGTCAGCATTACAGATCCTTTTTATTTTCTCAGGCTATGTATACCACTTCTAAGAGAGATACATTATTTTCAGAAACTCAGAATATGTGCCACAGAAGATGTGGCAGAGTGAATTATTTTTCAAAAACACCACTAGGGCTTAATAACTAGAGTTATATCTTCAAAAAATCCCAAAAAACTAGATTTGGGTCTTCAAAGTAAATATGAGAAAATGCCAAACATATTTCTTGGCTCATAACAGGCACTTAAGTAGAATTCAGTTGATGTTTATATTATGATCTCTGTGGAACATCAGATTTTTCAGAATTGAAATAGAATAAAATTCACTAATTCAGACTAATCAAAAGGTCAGTCAAAATTAACAGCATAATATCAAGTTCATCTAATAATATAGATGATTAAATTATCATCAGGAAATCTAATATAAATGGGTATGTCTCAATTAATTAAGGATACTTAAACATACTTCATTTTCCTCATAGACATAAATTGTTCTCTTTCAAATTATTCTTGTATTATTTACTTAAACTATCTATTAAGAAAGCTTTGCTATCCAAAACAAAAAGTTCAGCATAGTCTATTCTAGTCCTTTCAAATATCAGTGTAAATGAATAAAACTTACATGCTTTTTTGAGATTCAGTGTCTCTAGATACATGTTGATACATTGTCTTTCAGATTTAATAACTTTGGGAATATGACAAGATGTCTTTGGTTTGTAGATGATGTAATGTTGTGAGAAGAGACTAGTTTCTAACTGCTCCACAAAGAAATATTTACTTGTAACTTTCAGATTGCTAAAGAAAATGTTAAAACCAAATATAATCTCTGATCTGGTAGCTGTTGATGAAGAGAGGGAAAGAGAAGTCTAAAAGTTCAGAAGAACCTAGGGTGAAAGGCTAATATAATGACTATTGTTAGGTGGTTGATAGGGTTGATGTATAGCATCCATGTTCCCCATTCAGTTTCAGAAACCAATTGAAAAGCAAACAAACAAAAAAAACAGAATTAGGTTTAGAGGAGACCAAATTATCAGCTTTATAAAATGTAAGCTGATTAAGGAGATTGTGCCTTATACTTGTAGCAAATTTCTTTTTCTAATACTGAACACTGTCCTTAGAAAGCTTACTCATTGTCACTGGTTGTCCCCCACTGAGGCAAGCATTTTGTGTGCATTCAGCAGAGAAGACTATACAAAGCATTACAATAATAAATGTTCTTCCATGTGGAGGGAATTTAGAGATAAAAAGAGAGTAGATATTGGGTGAGGTAAGGGCTAGGTACTTGTAGATTTTAGTTTATCTACTCTCCAGTTGGGAAATAGTCAGATCTGGATTTAGGCTACAGATTGTTGAATGAACTGAATGAATGAATAGATGAGTAAATAAATGATGGCAAATTTCCCCCAAACTTGGGGTAATCCCCTTCTATGCTGTGGTTAACTGAACCCACCATCTGATTCAACATTGCTACCATAATCAGGCAAGGCATGGCACTTCCCCATCACAGATGGGTCATGCTGCACTCTGTGAGGAGGGTGATTTCCTTAAGGAGTGCTGGGGAGAAAGACAGGCTTTTAATGGGCAGCCAGATCCTATGGAAGAAAATCCAGCTTGTCTCAGACCCCTGCCTTAACTTCTTGCCCTCTTTTCTTTAGTCCTCACCATGACATGTCATTCACACTCCATACTGTTCCTATTGTCTGGGATAACTGTCTGTAGCCACCTCCAAGAGACTCCTGCCCACTATTCAATCTCCCTCCCATTGTGAGGAACCTCTTTGAAGTCCACCTAACCTAACCAAGTTTTAGACCTCATCATACCAAACCATGCACAAGCCACCAGCTTAGTTTTTATGGGAGGTAAACTGGACTTCTGGAAAGATATTAATGTTTGAAGTAATTGTACTATAATGCTTTCCTTAAATCTCTGAGTCTATTGGTACTCTCCTATCTTATGCCAAAATTAATGGGAAGCAAATATGAATAAGACTGTCTTTCAAGGAGAATTATTCCAACAGAAGTGAGAGACAAGCAACAAGGCATCAGAAGGACTACAGAGGAAGTAAATTGTAAAAAAGTGCTATAGAAACATGAGTCACAGTGGGTTTTGTGGGCAAAGGGTTAAGAATGGTAGAGAAGATGGTATCAAGGAATTACACTTAGAACCTGAAGTTTGACTTTGCATAGGCATGTTCCAGGAGACTATTATAGATGAAATTGCCTTATAATGGAATTTTTAAAATTTAGATGCATTCTTTCAAGTAGAGGTCAACATGGATTACTTTATCCTGACTTCTACAGGCAGTGATTAGGTCTCACAGTGTGTATAAAAACATATGTGTGGGCTTCCTTGGTGGCGCAGTGGTTGAGAGTCCGCCTGCCGATGCAGGGGACACGGGTTCGTGCCCCGGTCTGGGAAGATCCCACATGCCGCGGAGCGGCTGGGCCCGTGAGCCATGGCCACTGAGCCTGTGCGTCCGGAGCCTGTGCTCTGCAACGGGAGAGGCCACAACAGTGAGAGGCCTACGTACTGCAAAAAAACAAAAATGTGCAATTTAAATAATTTGGGACGCAAAATCACATAAAATTTATTCCAATTAAAACTTGATTCAAGCTGAATTTTACAAGAATATTCATTCATCCTGGGCATCACCCTTCCCTTGATAATTTTAAGAATTCCAACTCACCAGGTTGGTAACATATATCCAGGTCAGTTCTGGCCACTTCCATCTTCCACCATCAGCTAGAAAAGATTTGCTCCCATGGAAATAGTGGATTCCTCAGTCGCAGCTCCATTAGGCCTGATGCCAAAACCAGAGGCAGCTAAAGCTCTTATGAATGGAAGGTATTCTTCATTTATTCCTCTTTCTCTTGCTGTTGCTGTGGGTGGTGGTGCTAGAATGTAGCTATTGGTGTGGTACAAGGTAATCCTGGTTGCTTCCTCCTCACTACTATACCTCAAATCAGACATGTTCTCTGCAGGTTGGTAGGCTTTCCTTGCCAACTGTGTCTAAGGGTCCAGAAGACAATTGCTGTTTTTACCTATCTGGTCTCTGAACTCTTTTCCTGTTTGGGGAATTCATTTTTGTGTGAGTCTTGATAGGGGGAGGGTCTTGTCTCTTTTTCAAAATCCAAAAAGGTCACATATTTTTCTCCCTGACCAAGGGCAGCTAAGGTAAGGACAGTTTACCTGGGTGAATAGAGAGATGCATCATCCAAGTCCCCTTTCAGAAATAAAGACTTATTATCCTAGCCACTGAGGATACTGCCAGCAGGCAGTTCAAGGATTTTCTCACCTGAACAGAGCTGCCTTGACCAAGCTCATGAGACCTGTTCCAGGGTGGCTATGCAGCCAGTGAAAGATCAAGGCAAGGGTGTAAAGTCCTGACTGTCTCATCCTAACTTGGGATAACTATGAAGGGTCATCTCAACCTCAGAACTCCCCACAGCTTTGGCTATCCCTTCTGCTGGAACTGCATCGGAGCTCAGCTCTCCCTCTGCACAATCCTAGTTCCTCCACTTTCCTTTCACGCATATTTATCCACAAGGCACTGCCTAATAAACCTCTTGCACGTTAAACTCCATTGTGAAGTTGCTTTCTGGGGAAATAACTTAGGTGGTATCACCGAAGTTTAGCCCATATTTTGCTTCAGCCAAGGATCTTAACTTAGGAGTTAGAAACACAAAGAATCAGGGGGATAGTTTAGAAATCACTCTGGTGGTGGTAGTGGAGGTACAGTATCTTGTGCTAGCAGAGTTTCCAAGGTTCACCATGTGGGCAGCAGCTTTCCAATCAGACTCTGTCATTAGAATGATTTAGGCTGTGGGTTGGACTGTGATTTGAGCTACAAAGTTTCTTTTGTTCCTGTCATTTTCTGAAACTGGCTCTCTAACTTTCCTGTTAGCCTTCAAATTAGTCTCTTTTCTGCTTAGGTTAACCAGAGCTGATTCTTATTTGTTTGTTTTCCCAAACAAGACTCCTTGGGTCTTCTGAGAAGCAGATGTCAACACATGATCAAATATGCAAGGATTTTATTTGAAGAAATATCTGAGAGAGAGAGAGAGAGAGAGAGAGAGAGAGAGAGTGCAGCAGGAGACTGGGAGAACCATGAGACCATGAAGCATGTTTTACCCCAAGTGAAGGAGAGAGGTAGGAAAGTTGGGTGAAAGTGCTGTAGATCACATACTATCTAAGGAAGGTGGCAAGGCCAACAAGGAGTCCTCAAGAAAGTTACCCATCTGTGGACTCCTGCTTCTCCTATAAACAAGGTTGCCTTAAACATTGATTAAGAGCTCGTGGGAAGTGTGGTCTTAGTACAAATATGGACTTTTCAGAGTCCAGAGTTGTGGAGATGGGAAGCTCAAAACTCTCCAGTGTGTCATTGAGTGTGGTAATAAGTGGAACCACTCCTGCTTTCACCCATTTGTTCCTGAACCCTTCCTCTTAGGGGTGCAATGCCGTACAGGGATCTTTAATTTAATACATATATTGCATTCTGAAGAATGACATCTCATTATTCCAGAGTGTATCCTCTAAGCTGTGGCTTAGATTAGGTCTTTAGAAGGCCATTCTGGTTTTCTATGAGTTTAACTACTTCTGGCTATTAGGGTATGTGATACAATCAGTGGGTCCTATAGCCATGGTCCTATTTCCATGCCTCCTTCACTGTGAGGTGGATCTTCTGATTAGAGGCCATGCTGTGTGGGATCCATGCCTGTGGATTAGGCATATTTAAACCCCAAGATAGTAATGTTGACTGAAGCTCTGCAGGCAGGAAAGGTGAATTCCCATAAGTACAGAAAAGGTACTTATCCTTGTGAGGACAAACTGCTGGCTCTTCCAGGATGGAAATCAGCTTGCTATCAAGTGCCTAGTTGGTCTAGGAATAGTGACATATCAGGAACTTTGTGTTGATTTCTGTTGTTAAATTTTGGACATTCAGAAGTAGCAGTAACCAGATGAGACTTGGTAAGCAGGAGTCTACAGTACTGGGCTCACACATCTTCTTTGCCATTATAGCTACTCCATTCATGAGCCCATAATGCTAGTTGTGGAGTGGCTAATAATAAATGCTGGCTAACATCAAGTTATTTTGTCAACTTGTTTCTTCTGTAGATAGCAAATGCTTGCTGGTAGATGTTAATATGTGATACCAAAATTTTCACACCTACTCTCATATGTCCATAGACATGCATCTACCACCACCTTCCTATCTCCAATCTCCCAGTCATTTTCTTCAGACCCTGACAAGACAGCCAGGCCATTTGCCAATGCTCGGGAATCTATATATACTCTCACTTCAGGCCACTTCTCCTTCAACACAAATTAAATCACCAGATGCATTGCTACAACTCCATCCTTTAGGAAGATTTTCCCTCTACACTTTCTTTCAAGGCCTCCCATGAATGAATATTTACTGCAACTGTGCTCCATTTACAGCTTGAACCAATGTATTAAGATGACAGGTAGACCAAGCTCAGGATGATTTCCAAGCCAAGGGAAGGGCACTGGTGCAATTGTGGTGCGTGTTTTGAAGGTCTAAACTATCTGCTCATGCTACTTATGAATGTTCTTTTGCCCTTCTGGGGCTCAATCCCATATGTACTATTTTACCATGACTGCTACTGGGGCTATCCAGTTTAATAACTTTGTGGACCACAAGGAACACAGTATATATGCTCACTTGGTATCCCACAGTCAAGTATCCCAGGTCTATCCAGGGCATAGAAATGTACCAAGATTTTTTTTTAATTGTTTACTGTGGCAAGAATATTTAACCCAAGATCTATCTTTTTAACACATTTTTGAGTGCAATGTAGTACTGTTGACTATAGTTACAATGCTGTACAACAGATCTCTAAAACTAATTCATTTTGCTCAATTGAAACTTTATGTCCATTGTAGTAACTCCCCAATTCACTCTCCCCACCAGCCCCTGGAAACTATATTCTACTCTTTGATTCTATTAATTTGACTATTTTAGACCCTTATATAAATGGAATCATGTGGTATTCCTCTTTTTGTGATTGGCTTATTCCATTTAGCATAATATCATTAAGGTTGATCCATGTTGTTCCCTATTGTAGAATTTCCTTCTTTTTAAGGCTGAATAACATTCCATTGTGTGTATATACAACATTTTCTTTATCCACTAATCTGTTGATGAACATTTAGGTTGTTCCACATCTTGGCTATTGTGAAGAGTGCTGCAATAAACATGAGAATGATAATGTCTTTTCTTTTTTTTTTTTTTTTTTTTTGCGGTACAAGGGCCTCTCACTGTTGTGGCCTCTCCCGTCGCAGAGCACAGGCTCCGGACGCGCAGGCTCAGCAGCCATGGCTCACGGGCCCAGCCGCTCCACGGCATGTGGGACCATCCTGGACCAGGGCACGAACCCACATCCCCTGCATCGGCAGGTAGACTCTCAACCACTGCGCCACCAGGGAAGCCCCAATAATGTCTTTTCAAGATCCTGATTTCAATTCTTTTGGATAAACACCCAGAAGTGGGATTGCTGAATCATATGATAGCTCTGCTTTACATATTTTAAGCAACCTCCGTACTGTTTTTCATAGTGGCTGTACCTTTTAACATACCCACCAACAGTATGCAAGTGTTCCAAATTCTCTACTCCTTGCCAACACTTACTGTCTTTTGCTTTTTTGTTGATAGCCATCCTGATTGTATTAACTGTTATCTCATAGTGGTTTTGATATGCATTTCCCTGGTGATTAGTGACGTTGAACATTTTTTCATATACTTTTTGGTCATTTGTATGTCTTCTTTAGAGAAATGTCTGTTAAAATTTGTAGTTCATTTTTAAATCTAGTTATTAAAGTTTTTGTTCTTTTTTGTTTGTTTTTACTATTGAACTGTAGGAGTTCCTTATATATTTTGGAGATTACACCCTTATCAGATAGATGGCTTACAGCTATTTTCTACCATTTCATAGGTTGCCTTTCATTCTGTTGATTTTTTCCTTTCCTGTACAGGAATTTTAGTTTGATTTAGTCTTTTTTTTTTAATTTGTTTTTGTTGTCTGTACTTTTGGTGTCATGTGTAAGAAATCATTGCCAAGACCAATATCATGAAGTTTTCCTGTGTGTTATTCTGAGCTTTGCAGTCTCAGGTTTTACATTTAAGTTTTTAATCCATTTTGAGTTAATGGATCCATTTTTGTAGATGATATAAAATAAGTGTAATTTTTTTACATGTTTCCCCAACATCATTTGTTGAAGAGACTAATCTTTCCCATTGTGTTTGTTTGGCACCCTTGTTAAATATCAGGTGACCAAAGGTATGTGGATTTTATTATGGACTCTCTATTCTGTTCCATTGTTCTATATATCAGTCTTTATGTCAGTATCATACTATTTTAAGTATTTTAGATTTTTAACATATTTTGATAGAGAGTATGATGACTGCAGTTTTGTCCTTTCTCAGGATTTATTTGGCTATTTGTGGCCTTTTAGGGTGCTATATGAGTTGTAAATTTCTTTTATTTCTATAAAATATGCCATTGGGGTTTTGATAGAGATTGGATTGAATCTGTAGTTTGCTTTGGGTAGTATGGACATATTAATAACAATAATTCTTCCATTCCATGCACATAAGATGTCTTTTCTTTTGTGTGTCTTAAAATTCTTTTCAGCAATGTTTTATAGTTTTCAGTATACAACTATTTCCCTTCCTCAGCTGTTTATTCCTAAGTATTTTATTCTTTTCATTGTAAATGAGATTGTTTTCCTAAATTCCTTTACATAGAAAGAATAGAAATGTAACTGATTTTTGTATGCTGACTTTGTATCCTAAAACATTATTGAATTCGTTTGTTAGATCTAATAGTTTTTAAATGGAGTCTATATATAAGATCATGTCATCTTCAAAGAGGGACACTTTTACTTTTCCCTTTCTAAATTAAATGCCTTTTATTTCTTTTCCTAGCCTAATTTGTTCAGTCTAGAACTTTCAGTACTATGTTGAATAGAAGTGGTGAGAATAGATATATTTTCCTTGTCCCTGATCTTAGAAGAAAAGCTTTAATTTTTTACTGTTCAGTATATTATATATGGTCTATCATATATTGTTTTTTTCATATAGAGCTTTTCATACATATATGTAGAAATACTTTCCTTCTACATCTAATTTGCTGAGAATGTGTATTATGAAAATATGTTATTTGTAACACTGTAAAATCTATTAAAATGATCATGTAATATTTACCTTTTATTATTTTAATGTGATGTATCACATTAACTGATTTTGTATGTTGAGGCACCCTTGCATTTAAGGGATATAGTTCACTTGGTCATGGTGGTAAGCTTCTTTTCATATGATGTTGGATTTACTTTGCTAGAGTTTTGATAGAGAATCTTGCATCTATATCATCAGAAATATTTTTTAGTTCTATTTCCTGTAGTTTCTTTGTCTGGCTTTGGTATCAGGGTAAGGCTTGCCTCATAAAATGAGTTTGGAAATGTCTCTGTTCTTCAATTTTTTGGAACAGTTTGACAAAGATTGGCATTTTCTCTAAATGTTTGGTAGAATTCACAAGTGAAGCCATCTGTTGCTGAGTTTTTCTTTGCTCGGAGATTTTTGATTATTGATTCAATCTACGTACATGTTATAAGCCTGTTCTGACTCTGTATTTCTTCATGATTTAGTCATGCTAGGACATATATTTCTAGGAATTTATCCATTTCTTCTATGTTATCCAATTTGTTGGCATGTAATAGTTTATAGTAGTCTTATTATCCATTTCCTCTCCTGTGATGTCAGTTGCACAGGCTCTTCTATTCTTTCTGATTTTATTTACTTGACTTTATTTTTTTTTTTCATAGTTTAGCTAAGGGTCTTTCAATTTTGTTTATCTTTTTTAAAAATCAACTCAGTTTTATTGATTTTTCTGTTATTTTCTTACTTCCTATTTTGTGTATTTCAGCTCTAATCTTTTTTTAAATTTATTTTTTGCATCTTTATTAGAGTATAATTGCTTTACAATTGTGTGTTAGTTTCTGCTTTATAACAAAGTAAATCAGTTATACATATACATATGTTCCCATATCTCTTCCTTCTTGAGTCTCCCTCCCTCCCACCCTCCCTATCCCACCCCTCCAGGCGGTCACAAAGCACCGAGCTGATCTCCCTGTGCTATGTGGCTGCTTCCCACTAGCTATCTACCTTACATTTGGTAGTGTATATATGTCCATGCCTCTCTCTAGCTTTGTCACAGCTTACCCTTCCCCCTCCAATTTAAGAAAAAAAAAAATGTCTGCTCTAATCTTTGTTATCTTTTTCTTCTGCTAAATTTGTCCTTAGTATAGTTATTTACAATATTGTGTTACTTTCAAGTGTACAGCAAAGTGATTCAGATATATATGAAAATTTTTTCACTATAGGTTATTACAAGATATTAAATATTATTCCTTGTGTTATACAGTATATCCTCATTGATTATCTAGTAGTGTTAAACCTATACTCCTAATTTATCCACCCTTCCTTTCCCCTTTGGTAACCATAAGGTTTTTTTCTTTTCTATGTCTGTGAGTCTGTTTCTCTTTTGCATATAGATTCATTTGTATTATTTTTTAGATTCCACATATAAGCACTATCAAGTACTTGTCTTTCTGTGTCTGACTTATTTCACTTAGTATGATAATCTCTAGGTCCATCCATGCTGCTGTAAATGGCATTATTTCATTCTTTTTTATGGCTGAGAATATTCCATTCTATATAAAAACCACATCTTTTTCTTTTTCCTGAGGATTGCTTGTGTGGTTTCATATGAATTTTAGGATTATTCTAGTTCTATGAAAAAAAAAATGGGTAATTTGATATGGATCACATTAAATCTGCAGATTCCTTTAGGTAGTATGGCCATTTTTTTTTAACATCTTTATTGGAGTATAATTGCTTTACAATGGTGTGTTAGTTTTTGCTTTATAACAAAGTGACTCAGTTATACATATACATATGTTCCCATATCTCTTCTCTCCTGCATCTCCCTCCCTCCCAGCCTCCCTATCCCACCCTTCTAGGTGATCACAAAGCACTAGGCTGATCTCCCTGTGCTATGCAGCTGCATCCCACTAGCTATCTATTTTATATTTGGTAGTGTATATATGTCCATGCCACTCTCTCACTTTGTCACAGCTTACCCTTCCCCCTCCCCATATCCTCAAGTCCATTCTCTAGTAGGTCTGTGTCTTTATTCCCATCTTACCCCTAGGTTCTTCATGACATTTTTTTTTCTTAGATTCCATATATATGTGTTACATACGGTATTTTTCTTTCTCTTTCTGACTTACTTCACTCTGTATGACAAACTCTAGGTCCATCCACCTAACCACAAATAACTCTATTTCGTTTCTTTTTATGGCTGTGTAATATTCCATTGTGTATATGTGCCACATCTTCTATATCCATTCATCCGATAATGGACACTTAGGTTGTTTCCATCTCGTGGCTATTGTAAATAGAGCTGCAATGAACATTTTGGTACATGACTCTTTTTGAATTATGGTTTTCTCAGGGTATATGCCCAGTAGTGGGATTGCTGGGTCATATGGTAGTTCTATTTGTAGTTTTTTAAGGAACCTCCATACTGTTCTCCATAGTGGCTGAACCAATTCACATTCCCACCAGCAGTGCAAGAGTGTTCCCATTTCTCCACACCCTCTCCAGCATTCATTGTTTGTAGCTTTTTTGACGATGGCCATTCTGACTGGTGTGAGGTGATACCCCATTGTAGTTTTTTTTATTTTTTACCATCTTTATTGGGGTATAATTGCTTTACAATGGTGTGTTAGTTTCTGCTTTATAACAAAGTGAATCAGTCATACATAAACATATGTTCCCATATGTCTTCCCTCTTGCTTCTCCCTCCCTCCCACCCTCCCTATCCCACCCCTCCAGGCTGTCACAAAGCACTGAGCCAATATCCCTGTGCCATGTGGCTGCTTCCCACTAGCTATCTACCTTACTACGTTTGTTAGTGTGTATATGTCCATGACTCTCTCTCGCCCTGTCACAGCTCACCCTTCCCCCTCCCCATAACCTCAAGTTCGTTCTCTAGGAGGTCTGCGTCTTTATTCCTGCCTTACCCCTAGGTTCTTCATGACATTTTTTTTTCTTAAATTCCATATATATGTGTTAGCATACGGTATTTGTCTTTTTCTTTCTGACTTACTTCACTCTGTATGACAGACTCTAGGTCTATCCACCTCATTACAAATAGCTCAATTTCGTTTCTTTTTATGGCTGAGTAATATTCCATTGTATATATGTGCCACATCTTCTTTATCCATTCATCCGATGATGGGCACTTAGGTTGTTTCCATCTCCGGGCTATTGTAAATAGAGCTGCAATGAACATTTTGGTACATGACTCTTTTTGAATTATGGTTTTCTCAGGGTATATGCCCAGTAGTGGGATTGCTGGGTCATATGGTAGTTCTATTTGTAGTTTTTTAAGGAACCTCCATACTGTTCTCCATAGTGGCTGAACCAATTCACATTCCCACCAACAGTGCAAGAGTGTTCCCTTTCTCCACACCCTCTCCAGCATTTATTGTTTCTAGATTTTTTGATGATGGCCATTCTGACTGGTGTGAGATGATATCTCATTGTAGTTTTGATTTGCATTTCTCTAATGATTAATGATGTTGAGCGTTCTTTCATGTGTTTGTTGGCAGTCTGTATATCTTCTTTGGAGAAATGTCTATTTAGGTCTTCTGCCCATTTTTGGATTAGGTTGTTTGTTTTTTTGTTATTGAGCTGCATGAGCTGCTTGTAAATTTTGGAGATTAATCCTTTGTCGGTTGCTTCATTTGCAAATATTTTCTCCCATTCTGAGGGTTGTCTTTTGGTCTTGTTTATGGTTTCCTTTGCTGGGCAAAAGCTTTGAAATTTCAATAGGTCCCATTTATTTATTATTTTTTTTATTTCGATTACTCTAGGAGGTGGGTCAGAAAGGATCTTGCTGTGATTTATGTCATAGAGTGTTCTGCCTATGTTTTCCTCTAAGAGTTTGATAGTTTCTGGCCTTACATTTAGGTCTTTAATCCATTTTGAGCTTATTTTTGTGTATGGTGTTAGGGAGTGATCTAATCTCATACTTTTACATGTACCTGTCCAGTTCTCCCAGCACCACTTATTGAAGAGGCTGTCCTTTCTCCACTGTACATTACTGCCACCTTTATCAAAGATAAGGTGACCATATGTGCATGGGTTTATCTCTGGGCTATCTATCCTGTTCCATTGATCTATCTTTCTGTTTTTGTGCCAGTACCATACCGTCTTGATAACTGTAGCTTTGTAGTATAGTCTGAAGTCAGGGAGCCTGATTCCTCCAGTTCCTTTTTTCGTTCTCAAGATTGCTTTGGCGATTCGGGGTCTTTTGTGTTTCCATACAAATTGCAAAATTTTTTGTTCTAGTTCTGTGAAAAATGCCAGTGGTAGTTTGATAGGGATTGCATTGAATCTATAGATTGCTTTGGGTAGTAGAGTCATTTTCACAATGTTGATTCTTCCAATCCAAGAACATAGTATATCTCTCCATCTGTTTGTATCATCTTTAATTTCTTTCATCAGTGTCTTATAATTTTCTGTATACAGGTCTTTTGTCACCTTTGGTAGGTTTATTCCTAGATATTTTATTCTTTTTGTTGCAATGGTAAATGGGAGTGTTTTCTTGATTTCACTTTCAGATTTTTCATCATTAGTATATAGGAATGCCAGAGATTTCTGTGCATTAATTTTGTATCCTGCCACTTTACCAAATTCATTGATTAGCTCTAGTAGTTTTCTGGTAGCATCTTTAGGATTCTTTATGTATAGGATCATGTCATCTGCAAATAGTGACAGCTTTACTTCTTCTTCTCCTATTTGGATTCCTTTTATTTCCTTTTCTTCTCTGATTGCTGTGGCTAAAACTTCCAAAACTATGTTGAATAAGAGTGGTGAGAGTGGGCAACCTTGTCTTGTTCCTGATCTTAGTGGAAATACTTTCAGTTTTTCACCACTGAGGATGATGCTTGCTGTGGGCTTGTCATATATGGCCTTTATTATGTTGAGGAAAGTTCCCTCTATGCCTACTTTCTGGAGAGTTTTTATCATAAATGGGTGTTGAATTTTGTCAAAAGCTTTCTCTGCATCTATTGAGATGACCATATGGTTTTTCTCCTTCAATTTGTTAATATGGTTTATCACATTGATAGATTTGCGTATATTGAAGAATCCTTGCATTCCTGGCATAAACCCCACTTGATCATGGTGTATGATCCTTTTAATGTGCTGTTGGATTCTGTTTGCTAGTATTTTGTTGAGGATTTTTGCATCTATGTTCATCAGTGATATTGGCCTGTAGTTTTCTTTCTTTGTGACATCCTTGTCTGGTTTTGGTATCAAGGTGATGGTGGCCTCGTAGAAGGAGTTTGGGAGTGTTCCTCCCTCTGCTATATTTTGGAAGAGTTTGAGAAGGATAGGTGTTAGCTCTTCTCTAAATGTTTGACAGAATTCGCCTGTGAAGCCATCTGGTCCTGGGCTTTTGTTTGTTGGAAGATTTTTAATCACAGTTTCAATTTCAGTGCTTGTGATTGGTCTGTTCATATTTTCTATTTCTTCCTGATTCAGTCTTGGCAGGTTGTGCATTTCTAAGAATTTGTCCATTTCTTCCAGATTGTCCATTTTATTGGCATAGAGTTGCTTGTAGTAATCTCTCAGGATCTCTTTTATTTCTGCAGTGTCAGTTGTTACCTCTCCTTTTTCATTTCTAATTCTATTGATTTGAGTCTTCTCCCTTTTTTTCTTGATCAGTCTGGCTAGTGGTTTATCTATTTTGTTTATCTTCTCAAAGGACCAGCTTTTAGTTTTATTGATCTTTGCTATTGTTTCCTTCATTTCTTTTTCATTTATTTCTGATCTGATTTTTATGATTTCTTTCCTTCTGCTAGCTTTGGGGTTTTTTTGTTCTTCTTTCCCTAATTGCTTGAGGTGCAAAGTTAGGCTGTTTATTCGAGATGTTTCCTGCTTCTTAAGGTGGGCTTGTATTGCTATAAACTTCCCCCTTAGAACTGCTTTTGCTGCATCCCACAGGTTTTGGGTCATTGTGTCTCCATTGTCATTTGTTTCTATGTATTTTTTGATTTCCTCTTTGATTTCTTCAGTGATCACTTCATTATTAAGTAGTGTATTGTTTAGCCTCCATGTGTTTGTATTTTTTACAGATCTTCTCCTGCAATTGATATCTAGTCTCATGGCATTGTGGTCAGAAAAGATACTTGATACAATTTCAATTTTCTTAAATTTACCAAGGCTTGATTTTTGACCTAAGATATGATCTATCCTGGAGAATGTTCCATGAGCACTAGAGAAAAATGTGTATTCTGTTGTTTTTGGATGGAGTGTCCAATAAATATCAATTAAGTCCATCTTGTTTAATGTATCATTTAAAGCTTGTGTTTCCTTATTTATTTTCATTTTGGATGATCTGTCCATGGGTGAAAGTGGGGTGTTTAAGTCCCCTACTATGAACGTGTTACTGTTGATTTCCCCTTTTATGGCTGTTAGTATTTGCCTTATGCATTGAGGTGCTCCTATGTTGGGAGCATAAATATTTACAATTGTTATATCTTCTTCTTGGATCGATCCCTTGATCATTATGTAGTGTCCTTCTTTGTCTCTTTTAATAGTCCTTATTTTAAAGTCTATTTTGTCTGATATGAGAATTGCTACTCCAGCTTTCTTTTGGTTTCCATTTGCATGGAATATCTTTTTCCATCCCCTTACTTTCAGTCTGTATGTGTCTCTAGGTCTGAAGTGGGTCTCTTGTAGACAGCATATATAAGGGTCTTGTTTTTGTATCCATTCAGCCAGTCTGTGTCTTTTGGTGGGAGCATTTAGTCCATTTACATTTAAGGTAATTTTGATATGTATGTTCCTATTCCCATTTTCTAAATTGTTTTGGGTTCGTTATTATAGGTCTTTTCCTTCTGTTGTGTTTCTTGCCTAGAGAATATCCTTTAGCATTTGTTGTAAAGCTGGTTTGGTGGTGCTGAACTCTCTCAGCTTTTGCTTGTCTGTAAAGGTTTTAATTTCTCCATCAAATCTGAATGAGATCCTTGCTGGGTAGAGTAGTCTTGGCTGCAGTTTTTTCTCTTTCATCACTTTAAATATGTCTTGCCACTCCCATCTGGCTTGTAGGGTTTCTGCTGAGAGATCAGCTGTTAACCTTATGGGGATTCCCTTATGTGTTATTTGTTGTTTTTCCCTTGCTGCTTTTAATATGCTTTCTTTGTATTTAATTTTTGACAGTTTGATTAATATGTGTCTTGGTGTATTTCTCCTTGGATTTATCCTGTATGGGACTCTCTGTGCTTCCTGGACTTGATTAACTATTTCCTTTCCCATATTAGGGAAGTTTTCAACTATAATCTCTTCAAATATTTTCTCAGTCCCTTTCTTTTTCTCTTCTTCTTCTGGAACCCCTAGAATTCGAATGTTGGTGCGTTTAATGTTGTCCCAGAGGTCTCTGAGACTGTCCTCAGTTCTTTTCATTCTTTTTTCTTTATTCTGCTCTGCAGTAGTTATTTCCACTATTTTATCTTCCAGGTCACTTATCCGTTCTTCTGCCTCAGTTACTCTGCTATTGATCCCATCTAGAGTACTTTTAATTTCATTTATTGTGTTGTTCATCGTTGCTTGTTTCATCTTTATTTCTTCTAGGTCCTTGTTAACTGTTTCTTGCATTTTGTCCATTCTATTTCCAAGATTTCGGATCATCCTTACTATCATTATCCTGAATTCTTTTTCAGGTAGACTGCCTATTTCCTCTTCATTTGTTAGGTCTGGTGGGTTTTTATCTTGCTCCTTTATCTGCTGTGTGATTTTCTGTCTTCTCATTTTGCTTATCTTACTGTGTTTGGGGTCTCCTTTTTGCCGGCTGCAGGTTTGTAGTTCCCGTTGCTTTTGGTGTCTGTCTCCAGTGGCTAAGGTTGGTTCAGTGGGTTGTGTAGGCCTCCTGGTGGAGGGGACTAGTGCCTGTGTTGTGGTGGATTAGGCTGGATCTTGTTTCTCTAGTGGGCAGGTTCACGTCTGGTAGTGTGTTTTGGGGTGTCTGTGGCCTTATTATGATTTTAGGCAGCCTCTCTGCTAATGGGTGGGGTTGTGTTCCTGTTTTGCTAGTTGTTTGGCATAGGTTGTCCAGCACTGTGGCTTGCTGGTCGTTGAGTGAAGCTGGGTGCTGGTGTTAAGATGGAGGTCTCTGGGAGATTTTCGCCATTTGATATTATGTGGAGTTGGGAGGTCTCTTGTGGACCAGTGTCCTGAAGTTGGCTCTCCTACCTCAGAGGCAGAGCCCTGACTCCTGGCTGGAGCACCAAGAGCCTTTCATCCACACGGCTCAGAATAAAAGGGAGAAAAAGTAGAGGGAATTAGTAGAAGTATGAGGAAAGAAAGAAGGAAAGGAGGGAAGGAAGGAAGGAAGGAAGGAAGGAAGAAAGAAAGAAAGAAGCAAAGAAGGAAAGAAGGTAAGAAGGAAAGAAAGGAGGGAGCGAGGGAGGAAGGAAGGAGGGAAAGGAGGAAAAAAGACAGAAAGAAAGAAGATACAGTAAAAATAAAATAAAGTATAATAAAGTTATTGAATTAAAAAATTCTTATTTAAGAAAAAAAAAAGGGATGGATAGAACCTTAGGACAAATGTTGGAAGCAAAGCTATACTGACAAAATCTTACACAGAAGCATACACATACACCCTCACTAAAAGAGGTAAAGGGGGAAAAATCATAAATCTTGCTGTCAGAGACCACCTCCTCAATCTGGGATGATTCGTTGTCTAAAGGAGGGAAGGAAGGAAGGAAAGAAAGAAAGAAAGAAAGAAAGAAAGAACGAAGGTAAGGTATAATAACGTTATTAAAATTAAAATTGGTTATTAAGAAAAAAATTTAAAAAAAAAAAACCATGGACGGATAGAACCCTGGGACAAATGGTGGAAGCAAGACTATACAGACGAGATCTCACACAGAAGCATACACATACACATTCACAAAAAGAGGAATAGGGAAAAAAATGATAGATCTTGCTCCTAAAGTCCACTTCCTTAATTTGGGATGATTGGTTGTCTATTCAGGTATTCCACAGATGCAGGGTACATCAAGTTGACTGTGGAGCTTTAATCCGCTGCTCCTGAGGCTGCTGTGAGGCATTTCCCTTTCTCTTCTTTGTTCTCACAGCTCCCAGGGCTCAGCTTTGGATTTGGCCCTGCCTCTGCGTGTAGGTCGCTGGAGGGCATCTGTTTTTTGCTCAGACAGGACGGGGTTAAAGGAGCCACTGATTCGGGGGCTCTGGCGCACTCAGGCCGGCGGGGAGGGAGGGGCACGGAGTGCGGGGCGGGCCTGCGGCGGCAAAGTCCGCCGTGACTTTGCACCAGCCTGAGGCCTGCCGTGCGTTCTCCGGGGACGTCGTCCCTTGATCCCGGGAACCTGGCAGTGGCGGGCTGCACAGTCTCCGCGGAAGAGGGGTGTGGAGAGTGACCTGTGCTCGCACACAGGCCCCTTAGTGGCGGCAGCAGCAGCCTTAGCGTCTGCCGCCCGTCTCTGGGGTCCGCGCTTTCAGCCTCGGCTCACGCCCGTCTCTGGAATTCCTTTAAGCAGCGTTCTTAAACCCCTCTCCTCATGCACCAGGAAACAAAGAGGGAAGAAAAAGTCTCTTGCCTCTTCGGCAGGTGCAGACTTTTCCCCGGACTCCCTCCCGGCTAGCAGTGGTGAATTAACCCCTTCAGGCTATGTTCAAGCCGCCAACCCCAGTCCTCTCCCAGCGCTCCGTCCGAAACCGAAACCGAAACCCGAGCCTCAGAGTCTCAGCTTGCAACCCCGCCCGCCCCGGCGGGTGAGCAGACGAGCCTCTCGGGCTGGTGAGTGCCGGTCGGCACCGATCCTCTGTGCGGGAATCTCCCCGCTTTGCCCTCCGCACCCATTGCTGTGCACTCCTCCGCGGCTTCGAAGCTCCCCCCTCCGCCTCCCGCAGTCTCCGCCCGCGAAGCGGCTTCCTAGTGTGTGGAAACTTTTCCTCCTTCACAGCTCCCTCCCACTGGTGCAGGTGCCGTCCCTATTCTTTTGTCTCTGTTTTTTCTTTTTTTTTTTCTTTTGCCCTACCCAGGTACGTGGGGAGTTTCTTGCCTTTTGGGAGGTCTGAGGTCTTCTGCCAGCCTTCAGTAGGTGTTCTGTAGGAGTTGTTCCACGTGTAGATGTATTTCTGGTGTATCTGTGGGGAGGAAGGTGATCTCCGCGTCTTACTCTTCCGCCATCTTCAAGGTCCCGCCTCATTGTAGTTTTGATTTGCATTTCTCTAATGATTAGTGATGTTGAGCATCCTCTCATGTGTTTGTTGCCAATCTGTATATCTTCTTCGGAGAAATGTCTATTTAGGTCTTCTGCCCGTTTTTGGATTGGGTTGTTTGAGTTTTGTTATTGAGCTGCTTGTAAATTTTGGAGATTAATCCTTTGTCAGTTGCTTCATTTGCAAATATTTTCTCCCATTCTGAGGGTTGTCTTTTGGTCTTGTTTGTGATTTCTTTGTTGCACAAAAGCTTTTAAGTTTCATTAGATCCCATTTGTTTATTTTTGTTTTTATTTCCATTTCTCTAGGAGGTGGGTCAAAAAGGATCTTGCTGTGATTTATGTCATAGGGTGTTCTGCCTGTTTTCCTCTAAGAGTTTGATAGTGTCTGGCCTTACATTTAGGTCTTTAATCTACTTTGAGCTTATTTTTGTGTATCGTGTTAGGGAGTGTTCTAATCTCATACTTTTACATGTACCTGTCCAGTTTTCCCGGCACCACTTACTGAAGAGGCTGTCCTTTCTCCACTGTACATTCCTGCCTCCTTTATCAAAGATAAGGTGACCATATGTACGTGGGTTTATCTCTCGGCTTTCTATCCTGTTCCATTGCACTATATTTCCGTTTTTGTGCCAGTACCATACTGTCTTGATTACTGTAGCTTTGTAGTACAGTCTGAAGTCAGGGAGCCTGATTCCTCCAGCTCCGTTATTCGTTCTCAAGATTGCTTTGGCTATTCGGGGTCTTTTGTGTTTCCATACAAGTTGTGAAATTTTTTGTTCTAGTTCTGTGAAAAATGCCAGTGGTAGGGCTTCCCTGGTGGCGCAGTGGTTGGGAGTCCGCCTGCCAATGCGGGGGACATGGGTTCATGCCCCAGTCCGGGAGGATCACGCGTGCCGCAGAGCAGCTGGGCCCATGGGCCATGGCCACTGCGTCTGTGTGTCTGGAGCCTGTGCTCCACAGCGGAAGAGGCCACAACAGTGAGAGGCCCACGTGCAGCAAAAAAAAAAAAAAAAAAAAAAATGCCAGTGGTAGTTTGATAGGGATTGCATTGAATATGTAGATTGCTTTGGGTAGTAGAGTCATTTTCACAATGTGGATTCTTCCAAGCCAAGAACATGGTATATCTCTCCATCTATTTGTATCATCCTTAATTTCTTTCATCAGTGTCTATAATTTTCTGCATACAGATCTTTTGTCTCCTTAGGTAGGTTTATTCCTAGATATTTTATTCTTTTTGTTGCAATGGTAAATGGGAGTGCTTTATTAATTTCACTTTCAGATTTTTCATCATTAGTGTATAGGAATACCAGAGATTTCTGTGCATTAATTTTGTATCCTACTACTTTACCAAATTCATTGATTAGCTATAGTAGTTTTCTGGTAGCATCTGTAGGATTTTCTATGTAGGGTATCATGTCATCTGCAAACAGTGACAACTTTCCTTCTTCTTTTCCGATTTGGATTCCTTTTATTTCCTTTCCTTCTCTGATTTCTGTGACTAAAACTTCCAAAGCTATGTTGAATAAAAGTGGTGAGAGTGGGCAACCTTGTCTTGTTCCTGATCTTAGTGGAAATTGTTTCAGTTTTTCACCATTAAGGAAGATGTTGGCTGTGGATTTATCATATATGGCCTTAATTATTTTGAGGAAAGTTCCCTCTATGCCTACTTTCTGCAGGGTTTTTATCATAAATGGATGTTGAATTTTGTCGAAAGCTTTCTCTGCATCTATTGAGATGATCATATGGTATTTCTCCTTCAATTTGTTAATATGGTGTATCATGTTGATTCATTTGCATATATTGAAGAATCCTTGCATTCCTGGAATAAACCCCACTTGATCACGGTGTATGATCCTTTTAATGTGCTGTTGGATTCTGTTTGCTAGTATTTTGTTGAGGATTTTTGCATCTATGTTCATCAGTGATATTGGCCTAGTTTTCTTTCTTTGTGACAGCTTTGTCTGGTTTTGGTATCAGGGTGATGGTGGTCTCGTAGAATGAGTTTGGGAGTGTTCCTCCCTCTGCTATATTTTGGAAGAGTTTGAGAAGGATAGGTGTTAGCTCTTCTGTAAATGTTTGATAGAATTCATCTGTGAAGCCATCTCATCCTGTGCTTTTGTTTGTTGGAAGATTTTTAATCATAGTTTCAATTTCAGTGCTTGTGATTGGTCTGTTCATATTTTCTATTTCTTCCTGATTCAGTCTTGGCACGTTGTGTAATTCTAAGAACTTGTCCATTTTTTCCAGGTTGTCCATTTCATTGGCATAGAGTTGCTTGTAGTAATCTCTCATGATCTTTTGTATTTCTGCAGTGCCAGTTGTTACATCTCCTTTTTCATGTCTAATTCTATTTATTTGAGTCTTCTCTCTTTTTTTCTTGATGAGTCTGGCTACTGTTTTATCAATTTTGTTTATCTTTTCAAAGAACCAGCTTTTAGTTTTATTGATTTTTGCTATCGTTTCCTTCATTTCTTTTTCATTTATTTCAGATCTGATCTTTATGATTTCTTTCCTTCTGCTTACTTTGGGTTTTTTTTGTTCTTCTTTCTCTAATTGCTTTAGGTGCAACATTAGGTTGTGTATTCGAGATGTTTCCTGTTTCTGGAGGTCATTGTATTGGTATAAACTTCCCTCTTAGAACTGCCTTTGCTGCATCCCATAGGTTTTGGGTCGTCGTGTCTCCATTGTCATTTGTTTCTAGGCATTTTTTGATTTCCTCTTTGATTTCTTTTTTTTTTTTTTTCTCCAATACGTACTTTTTTTTTATTATAGTAAAATGTACAAAACATAAAATTTACCATTTAAATCATTTTAAAGTCTACAGTTCACTGGCACTATATACATTCACACTGTTATGGAACTATCACCACCATCCATCTCCAGAACATTTTTCATCTTCCCAAACAGGAACTCTGTACCTATTAGACTCCTCTTTGATTTCTTCAGTGATCACTTCATTGTTTAGTCTCCATATGTTTGTATTTTTTACAGATCTTTTCCTGTAATTGTTATCTAGTCTCAGTGTTGTGGTCCAAAAAGATACTTGATACAATTTCAATTTTCTTAAATTTACCAAGGTTTGATTTGTAACCCAAGATATGATCTATCCTGGAGAATGTTCCATGAGCACTTGAGAAATATGTGTGTTCCGTTGTTTTTGGATGGAATGTCTTATAAATATCAATTAAGTCCATCTTGTTTAATGTATCATTTAAAACTTGTGTTTCCTTATTTATTTTCATTTGGGATGAGCTGTTCATTGGTGAAAGTGGGGTGTTAAAGTCCCCTACTATGAATGTGTTACTGTTGATTTCCCCTTTTATGGCTGTTAGTATTTGCTTTATGTATTGAGGTGCTCCTATCTTGGGTGCATAGATATTTACAATTGTTATATCTTCTTCTTGGATCAATCCCTTGATCATTATGTAGTCTTCTTCTTTGTCTCTTGTAATAGTCTTTCTTTTAAAGTCTATTTTGTCTGATATGAGAATTGCTACTCCAGGTTTCTTTTGATTTCCATTTGCATGGAATATCTATTTCCATCCTCTCACTTTCAGTCTGTATGTGTCCCTAGGTCTGAAGTGGGTGTCTTGTAGACAGCATATATATGGGTCTTGCTTTTGTATCCATTCAGCCAGTCTGTGTCTTTTGGTGGGAGCGTTTAATGCATTTACATTTAAGACAATTATTGATATGTATGTTTCTATTCCCATTTTCTTAATTGTTTTGGGTTTATTATTGTAGGTCTTTTCCTTCTCTTGTGTTTCTTGCCTAGAGAAGTTCCTTTAGCATTTGTTGTAAAGCTGGACTGGTGGTGCTGAACTCTCTCAGCTTTTACTTGTCTGTAAAGGTTTTAACTTTTCCATCAAATCTGATTGAGATCCTTGCTGGGTAGAGTATTCTTGGTTGTAGGTTTTTCCTTTTCATCACTTTAAATATGTCCTGCCACTCGCTTCTGGCTTGCTAAGTTTCTGCTGAAAGATCACCTGTTAACCTTAAGGGGATTCCCTTGCTTGTTATTTTTCCCTTGCTGCTTTTAATATATTTTCTTTCTATTTAATTTTTGATAGTTTGATTAATATGTGTGTTTGCATGTTTCTCCTTAGATTCATCCTGTATGGGACTCTCTGTGCTTCCTGGACTTGATTAACTATTTCCTTTCCCATATTAGGGAAGTTTTCAACTATAATCTCTTCAAAAATTTTCTCTGTCCCTTTCTGTTTCTCTCCTTCTTCTGGGACCCCTATAATTTGAATGTTGGTGCGTTTAATGTTGTCCCAGCGGTCTCTGAGACTGTCTTCAGTTCTTTTCATTCTTTTATCTTTATTCTGCTCTGCGGTAGTTATTTTCACTATTTTATCTTCCAAGTCACTTATCCATTCTTCTGCCTCAATTATTCTGCTATTGATCCCTTCTAGAGTACTTTTAATTTCATTTATTGTGTTGTTCATTGTTGCTTGTTTCATCTTTAGTTCTTCTAGATCCTTGTTAAATGTATATTTCATTTTGTCTATTCTGTTTCCAAGATTTTCGATCATCTTTCCTATCATTATTCTGAATTCTTTTTCAAGTAGACTGCCTATTTCCTCTTCATTTGTTAGGTCTGGTGGGTTTTTATCTTGCTCCTTCATCTGCTGTGTGATTTTCTGTCTTCTCATTTTGCTTATCTTACTGTGTTTGGGGTCTCCTTTTTGCCGGCTGCAGGTTTGTAGTTCCCGTTGCTTTTGGTGTCTGTCTCCAGTGGCTAATGTTGGTTCAGTGGGTTGTGTAGGCTTCCTGGTGGAGGGGACTAGTGCCTGTGTTCTAGTGGATGAGGCTGGATCTTGTCTTTCTGGTGGGCAGGTCCACGTCTGGTGGTTTGTTTTGGGGTGTCTGTGGGCTTGTTATGATTTTAGGCAGCCTCTCTGCTAGTGGGTGGGGTTGTGTTCCTGCCTTGCTAGTTGTTTGGCATAGGGTGTCCTGCACTGTAGCTTGCTGGTCGTTGAGTGAGACTGGGTGTTTTTGTTGAGATGGAGATCTGGGAGATTTTCACCGTTTGATATTCATGGAGCTGGGAGGTCTCTTGTGGACCAGTGTCCTGAAGCTGGCCCTCCCACTCAGAGGCACAGCACTGACTCCTTGCTGGGGCACCAAGAGCCTTTCATCTACACGGCCAGGTACGTGGGGAGTTTCTTGCCTTTTGGGAGGTGTAAGGTCTTCTGCCAGTATTCAGTAGGTGTTCTGTAGGAGCAGTTCCAAGTGTAGATGTATTTCTGATGTATTTGCCAGAGTTAGACAGTCTTCTGCAGAGGCAGGGGGTGGCTGCAGACCATAGCGGGGACAAGGACACTGGCAGCATACGTTCTGGGAAGTGCTCCTTGGCGTAAGCCCGCCCAGAACCCAAAGAGCCCAGAGGCTTTGTTAAGTATCATGTTAGGGCCTGAGTTAGCAGTGGTGTCAGAGCCTTAGTTAGGACCAGTGTCATGGTCTTAGCTAGGAGTAGTGCCAGGGCCATAGTTAGGGACAGTGTCAGGGACTGAGTTAGGTATAATGTCAATGCCTCAGGGACGGTGCCAGGGCCTTACTTAGGACTAGCAGCACAGTCTTTTTTAGGAATCGTGTGAGGGTCTGAATTAGGAGTAGTGTCAGGGCCATAGTTAGGGACAGTGTCAGGGCCTGAGTTAGCAGTAATGTCAGGCCCTTAGTTAGCGACAGTGTCAGGGCCTGATTTAGGAGTAGTGACAGGCCTTAGTTAATGCCAGTGTCAGTGCCTTAGTTAGGGCTAGCATCACAGACTTTGTTAGGGATCGTGGGTCAGCCTGATTTAGGAGTAGTGTCAGGGCCTTAGTCAGGGACAAGGTCAGGGCAAGATTTAAGTTTAGTTTCAGGGCTTTAGTTACGGACAATGCCTTGGCCTGAGTTCGGAGTAGTGTCAGGGTCTAAGTTAGGGCCAGTGTCATGGCTTTAGTTAGGAGTAGCATCAGAGCATCTGTTAGGTATCGTGTCAGGGTCTGAGATACGAGTAGTGTCAGGGCCTTAGTTAGGGACACTGTCACACCTGAGTTAGGAGAAGTGTCAAGGCCTAAGTTAGAGCCCGTGTCAGGGTGTTAGGTAGGACTAGCATCAGAGCCATCTTTAGGTACCTTCTCAAGGCCTGAGTTCAGAGTGGCATCAGGGCCTAAGTTAGGGACAGTGACAGGGCCTTAGATAGGGCTAGGATCAGAGCAATCGTTACATATCGTGTCAGGGCCTGACATAGGAGTAGTGTTAAAACCTTAGTTAGGGACACTGTCAGGACCTTAGTTAGGAGCAGTGTGAAAGCCTTAGTTAGGCCAGGGTCAGGAGCTTAGTTAGGACTAACAAAAGACCTTTTGTTAGGTATCATGTCAGGGACTGAGTTACGAGTAGTGTCAGGGCATCAGTTAGGGAATATATCAGGGCCTGAGTTATGGGTAGTGTCAGGGATTTAGTTAGAGGCAGTGTCAGGCCCTGAGTTAGGTGTAGTGTCAGGGCATTAGTTAGGGACAGTATCACGGCCTGAGTTAGCAGTAGTGTCAGGGCCTTCGTTAGGGACAGTGTAAGGGCCTTAGTTAGGACAAGCATCAGAGAATTTGTTAGGAATCATGGGAGGGCTTTAGTTAGGCATAGTGTCAGGGCCTTAGTTAGGGAATGTTTCAGGGCCTGATTTAGTTTTATTTTTAGGGCTTTAATTACTGAAAGTGTCATGACCTGAGTTAGGAGTAGTGTCACGGTCTTAGTCAGGACCAGTGTCATGGCTTTAGTTACGACTAGCAACAGAGCCTTTGTTAGGTACCGTGTCAGGGCCTGAATTAGGGGTAGTGTCAGGGCCTTAGTTAGTGACAGTGTCAAGGCCATAGTTAGGGACAGAATCAGGGCTTCAGTTACGACTACCATTAGAGCCTTTGTTAAGTATCATGTCAGGGCCTGAGTTAGGAGTAGTGTCAGGCCTAAAATAGGTGCAGTGTCAGGGCCTGAGTTATGGACAGTATCAGGGCCTGCCTTAGGAGTAGTATCAGCAATTTAGTTAGGGGCAGTGTCAGGGCCTGAGTTAGGTGTAGTGTCAGGGGATTAGTTAGGGACAGTATTAGGGCTTGAATTAACAGTAGTGTCAGGGCCTTAGTTAGGGACAATGTCAGGGCCTTAGTTAGGGACAGAATCAGGGCTTTTGTTAGGACTACCATTAGAGCCTTTGGTAAGTATCATGACAGGGCCTGAATTAGGAGTAGTGCCAGGGCCATAGTTAGAGACAGTGTCAGGGCCTGAGTTAGGTGTAGTGTCAAGGCCGTAGTTAGTTACAGTGTCAGCACCTTAGTCAGGATAAGCATCACAGCCTTTGTTAGGAATCCTGTCAGGGGCTGAGTTAAGAGTAGTGCCAAGGCCATAGTTAGGGACAGTGTCAGGGCCTTAGTTAGAACTAGCATCACAGCCTTTGTTAGGAATCGTTTGAGGGCCTGTGTTATCAGTAGTGTCAGGGCATTATTTAGGGACAGTTTCAGGGCCTGAGTTAGGTGTAGTTTCAGGGCCTTATTAAGGAGAGTATCATGAACTGGCTTAAGATGAGCATCCAGCCTTAGATAGGGACAGTTTCCAAGCCTCGGGACTAATTTCAAGGCTTTACTTAAGTCCAGCATGAGGGCTTTAGTTAGCATAAGGGACAGGACATTAGTTATGGACCGGGTTAGGTTAAGATCTAGGGATGATCTCAGGCCATGACCTAGGGATAGTGTCGCGACACTTTTACTGACAGGATCAGGGCCTTATTTAGGACCAGCATCACGGCTTCAGGTAGGGACAGTGTCAGAGCCTGAATTAGGGAGAGCAACAGGGCCCGAGTGAAGCCTAACGTCAGGGCCTTAGCCCTGGACAGTGTGAGGGCATGGCATAGGAACAGCATCAGGGTCTTTGTTAGAGACATTATCAGGGCTTCTGTTAGGTGCAACCTCTGGGCCTCACTTAGGGACAGTGTCCAGTGTCACTTATGGACAGCTTCAGGACCTCAGTAAGAGACGGGTCACCATATAAGCTCAGGATAGTGTCAGTACTTTAGATATTGATGGCAGCAGGGCCTTAGTTAGGGACATTGTTGAGACTGAGTTAGGAGTAGTGTCAAGGCCTTAGTTAAGGCCAGTGTCAGGGGTTTACTTAGGACTAGCATAAGGCCCTTCGTTAGGTATCGTGCCAGGGCCAGACTTAGGAGTAGTGTCAGGGCCTGAAATCGGTGCAGTGTCAGAGCGTGAGTTATGGACAGTATCGGGGTCTGAATTAGGAGTAGCGTCAGCGCTTTAGTTAGGGGCAGTGTCAGGTCCTGACTTAGCTGTAGTGTCAGGGCATTAGTTAGGAACAGTATCAGGACCTGAGTTAGCAGTACTCTCAGGGCCTTAGTTCGGGACAGTGTCAGGGCCTGAGTTAGGAGTAGTGTCAAGGCCTTTGTTAGTGGCGGTGTCAGGGCCTTACTTAGGACTAGCATCAGAGCCTTTGTTAGGTACCGTGTCAGGGCCTGTGTTAGGGGTAGTGTCACGGTCTTAGTTAGTGAAAGTATCAAGGCCTTAGTTAGGAACAGAGTCAGGGCCTTAGTTAGGACTAGCATCAGAGACTTTGTTAGGAATCGTGTGAGGGCCTCACTTAGGAGTAGTGTCAGGGCATTACTTAGGGACTCTATCAGGGACTTTGTTAGGACTAGCATAAGCGCCTTCTTTATGCATCATGTCAGGGCCTGAGTTACAAGTAGTGTCAGGGCTTGACATAGGTGCAGTGTCAGGGCATCAATTAGGGACAATATCAGGACCTGAGTTAGGAGTAGTGTCAGGGATTTATTTAGAGGCAGTGTCAGGGCCTGAGTTAGGTGTAGTGTCAGGGCATTAGTTAGGGACAGTATCATGGCCTGAGTTAGCAGTAGTGTCAGGGCCTTCGTTAGGGACAGTGTAAGGGCCTTAGTTAGGACAAGCATCAGAGAATTTGTTAGGAATGGTGGAAGGGCCTCAGTTAGGAGTAGTGTCAGGACCTTAGTTAGGGAAAGTTTCAGGGCCTGATTTAGTTTTATTTTCAGGGCTTTAGTTACTGAAAGTGTCATGGCCTGAGTTAGGAGTAGTATCAGGCCTGAAATAGGTGCAGTGTCAGGGCCTGAGTTATGGACAGTATCAGGGCCTGCGTTAGGAGTACTGTCAGCAATTTAGTTAGGGGCAGTGTCAGGGCCTGAGTTAGGTGTAGTGTCAGGGGATTAGTTAGGGACAGTATCAGGGCTTGAGTTAACAGTAGTGTCAGGGCCGTAGTTAGGGACAATGTCAGGGCCTTAGTTATGGACAGAGTCACGACTTTTGTTAGGACTACAATTAGAGCCTTTGTTAAGTATCATGACAGGGCCTGAGTTAGGAGTAGTGCCAGGGTCATAGTTAGGGACACTGTCAGGTCCTGACTTAGGTGTAGTGTCAAGGCCATAGTTACTTACAGTGTCAGCAACTTAGTCAGGATAAGCATCACAGCCTTTGTTAGGAATCGTGTCAGGGCCTGAGTTAGGTGTAGTTTCAGGGCCTTTTTTAAGGACTGTTTTATGCCCTCCCTTAATACCACTATCCAGGCCTTATTTAGGGGCAGTGTCACAGCCTTGGGACTAATTTCTTGGCTGTACTTAGGTACAGACTGATGGTTTCAGTTAGCATAAGAGGCACAACTTTAGTTATGGAGAGGGTCAGGTTAAGATCTATGGATTATGTCAGGAAATGACCTAGGGATAGTGTCAAGATGCTTGTTACTGAGAGGATCAGGGCCTAAGTTAGCACTATCATCAGAGCCTCTGTTAGGTACCGTGTTAGGGCCTGAGTTAGGATTAGTGTCAGGGCCTTAGCTAGGGACACTGTCAGACCTGAGATAGGTGTAGGGTCAAGGTCTGAGTTAGGGCCTGTGTCGGGCCTTATTTAGGACTAGCATCGGAACCTTCTTGGGGTACCTTGTCAAGGCCTGAGTTCGGAGTAGCATCAGGGCCTTATTTAGGGATAGTGCCAGGTCCTGACTTAGGAGTTGTATCAGGGCCTAAATTAGGGACAGTGACAGGGCCTTAATTAGGACTAGCAAAAATGCTTTCGTTACGTATCGTGTCCGGGCCTGAGTAGGAGTAGTGTTAACACCTTAGTTAGGGACACTGTCAGACGCTTAGTTAGGAGTAGTGTGAAGGCCTTAGTTAGTCCAGTGTCAGGGCCTTAGTTAGGACTAGCATCTGAGCCTATGTAAGGCACAGAGTCAGGGCCTGTGTTAGAGTAGTGTCAAGGCCTTAGTTAGGGACAGTGTCAGGGCCTATGTTAGGAGTAGTGTGAAGGCCTTAGTTAGGGCCATTGTCAGGGGCTTAGTTAGGACTAGCATAAGTCCCTTCGTTAGGTATCATTTCAGGGCCTGAGTTAGGAGGAGTCTCAGGGCCTGAAATACGTGTGGTGTCAGAGTCTAAGTTAGAGAGAGTATCTGGGCCTGAGTTAGGAGTAGTGTCAAGGCCTTAGTGCCAGTGTCAGGGCCGTAGTTAGGACAAGCATCAGAAACTTTGTTAGGAATCGTGTGAGGGCCTCACTTAGGAGTAGTGTCAGGTCGTTAGTTAGGGACAGTATCAGGGCCTGAGTTAGGAGTAGTGTCAGGGCTTTAGTTTGGCACAGTGTCAAGGCATGGTTTGCTGTAGTGTCAGAGCATTAGTTAAGGACAGTATCTGGTCCTGAGTTAGCAGTAGTTTCAGGGCCTTAGTTAGGGACAGTGTAAGGGCCTGATTTAGGAGTAGTGTCAAGGTCTTAGTGATTGCCACTGTCAGTGCCTTAGTTAGGGCTTACATCAGAGACTTTGTTACGAATCGTGGGTGGGCCTGATTTAGGAGTAGTGTTAGGGCCTTAGTTAGGGACAGTGTCAGGGCCTGATTTAGGTTTAGTTTCAGGGCTTTAGTTACGGACAGTGTCTTGGCCTGTGTTCGGAGTATTGTCAGGGTCTTAGTTAGGGACACTGTCAGACCTGAGTTAGGAGTAGTGTCAAGGCCTAAGTTAGGGCCCGTGTCAGGTCCTTAGTTAGGACTAGCATCAGAGCATTCTTTCTGTACCTTGTCAAGGCCTGAGTTCAGAGTAGCGTCAGGGCCTTAGTTAGTGACAGTTTCAGAGCCTGACTTAGGAGAAATGTCAGGTCCTAAGGTAGGGACAGTGACAGGGCCTTAGTTAGGAATATCATCAGAGCCTTCATTGCATATTGTGTCAGGGCCTGAAGTAGGAGTAATGTTAAAGCCTTAGTTAGGGACACTGTCAGGCCCTTACTGAGGAGTAATGTGAAGGTCTTAGTTAGGCCAGGGTTAGGGGCTTAGTTAGGACTAGCAAAAGGCCCTTTGTTAGGTATCGTGTCATTGCCTGAGTTAGGAGTAGTGTCAGGGCCTGGCGTAGGTGCAGTGTCAGGGCCTAAGTTAGGGACAGTATCAGGGCCTGAATTAGGAGTAGTGTCAGTGTCTTAGTTAGGTCCAGTGTCATGACTTAATTAGGACTAGCATCAGAGCCTTTGTTAGGTACCGTGTCAGGGCCTGAATTAGGGGTAGTTTCAGGGCCTTAGTTAGTGACAGTGTCTAGTCCTTATTTAGGGACAGACTCAGGGCTTTAGTTAGGGACAGCGTCAGGGTCTGAGTTAGGTGTAGTGTCAAGGCTTTAGTTAGAGACCATGCCAGGGCCTTAGTTAGGACTAGCATCATAGCCTTTGTTAGGAATCGTGTGACGGCCTGAAATAGGAGTAGTGTTAAGGCCCTAGTCAGGTACATAGTCATGGCTTGAGTTAGGTACAATTTCAGGACCTTAGTGACAGGCAGTATCATACCCTGACTTAAGACGTGCATCCAGACCTTAGTTAGGGACAGTGTCACAGCCTCGGGACTAATTGCAGGGTTTTACTTATGTACAGCTTTGGGCTTTAGTTAGCATATGAGGCAGGACATTATTTATGGACAGGGTCAGGTTAAGATCTAAGTATGATGTCAGGAAATGGCTTAGGGTTAGTGTAAAGACACTTGTCCCTGAGAGGATCAGGGCCTTAGTTACGACTAGCATCAGAGCCTCCGTTAGGTATCGTGTCAGGGCTTGAGTTAGGAGTAGTGTCGGGGCCTTATTTAGGGACATTGTCAGACCTTAGGTAGGAGTAGTGTCAAGGCCTGAGTTAGGGCCAGTGTCAGGGCCTTAGTTAGGACTAGCATCAGGGCCTTATTTAGGTACCGTGTCAAGGCCTGAGATAGGAGTAGAATAAAGGCCTTAGTTGGGGACACTGTCAGGGCCTGAGTTAAGAGTAGTGTCAGAGCCTAAGTTAAGGAGACTGACAGGGCCTTACTAAGGAATATCATCAGAGGCATCGCTACGTATTGTGTCACGGCCTGAGGTAGGAGTAGTGTTAAAGCCTTAGTTAGGGACAAGGTCAGTGCCTTAGTTAGGAGTAGTGTGAAGGCCTTATTTAAGCCAGGTTCAGGGGCTAACTTAGGAGTAGCCTTATTGCCTTCATTAGGTATTGTATCAGCCCCTGACTTAGAAGTAGTGTCAGGGCCTCAGTTAGGGACAGTTTCACTGCCTGATTTAGGAATAGTCTCAGGGCCTTAGTTAGGGACAGTGTCAGGGCCTGAATTAGCAGTAGTGTCAGGGCCTTAGAAAGGGACAGTGTCAGGGCCTTAGTTAAGAGTAGCATTAGAGCTTTTGTTATGTATCGTGTCAGGACCTGAGTTATGAATAGTGTCAGGGCCTCAGTTAGGGTCAGTGCCAGGGCCTTAGTTAGGACTAGCATCACAGCCTTTGTTAGGAATCATGTGAGGGCCTGAGTTAGCAGTAGTGTCAGGGTTTTAATTAGGGACAGTGTCAGGGCCTGAGTTAGGTGTAGTTTCAGGACCTTAGTTAGGCACAGTATCATGCCCTGACTTAAGACGAGCATCCAGAGCTTAGTTAGGGACAGTGTGACACCCTTGGAACTAATTTCAGGGCTTTACTTTGGTACAGCATGATGGCTTTAGTTAGCATAAGAGGCACAACATTAGTTATGGACAGGGTCAGGTTAAGATGTAGGGATGATATCAGGAAATGACCTAGGGATAGCATCAAGATGCTTTTTACTGAGTGGATCAGGGCCTTATTTAGGACCAGCATCAGGGCTTCATGTAGGGACAGCGTCAGAACATGAATTAGGGAGAGCAACAGGGCCTGAGTGAAGCCTTACGTCAGGGCCTTATCCCTGGACAGTGTGAGGGCATGACGTAGGAGCAGCATCAGAGTCCATGTTAAAGACATTATCTGGGCTTCTGTTAGGCGCAGCCTCAGGGCCTCACTTAGGACAGTGTCAAGTGACATTTAGGGACAGTTCCAGGACCTTAGTAAGAGATGGGTCACGATATAAGCTCAGGATAGTGTCAGGACTTTAGATATTGACGGCAGGAGGGAATTCTTTAGGGACAGTGTTAGGGACTGATTTAGGAGTCGTGTGAAGGCCTTAGTTAAGGCCAGTGTCAGGGGCTTAGTTAGGACGAGCATAAGGCCCTTTGTGAGGTATCATGTCAGGGCCCTTTTTAGGAGTAGTGTCAGGGCCTGAAATAGGTGCAGTATCAGGGCCTGAGTAAGGGACAGTATCAGGGCTTGAGTTAGGAACTGTGTCAAGGCCTTAGTGCCAGTGGCAGGGCCTTAGTTAAGACTAGCATCAGAGACTTTGTTAGGAACTGTGTGAGAGCCTGAGTTAGCATTAGTGTCAGGGTGTTAGTTACAGACAGTATCAGGAGCAGATAAATCTAGCATAAGGCCCTTCTTTAGGTATCGTGTCAGGGCCTGAGTTAGGAGTAGAGTCCAGACTTTAGTTTGGGGCAGTGTCAGGGTCTGTGTTAGGTGTAGTGTCCGGGCATTAGTGAGAGGAAGTATCAGGGCCTGAATTAGCAGTAGTGTCAGGGTCTTAGTTAATGCCAGTGTTAGTGCTTTAGCTAGGGCTAGCATCAGAGACTTTGTTAGGAATCGTAGGTGGGCCTGAGTTAGATGTAGTGTCAGGGCCTTAGTTAGGGACAGTGTCAAGGCCTTAGTTAGGGACAGTGTCAGGGCTTTAGTTAGGACTACCATTAGAGCCTTTGTTAAGTATCATGTCAGGGCCTGAGTTAGGAGTGGTGTCAGGGACTTAGTTAGGACCAGTTTCATGGCCTTAGGTAGGAGTAGTGCCAGGGCGATAGTTAAACACAGTGTCATGGCCTAAGTTAGGGACAGTGACAGGGCCTTAGTTAGGACTTGCAACAGAGCTTTCATTACGTATCGTTTCAGGGCTGTGTAGGAGTAGTGTTAACGCCTTAGTTAGGGACACTGTCAGACCCTTAGTTAGGAGTAGTTTGAAGGCCTTAGTTAGGCCAGGGTAACGAGCTTAGTTAGGACTAGCATCTGAGCCTATGTTAGGCAGAGAGTCAGTGCCTTAGTTAGGGACAGTTTCAGGACCTAGGTTAAGAGTAGTGTCAAAGCCTTAGTTAGGGTCATTGTCAGGGACTTAGTTAGGACTAGCATAAGGCCCTTCATTAGGTATTGTGTCAGGCCCTGAGTTAGGAGTAGTGTCAGGGCCTGAAATACGTGCGGTGTCAGAGTCTAACTTAGGGAGACTGTCTGGGCCAGTGTTAGGAGTAGTGTCAAGGCATTAGTTAGTGCCAGTGTCCGGGCCGTAGTTAGGTCAAGCATCAGAGAGTTTGTTAGGAATCGTGTGAGGGCCTCAGTTAGGAGTAGTATCAGGGCGTTAGTTAGTGACAGCATCAGGGCCTGAGTTAGGAGTAGTGTCAGAGCTTTAGTTTGGGGCAGGGTCATGGCCTGAGTTAGGTGTGTCAGGGCGTTAGTTAGGGACAGTATCAGGGCCTGAGTTAGCAGTAGTGTCAGGGCCTTAGTTAGGGACAGTGTCAGGGCCTGACTTAGGAATAGTGTCAAGGCCTTAGTTAATGCCACTTTCAGTACCTTAGCTAGTGCTAGCATCAGAGACTTTGTTAGGAATTGTGGGTGGGCCTGATTTAGGAGTAGTGTCAGGGCCTTAGTTAGGGACAGTGTCAGGGCTTGATTTAGGTTTAGTTTCAGGTCTTCAGTTACGGACAGTGTCTTGGCCGGTGTTTGGAGTAGTGTTAGGGTCTTAGTTAGGGTCAGTGTCATGGCTTTCATTAGGAGTAGCATCAGAGCCTCTGTTAGGTATCGTGTCAGGGCCTGAGTTAAGAGCAGTGTCAGGGCCTTAGTTAGGGTCAGTGTCATGGCCTGAGTTAGGAGTACCATCATGGCCTTTGTTAGGGAGAGACTCAGGTCCTGAGTAAGGGTCGTGACAGGGCGTTATTTAGGAAGAGTTTCAGGGCCGTACTTAGGACTAGCATCAGAGCATCTGTTAGGTATTGTGTCAGGGCCTGAGTTAGGGACACTGTCACACCTTAGTTAGGAATAGTGTCAAGGCCTAAGTTAGGGCCAGTGTCAGGGTCTTAGGACTAGTATCAGAGTCTTCTCTAGGAACCGTGTCAAGGCCTGACTTAGGAGTAGCATCAACGCCTTAGTTACGGACAGTGTCAGAGCTTGAATTAGGAGTAGTATCAGAATCTAAGTTAGGGGCGGTGACAGGACCTTAGTTAGGTCTAGCATCAGAGCCTTCGTTACGTATCTTGACAGGGCCTGAGGTAGGAGTACTGTTAGAGCCTTATTTAGGCACACTGTCAGTCCCTTAGTTAGGAGTAGTGTGAAGGCCTTAGTTAGGTCAGTGTCAGGGGCTTAGTTAGGACTAGCATCAGAGCCTATATTAGGCACAGAGTTAGGGCCTGAGTTAGGAGTAGTGTAAGGGCCTTAGTAAGGGACAGTGTCAGGGACTGAGTTAGGAAGTAGTTTCAAGGCTTTAGTTAGGGGCAGGGTCAGGGACTTATTTAGGACTAGCATAAAGCCCTTCGTTAAGTATCGTTTCAGGGCCCGAGTTAGGAGTAGTGTCAGGACCTGAAAGAGGTGCAGTATCAGAGCCTGACTTAGGGACAGTATCAGGGCCAGAGTTAGCAGTAGTGTCAGGGCCTTCGTTAGGGACAGTGTCAGGGCATTTGTTAGGACTAGCATCAGAGACTTTGCTAGAAATCATGTGAGGGCCTTAGTTAGGAGTAGTGTCAGGGCCTTAGTTAGGGACAGTGTCAGGGCCTGAATTAAGTTTACTTTCAGATCTTTAGTTACTGACAATATTATGGCCTGAGTTATGCATAGTGTTAGGGTCTTAGTTAGGGCCAGTGTCATGGCCTTAGTTAGGACTAACAACAGAGCCTTTGTTAGGTATGGTGTGAGGGCTTGAATTAAAGCTAGTGTCAAGGCTTTAGTTAGGGACAGGGTCAAGGCCTTAGTTAGAGACAGCGTCAGGGCATTAGTTAGGACTATCATTAGAGCCTTTGTTAAGTAACATTTCAGGGCCTGAGTTAGGAGTGTTGTCAAGGCCCTAGTTAGGACCAGGGTCATGGCCTGAGTTAGTAGTAGTGTCAAGGCCTTAGTTAGGGACAGTGTCAAGACCTTAGTTAGGGCTAGCATCGGAGACTGTTAGGAATCATGTGAGGGCCTGAGTTAGGAGTAGTGTCAAGACCTTAGTTAGGGATACTGTCAGGGCCTGAGTTAGGAGTTGTGTCAGTGCCTTAGATAGGGAAACTGTCAGGGCCTCAGTTCGGAGTAGTATCAAAGCCTTAGCTAGGGCCAGTATCTACGTCAGATTTAGTAGTAGTGTTAGAGCCATATTTAGGGACACTGTCAGGGCCTTATTTAGGCCTAGCATCAGAGCCTATGTTAGGAATTGTGTCAGGGCCTGGGTTACGAGTGCTCTCAGGGCCTTAGTTAGGGACAGTGACAGGGCCTTAGGACTATCATCAGAGCCTTAGTTAAGTTTCGTGTCAGGGCCTGAATTAGGTGTAGTGTCAGGACAATATTTAGTGACAGTGTCAAGGCCTTGTTAGGGACAGAGTCAGGGCATTAGTTAGGACTACCATTAGAGCCTTTGTTACGTATCATTTCAGTGCCTGAGTTATGAGAGGTGTCAGCGCCATAATTAGGACCAGGGTTATGGCCTGAGTTAGGAGTAGTATCAAGTCCTTAGTTAGGGACAGTGTCAGGGCCTTAGTTAGCACTAGCATCAGAGACTTTGTTAGGAATAATGTGAGAGCCTGAGTTAGGAGTAGTGACAGGGTCATAGATACGGACAGTGTGAAGCCTGAGTTAGGTGTAGATTCAGGGCCTTAGATACAGACAACATTATGCCCTGACTTAAGACGAGCATGCAGGCCTTAGTTAGAGAAAGTGTCACAGCCTCGGGACTAATTAGGAAACACGACTTGTGCCAACAGGTCCGCATTTGCAGGTAGACATTAGTCCCCTCCCAAGCGAACTCCCTCATCCAAGGAAAGTTCTAAGTAGGCTCTCGGGCCTTAGTCTCTTCTTAAATGCTGCAGTTTAACAGGAAGAACTCTGCTTTAATTACAGTAGGAATGCATGCAGGCTATCTCCTGTTGGTATCGTGTCTTCTGTTATGAGTTCTTAGAAAAACTGCGAAGAAGATTGTTTATCCAGGTGCAGCTCAGATGAGGGCAATGAGGAAGACTTCTATGGCATGTAGGATGTGAACAAGAGACTTGCTGGAGCTGTTGGCGTGCTGAGGAAATCTAGCTGTCCCAAGGAAGAGTGCAGTGTGTTTCCCTACTGTCAGCATACACAGAGTGACTGGGAAGGGCTTCCGGGCCTGGATGTTTCTGAGCAGAACAGTGGAGCCTGCCGCTACTCAGTGTCCTTGCAGGGAATAGGGTGCCCACGCGAGTGTTCTATGTGTCCGGAAAAGTGCCCTAACGTTAAACTAATGCAGAACTTCGGGCTTCCCTGGTGGCGCAGTGGTGGAGAGTCTGCCTGCCGATGAAGGAGACACGAGTTCGTGCCCCAGACCGGGAAGTTCCAACATGCCCCGGAGTGAATAGGCCCGAGAGCCAAGGCCGCTGAGCCTGCGCGTCTGTAGTCTCTGCTGCAGAACGGGAGAGGCCACAACAGTGAGAGGCCCGTGTACAAAGAAAAAAAAAAAAAGCCTTCCTGCACTGCGACGACGTCCATTTTGAAACTGCTGCATGCCTCCGCTTCAGCAGGGCAATTCAGGGACTTACCTCGAGGCAACGGCTGACTTTTGGTCTTCACGTAGGTATAGAGAATAGCAGCATGAGCTCCCAACCAGGCCTTGGAAGCACCATGTTTTAGTAGAGAAAACCCCATTTCTTCCCAGAGCCAAGCCTACAGTTTCTACAGAGCCGTGAACAGTATGCCTCTCCGGGAAATTCAAGGCCCCATGAATAGAACTTTCAAAATGGGAAACATGCCTTGTGCCATCAGGCCCACATTTGCAGGTAGACACGCAGTATACTTACCTGTAAATTTAAGATTTCTAAAGACACAGAAGGTTCATAATGGGCCCTTACATGAATCAACTTCTTTCGGAGGGCCTTCTGCGTGTAGCAAACTGCCTCCAACAAGACAGGCTCTAGTTAGGCCTATAAGCATTTCCTCTCCCAAAACACTGCAGTGTTACACGAAGAAGTCTCCTTTAGTTGCAGGTGGAACACAAGCAGCTTTTCTCCCACAAGATACACAATGGGTCCTTCCCTGAATGAACTTCTATTCGCAGGTTGTCCTGCGTTTAGCGAACTGCGTCAACCAAGGCAGGCTCAAGTTAGGCCTATAATCATATGCCGCTCCTAAACAGGCTACGGTAGCACCCTGTATATTTAGCGAAAATTCCTTTGTTCCCAGAGTACTGCCTACACTTACTACAGGCCCGTTAGAAACCTGTACTTTAGGAAGTTTCCAGACAGCATGAATGGACCTTTCAAAATGGGCAAGCGGGGTTTCCCTGGTGGCACAGTGGTTGAGAGTCCGCCTGCCGAAGTCGTTGACACGGTTTTGTAGCCCAGTCTGGGAAAATGCCACAGGACGCAGAGCGGCTGGGCCCGTGAGCCATGGCCACTGGGCCTGGGCTTCTGGAGCCTGTGATCTGCAACGGGAGAGGCCACAACAGTTAGAGGCCCGCATATTGCAAAAAAAGGGGGGAAATAAATGGGCAGGGAAGATTTCTGTGATCTGGCCCCCATTTCCAGTGAACATGCAGCCTATATCCTTGTGTTTTCTCACAAGTCAAAGGAGGCTCTAGCTACACGCTAGGCTCCTCCCTGAATCAACTTTTCTTCACAGGGTGTTCAACATGCAGGGAACTCCCTCATCCAGGAACGCTCTAAGTAGGCTCTCGGTCCTTAGTCTCTTCCTAAATGCTGCAGTTTAACAGGAAGAGCTCTGCTTTAATTACAGTAGGAATGCATGCCAGCTATGTCCTCATGGTATGGTGTCTTTGGGTATGAGTTCTTAGAAGGAATGCGAAGCAGATGGTTTTTCCAGGTGCAGCTCAGATGAGGGCAATGAGGCAGACTTCCATGGCATGTAGGACGTGAGAGAACAGACTTCCTGGAGCTGTTGGCATGCTGAGGAAATCTAGCTGTCCCAAGGAAGAGTGCAGTGTGTTGCCCTACACTTGGCATACACAGAGTGACTGGGAAGGGCTTCCGGGCCTGGATGTTTCTGAGCAGAACAGTGGAGCCTGCCGCTACTCAGTGTCCTTGCAGGGAATAGGGTGCCCACGCGAGTGTTCTATGTGTCCGGAAAAGTGTCCTAACGTTAAACTAATGCAGAACTTCGGGCTTCCCTGGTGGCGCAGTGGTGGAGGGTCTGCCTGCCGATGCAGGAGACACGAGTTCGTGCCCCGGACCGGGAAGTTCCAACATGCCCCGGAGTGAATAGGCCCGAGAGCCAAGGCCGCTGAGCCTGTGCGTCTGTAGTCTCTGCTCCGGAACGGGAGAGGCCACAACAGTGAGAGGCCCGTGTACAAAGAAAAAAAAAAAAAAAAGCCTTCCTGCACTGCGACGACGTCCATTTTGAAACTGCTGCATGCCTCCGCTTCAGCAGGGCAATTCAGGGACTTACCTCGAGGCAACGGCTGACTTTTGGTCTTCACGTAGGTATAGAGAATAGCAGCATGAGCTCCCAACCAGGCCTTGGAAGCACCATGTTTTAGTAGAGAAAACCCCATTTCTTCCCAGAGCCAAACCTACAGTTTCTACAGAGCCGTGAACAGTATGCCTCTCCGGGAAATTCAAGGCCCCATGAATAGAACTTTCAAAATGGGAAACACGCCTTGTGCCATCAGGCCCGCTTTTGCAGGTAGACACGCAGTATACTTACTTATACTTACTAATATTGATTTAGGCCTAGCATCAGACCCTTAGCTGGGGACACTGTCAGGGCACGATGTAGGAACTGCATCAGGGCCTTTGTTGGGTCAACAATAGGGTCTTAGTTAAAGACATGATCAGGGCCTGAGTTGGTCACAGCTTCAAGGCCTCAGTTAGGCATAGCTTCAGGGCCTGAGTTAGGCACAGCCTCAGGCCTTCACTTAGGGACAGAGACAAGGCTTTCTTATGGACAGTGTCAGGGCCTTAGTTAGGACTAGTCTGGGCTTAGTTAGGGAGAGCATTAGTGTTTCAGTGAGGATAAGAGGCAGGAAATTATCTCGGGACAGAGCTAGCTTCCAGGCCAGGGATAGTGTCAGGAAATGAGCTAGGGATAGTGTCTAGACCTTAGTCACTGAGAGTATCAAGGCCTTAATTAGAACCAGTGTCAGGGCTTCAGGTAGGGACAGCTTCAGAGCCTGTCTCAGAGCTTGAATGAAGCCTAGCCTAAGGCCCTTAGCTGGGGACACTGTCAGGGCATGATGTAGGAGCTGCATCAGGGACTTTGGTCAGTCAACAATAGGGTCTTAGTTAAAGACATGATCAGGACCAGAGGTAGTCACAGCGGCAAGTCCTCAGTTAGGCATAGCTTCAGGGCCTGAGTTAGGCACAGCCTCAGGCCTTCACTTAGGGACAGAGACAGGGCTTTCTTAGGGACAGCGTCAGGACCTTGGTTAGAAATGGGTCAGATTCCTAACTCAGGATAGTGTCCGGATTTTAGTTATTGCCGGCAGCAGGTCCTATATTAGGGATAGATTCCGGGCCTTAGTTAGAGACAGTGTCAGGGCCTTAGTTAGGACTAATCTGGGCCTTAGTTAGGGAGAGCATTAGGGCTTCACTGAGGATAAGAGGCAGGAAATTAGGTCGGGACAGAGTCAGCTTCCAGGCCAGGGATAGTGTCAGGAAATGAGCTAGGGATAGCGTGAAGACCTTAGTTATTGAGAGCATCAGGGCCTTAGTTAGGACCAGTGTCAGGGCCTTAATCAGGACCAGTGTCAGGGCTTGATGTAGGGACAGGGTCAGAGCCTAACTAAGGTACGGCAACAAGGACTAAGGTAGGCCTATCTTTAGGGCCTGAATTAGGGACAGTGTCAGGGCATCACGTTGGAGTAGTATAAGGGCCTTTGTAGGATCAGCACAAGGGTCTTCATTAAACATATGCTCAGGGCCTCTGATAGGGACAGCCTCAGGGCCTCACTTAGGGACAAAGTCAGATCTTACTTTGGGACAGTTTCAGGACCTTGGTAAGACATGTGTCAGGATATTAGCTCAGGATAATCTCAGGATTTTAGGTATTGACGGCAGCAGGGCCTTAGTTAGACGCAATGTCATCTGGGCCTCTTTTAGGTACCGTGTCAGGGCCTGAGTTGGGAATAGTGTTAGGGCTTTAGTGAGGGACAGTTCTGGGCCGGATTTAGGACGAGCATCTAGGCCTCAGTTACGGACAGTGTCATGGCCCTGGGCCTAAATTCAGTGTCTGTGTTAGGCACAGAGTAAGGGCTTCAATTAGCATAAGAGGCCGGACATTTGCTAGGGCTAGGTTTAGGGTAAAGTTTACGGATCATGTCAAGAAATGACCTAGGGATAGTGTCAAGACCTTAGTCACTGAGAGTATCAGGGCATTATGTAGAAACAGTATCATGGCTTCAGGTAGAGACAGCTCCAGTGCTTGACTTAGGGAGAGCAACAGGGCCTGAGTGAGGCCTGGCGTCAGGCCCTTAGCTGGGCACACTCTCAGGGCATGATGTAGGAGGTGCATCAGGGCCTTTGTTGGGTAAGCAACAGGGTCTTAGTTAACGGCATGATCAGGGCCTGAGGTAGTCACAGCGGCAAGGCCTCAGGTAGGCATAGCTTCAGGGCCAGAGTTAGGCACAGCCTCAGGCCTTCACTTAGGGACAGAGACAGGGCTTTCTTAGGGACAGTGTCAAGACCTTGGTTAGAAATGGGTCAGATTATTAACTCAGGATAGTATCTGGATTTTAGTTATTGACAGCAGCAGGGCCTGTATTAGGGACAGATTCCGGGCCTTAGTTAGAGACAGTGTCAGAGCCTTAGTTAGGACTAGTCTGGGCCTTAGTTAGGGAGAGCATCAGGGCTTCAGTGAGGACAAGAGGCAAGAAATTATCTTGGGACACAGTCAGCTTCCAGATCAGGGATAGGGTCAGGAAATGATCTAGGGATAGCGTGAAGACCTCAGTTATTGAGAGCATCAGGGCCTTAGTTAGGACCAGTGTCAGGGCCTTAATCAGGACCAGTGTCAGGGCTTGATGTAGCGACAGCATCAGATCCTAACTTAGGTACGGCAACAGGGCCTCACTGAGGCCTATCCTTAGGGCCTGAGTGAGGGACAGTGTCAGGACACGACGTAGGAGTAGTATAAGGGCCTTTGTAGGATCAGCATTATGGTCTTCGTTAAAGATCTTCTCAGGGCTTCTGATAGGGACAGCCTCAGGGCCTCACTTAGGGACAGCGTCGGGGCTTATTTTGGGAGAGTTTCAGGACCTTGTAAGACATGGGTCATGATATTAGCTCAGGATAATGTCAGGACGTTAGATATTGAAGGCAGCAGGGCCATAGTTACACATAGTGTCAGGGCCTGCGTTAGGACTAGCATCTGGGCCTCTGTTAGGTACTGTGTCAGGGCCTGAGTTAGGAATAGTGTTAGGGCTTTAGTGAGGGACAGTTCTGGGCGGGATTTAGGACGAGCATCTAGGTCTCAGTTACGGACAGTGTCATGGCTTTGAGCATAAATTCAGTGTCTGTGTTAAGCACAGAGTAAGGGCTTTAATTAGCATCAGAGGCCAGACATTTTCTAGGGCTAGGTTTAGGGTAAAGTTTATGGATCGTGTCAGGAAATGACCTAGGGAGAGTGTCAAGACCTTAGTCACTGAGAGTATCAGGGCCTTATTTAGAATCAGTATCATGGCTGCAGGTAGGGACAGCGTCAGAGCCTGACTTAGGGACAGCTACAGGGCCTGAGTGAGGCCTAGCGTCAGGCCCTTTGCTGGGGACACTATCAGGTCATGATGTAGGAGGTGCATCAGGGCCTTTGTTGGGTCAGCAACAGGGTCTTAGTTAAAGACATGATCAGAGCCTGAGGTGGTCACATCGTCAAGGCCTCAGTTAGGCATAGCTTCAGGTCCTGAGTTAGGCACAGCCTCAGGCCTTCACTTAGGGACAGAGACAGGGCTTTCTTAGGGACAGTGTCAGGACCTTGGTTAGAAATGGGTCAGGTTCTTAACTCAGAATAGTGTCTGGATTTTAGTTATTGACAGCAGCAGGGCCTGTATTAGGGACAGATTCTGGGCCTTAGTTAGAGACAGTGTCAGGGCCTTAGTTAGGACTAGTCTGGGCCTTAGTTAGGGAGAGCATCAGGGTTTCAGTGAGAACAAGAGGCAGGAAATTAGCTCGGGACCCAGTCAGCGTCCAGGTCAGGGACAGTGTCAGGAAATCAGCTAGGGATAGCGTGAAGACCTCAGTTATTGAGAACATCAGGGCCTTAGTTAGGACCAGTGTCAGGGCCTTAATCAGGACCAGTGTCAGGGCTTGATGTAGCGACAGCGTCAGATCCTAACTTAGGTACGGCAACAGGGCCTCACTGAGGCCTATCTTTAGGGCCTGAGTGAGGGACAGTGTCAGGGCGTGACGTAGGAGTAGTATAAGGGCCTTTGTAAGATCAGCCTTAGGGTCTTCGTAAAAGACATTCTTAGGGCCTCTGTTAGGGACATTCTCAGGGCCTCCCTTAGGGACAGCGTCAGGGCTTACTTCGGGACAGTTTTAGGACCTTGGTAAGACATGGGTCAGGATTTAAGGACGAGCATCAGAGCCTCTGTTAGGTACAGTGTCAGAGCCTGAGTTAGGTGTTGTGTCAGGGCCTGAGTTAGGTCGAGCCTCCAGGCCTCTGTTAGAGAGAGCTTCATAGTCTCGGGACTAATTTCAGGGCCTTAGTTTGGGACAGCATCTGGGATTTAGTTAGCGCAAGAGGCTCGACATTAGTTAAAGGCAAGTTTAGGTTAAGGTCTCTGGATATTGTCAGGACAAGACCTAGGATTAGTGCCAAGACTTCAGTTACTTAGTGCATCAGGGCCTAATTTAGGACCATTGTCAGGCCTTCAGGTAGGGACAGCGTCAGAGCTGGACTTGGGAAGAGCAACAGGGCTTGAGTGAGTCCTTGTGTCAGGGCCTTAGCTAGGGACAGTATCAGGGCATGACTTAGGAGCAGCATAAGGGCCTCTGTTGGATTGGCCTCAGGGGCTTTGCTAAAGCCATTATCAGGGCCCCTGTTATGGACAGCCTCAGGGTCGCACTTAGGGACAGCGTCAGGGCTTATTTACGGACAGTTTCAGGACCTTGGTAAGAGATGGGTCAGGAAATGAGCTCAGGATAGTGTCAGGACATTAGATATTGAGGGCAGCAGGACCTTAGTTAGAGACAGTGTCAGGGCCTGCGTTAGGACTAGTATCTGGGCCTCTGTTAGGTACCATGTCAGGGCCTGAGTTAGGAATAGTGTTAGGGCTTTATTGAGTGTCAGTTCTGGGCCCGATTTACGACGAGCATCTAGGCCTTAGTGACAGTGTCACGGCCTTGGACTTATATTCATGGTCTGTGTTAGGCACAGAGTAAGGGCTTCAGTTAGCATAGAGGCAGGACATTTGCTGGGGCTAGGTTTAGGGTAAAGTTTATGGATCGTGTCAGGAAATGACCTAGGGAGAGTGTCAAGACCTTAGTCACTGAGTTTATCAGGGCCTTATTTAGAACAAGTGTCATTGATGCAGGCAGGGACAGCGTCAGTGCTTGACTTAGGGAAAGCAACAGGGATTTCTTAGGGACAGTGTCAGGACCTTGTTTAGAAATGGGTCAGTATATTAGCTCAAGATTGTGTCGTATTTTAGTTATTACCGGTAGCAGGACCTATATTAGTGAAGATTCTGGGCCTTAGTTAGCGACAGTGTCAGGGCCTTAGTTAGGACTAGTCTGGGTCTTAATTAGGGAGAGCATTAGGTCATCAGTGAGGATAAGAGGCAGGAAATTAGTTCGGGACAGAGTCAGCTTCCAGGCCAGGGGTAGTGTCAGGAAATGAGCTAGGGATAGCGTGAAGACGTCAGTTATTGAGAGCATCAGGGTCCTAGTTGGGACCAGTGTCAGGGCTTTAATCAGGACCAGTGTCTGGTCTTTAATCAAGAGCAGTGTCAGGGCTTGATGTAGGGACAACGTCAGAGCCTAACTGAAGTACGGCAACAGGGCCTATATGAAGCCTATCTTTAGGGTCTGAGTCAGGGACAGTGTCAGGGCGTGACTTAGGAGCAGCATAAGGGCCTCTGTAGGAGCAGCATTAGGGTCTTTGTTAAAAACACACTCAGGGCCTCTTTTAGGGGCAGTGTAAGGGCTTCCTTTGGGACAGTTTCAGGACCTTAGTAAGACATGGGTGAGGATATTAGCTCAGGATAGTGTCAGGACTTTAGATATTGACTGCAGCAGGGCCTTCGTTAGACACAGTGTCAGGGCATGATTTAGGATTAGCATCAGAGCCTTTGTTAGGTACAGTGTCAGGGAATGAGTTAGGAGTAGTCTCAGGGCTTTGCTTAGGGAGAGTGTCAGGGTCTGAGTTAGGTGTAGTGTCAGGGCCTTATTTAGACTAGAGACTCCAGGACCCTCTCTGATTTCCAAAGGGCAGATTCAAACAGTTGCTAATCATGGAAGGGAGGGGATGCAGAGAAAAGTGAGGAAGCATCAAGAAACAATAGTGCTGCCTTGGGGCTGGATCCTGATTTTGCCTCAAGGGATACAGGTAAGCGTATCTTTGGGCTCTTTACCAACCTAAAACCTCCACAAAATAGAAGATTTTAGTCTTCTTTATTTCAGAGAAGCTCATCAAGAGACCATCTGAGGCCAGATTAAAGGGAGTTAAGTCCCTGTACACACACTAAACCTTAGGAGGAACTGCGTCCTTAAACCATTGCTGTAAAACTCCTCACCAGATCCTCCTGCATTGGGACACACTGTTTTTGAGGGCACGAGGTTTCTGTGTCCCCCCTTTGGCTGCCAAAGCAGTAATGCTATTCTTTTCTATTTCCTCCAAACCACTCTCTCTCAGATTCGATTTGGCACTGGTGCACAGTGGTCGAGTTTTTGACATCACACTTAGTACCCAATGTGGGGCTGACTTGGGGATGGCCCCTGTGGGTCCCCTGACTCAGTCGGGCACTGAGATTTTCTCCACGCCAGCCGCTTTCGAGAGAGTGCAGGGTTGGAGAATGCCTTTAGAGGGCAGACCACCTGGGACCCTTGCCTGGAAAGGCTGTGCCCCAGTCATCCCAGCAGTTAGAACTCTGGGGCAGGAATAGATGGTGGAAGAGGGAACACCCTACCAGCTGCCGAGGCCATATTTGCCTTGAGGACGTTCCTCTCTTCCTCCTGCCTGGGCTGCCCCGAATGTCTTACTCCAAGGGATTATTTTGGGGAACCAGAAAAATAGCATTTGGGAGGTTGCAGCACCTCAGCCAGCGTGTGGTAACTCCCCTGGCATGCAGTCTGAGGTCCTTTTAACCCTGTACATTTGGGGTAACCTTGATTCCCATTTGGGTGACTTTTCATTCCAGGAAATCTCATTTGGAAGGTGCACCACTTGGACAGAGGTCACAGGCTAAGTTGAGACTTGGAAGATGATTTGAGTCTTGTGCTGTTTGGTTTTTGGTTTCTGTTTGGTTTCTGGTTCCTTTGGTTTGAGGCTTCCGTTGGTGTTTAGGATTTTGTTTTGTTTTTAGTCCGTGTGTGAGTGTTCTATGGTTCAAGCATAAGAAGTGCTTCTTCTTCAGTTCCATGTGATAGCCAGTGGGCAAAATCCTGGCAGACTGGTCAACCTATAGTTGTAAACCTAAGACTAAGAAAAGAATGCAATTCTATTGTAATTTTGTCTGGCCAATGTATGGATACATTCTTGAAAAATGAGGAATGGTGGTCTTTGAGTGGGAGCCTAAATGACTATACCATCCTTCAGCTAGAGTTATTTTGTCACAGGAAGAGAATGACAAAAGAAGTTCCATATGTTCAAGCATTTATTAAGCTACGTAATAAAGAAAGTGAGCAGCTAGGTAACAGGCTGATGGTACAAAGAGAAAAGAAAGTCACTTTGTAGTAGAGCTGGTTGTGTCTGAATGCGGAAAAAAATAAGGTGCAACATAAGATGGATACAGAAGGTGATGAACATTTGTGAAAAGGGAACACTGAGGAAAGAGTTGTGCATGGCCAGGATTTTCTAAGATGGATTTTGTTGGAAGTGGGTTAGGGCAAGCCTGGATTTGGATTCTCCCTCCAAAGTTTCCTTGGAATGCTGCTTTTGATTGTGAACAGCTTGTGAGTTCCTTTGCCTGTCTGTGATCTGTATTTTTGTTTGAAATCTCTTTACTTTGGTTCAGTGAATAAGTGTTGTTTGGCCAATTCTAACAGTACTTTTGATCTCCAGCTAACTTTGAGCTGCTTTCGAAGGTCCTTGAGCCATCTCAGAGAGAAATGTTTGATTAGTATGTTAAATTACATGGAATTCCTAAAAAGCTAGTATGTCCTGGTAAAATTTTATCGGTCATAATTCTAGTTATTTTTAAATGTTGTATGTAACAACAATAATGGTTTCTTTTGTCATTTACATTGTGGTCAGATGTTTAACCATGACCTTTTAAGTCTTTATGTGATTTATAGATAGTTACTGTTGTGCTCTAACACTTTGCAAAAGTGCTCCATCTTCAAGAAGATCTATGTGAAGGACCTTTTGGCAAACACAGGTCTCTGATAAGTTTCATATCATAATGCCAAACTGGGTAAGAAATGAAAAATCTTAATGGAGAATCGGATGGCTTCATAAAAAGTTAACAGAAGGATTGGTTATTGAGTGAACTGGTGAATATGGTTATAATGTTTTTGGGTTTTTTTGTTACTGGCTTTGATCTGTGTTTTCCAGACACAGGGAAGTCCTTCCCCTCAAGCTACTTAGGACTTGGAGCAATTGGATAAATGACACCTCTGTATGGAAGTGTGTATTTATGAAAGTTACTGTGTTGGCTTCATTTTGCCCTGATGTTTAAGAGGAAAGGAAAATTACCTAGTGAAGTTATGAGAATGTAACTACTCATGATGTATCACTGTTTGCTTTAGGTCTACTGCTAAAAGCACATGTGCAATGCTTGTGTGACAATTGGGTATGAATAATAAAATGTATGACCTATATAAAGCGTTTTCTCATTAACATTCCTCTGAACATGTTCAGGATACCTGATCAGTATCCCCCCAATGTGGATTAACTAGGCAAATATAAAGGAGGCCTAGCGCTGAGGGACATGATCTACACCTGGGCCAAACAGCTGAATCATTCTGGCACTGAGGGATTGACATTTTGATCATCAATGCTTTCTATTGAAAGACTTGTAATCAAAAGGGAAAAAAACTCTTCACATATTGAGGTGTGAGGAAGTCACTCTGGCTTATACATGGTTTAACTTAAATTTTACTGACCAAATTGGCCTGTTTTGTGGTCTTCTGGATACGAATTGTACATCTGCTTTGACATTGAGGAGGGGAAATGCATTTTACTGTCAAAAAGGAATAACTGTGGTTCAGACATACATGATAAACCTAAGTGTCCATTGTAGATGTGATTTAGATGCATTCATGTATTTTTTGTTTTCTTTTTTCTTTTTTTTTCTAAATCTTTACTGTAGTATAATTGCTTTACAGTGGTGTGTTAGTTTCTGCTTTATAACAAAGTGAATCAGTTATACATATACATATGTTCCCATATCTCTTCCCTCTTGCATCTCCCTCCCTCCCACCCTCCCTATCCCACCCCTCTATGTGGTCACAAAGCACTGAGCTGATCTCCTTGTGTATATCTTCTTGAATTCGTGTTTTTGTTTCCTTCAGAAGGATACCCCCAAGTGTAATTCCTGCATCATATGGTAGTTCTATTTTTAATTTCTTGAGGAACCTCTGTACTATTCTCCATAGTGGCTGCACCAATGAACATTCCCAAGAGAATGCGTGAGGGTTCTCCTCATCCTCGCCAAGGCTTGTTATTTGTTGTCTTTTGGACGATAGCCAAATTTTCAGGTGTGAGGTGATAATCTCATTGTTCTTTTGATGTGCGTTTCCCTGATGATAAGTGATATTGGTCATCTTTTTTTATGTCTCTTGGCCATCTGTACGTACTCTTTGGAAAAATGTTCAGTCCCAAGTTTTAATTGGGTTTTTGGTTTTTGGAGGTTCAGTTGTGTGAGTTCTTCATCTATTTTGGATATGAACCCCTTTTCAGACATATTGTTTGCAACTATTTTCTCACATTCGGTAGGCTGCCTCTTCACTTTGTGGATGGTTTCCTTTGACATTGAAAACCTTTAAAGTTAGATGGAGTCCCATTGGTTTATTCTGCTTTTGTTCCCCTTGCTTGGGGAGACAGATCCAGAAAATATTGCTAAGATGGATGTCAAAGACCAGACTGCTTATGTTTTCTTCGAGGAGCTTTATGGCTTCAGGTCTTACATTGAAGTATTTGATTCATTTTGAGGTTGCTTGTGTAGGTGGTATAAGAAAGGATTCCAGTTTGATTCTTGTGCATGTAGTTGTCCAGTTTTCCCACCACCATTCATTGAAGAGGCTATCTTTTCCCCACTGTATAGTCTCACCTCCGTTGTCATAGATGAATTGACCATATATGCCTGTGTTTATTTTGGGGCTCTCAATTCTGTTCCATGGATCTATGTGTATTTCTTTTGTTCCGATACCATACTGTCTTGATTATTCTACATATGTAGTATAGTTTGAAACAGGGAGTGTGATATGTCCAAGTTTGTGCTTCTTTCTTAAGATCGTATTGACTACTCAGGTTCTTTTCTGTTTCCTTACACATATTATAATTCTTTGCTCTAGTTCTCATAAAATTCCATTGGTATTTTGATAAGAATGGCATCAAATCTCTAGATTGCTCTGGGGTGTGGAATCATTTTAACAATATGAATTCTTCCAATCCATGAACACATTATATCTGTCCATTTGTCTGTGTCATCTCCAATTTCTTTCATCAGTGTCTTCCAGTTTTCTGAGTACAGGTCTTTTACCTCCTGGGTTAGATGTATTCGTAGGTATTTCATTTTTGTTAATACCATTGTCAATGGGTTTGTTTTCTTAATTTCTCATTCTGAAAGTTTGTTGCCAGTGGATAGAGATGCAACTGATTTCTATAGGTTAATTTTGTATCCTGCAACTTACCTGAATTTTCCAATGAATTCTATTTGTTTTGGGGGGTCATCTTAAGGATTTTCTAAATAAAACATCATGTCGGGACTTCCCCAGTGGTCCAGAGGTTAATACTCCGCGCTCCCAATGGAGGCGGCCTGGGTTCGATCCCTGGTCAGGGAACTAGATCCCACATGCATGCCACAACTAAGGAGCCTGCCTGCCGCAACTAAGGAGCTCACCTGCCACAACTAAGACCCAGCCCACCCAGAATAAATAAATGAATGAATAAATAAATGAAATATAAAGCATCATCTCATCTACAAACAGTGACAGTTTTACTTTTTCCTCTGACATTGGATTCCTTTTACTTCTTTTTCTCAAGTAACTACTATGTCTAGGACTTCCTAGGCCATGTTGAATGAAAGTGGTGAGAGTGGTCGGGGTTAGAGTTAGGTTTAAGCAGAATCCGCCCTCTTCCCCTTCCTCCCTCCCCATCACTCTGAGGCCTCCAGGAAGGACAGGACTAGTCCTGGGTCACACATGACTCAAGGAGTTGAACTGGACCACTGTTTCTCTGCCCCACAGTCCTGGGCAGAGTTTTGTATACTATCTCTGTACCTTCTTTGACCAGGTGTCTATTTAGAGATTTCCCTATATTTAATGGGGTTGTGTTGTAGTTCTTTGTATATTTTGAGACAAATTCTTTATTAGATATGTTTGCAGTTTTTTTTCCCCAGTGTGTGTTGTCTTTTGATTTTCTGAATGAGGTTTTTCACCCAGTAGAAATCTTTAATTTGATAAAGTCCACAGAATCCCTTGTTTTTCTTTCTGGACTCCTTTTTTGTGTTGTGTGTTAAAACCACAAAGCTTGTGATGGACATGACCAAGCCCAAGCTCATATCAATTTTCTTTTATGTGTTCTCCTATAATTTTGAATAGTTTTGCATTTCAAACTTGTCTCTGAATCATTTTGAGTGAATTTGGTGTAAGTTGTAAAGCTTGTGTCTACATTCATTTTATTCCATCTGGTTTCCAATTCATTGTTCATTGACTACTTTAGAGAAGCTATGGGATATTGTCTTCATTTGTTTGATTTCCACAATTTAATGGGTTCAGCAGTTCTGCCAGCAGGGTCTCTGTCTCCAGTGACCCGTGAGGGAGGGGCGGCCTGCACTTCCCGCACCGACCACAGGGTGGCGCTGATCCCGCCTCTGTGACCCACAGCGCATGCTCGTTCCCTGCGGACCCTGCTCTGAGCGCAGCTGAGGGGAGTTGTGTCTCCTCAGGCACCGCCGTGTTGTGGCTGCTGACGGGCGCTCGGTCTCCTCAAGGACTCGCTGTGGTTTCGGCTTCAGGACAACGTGGGTCTGCGTCCACGCTGGCGGGAGCTGGGTTTCCTGAGGACGCAGGCGACGCCGGAGGAACAGGTGAGGAGACAGTGAGGAACAGTGGGGAGAAGCTTCCTGGGGGCGACTGACGGCTGCGGGGGTCCGTCTTCATGCGACCCAGGAAGGCCGTGATGTGCAAAGCTGGGTGTTTGGTCAGGCTGGTGTGCGGTGGAGCCGCGTGGGTTACAGGGTGTGCAGTCTTCCCCGCACCGTTTAACCTGGGGTTGCCCTTCCGCTTGGTGTGTCCTTGGCCCCCTTGTCGTAACTTAACGGCCCCCTCCTCCCCCACCGTGCGGGGTGGGTACTGGGCTCTCAGTCCTGTCCCTCTAGTCTGTGCGCCTGTTTTGAGCCTGTTCCACACTGTTTTGGGGACTGTAGCTTCGTGATGAAGTGTGAAGTCAGGGAGGGAGATGCCTGCGGCCCGTTCTCCTTTCTCAGGGTCGCCTTGGCTCTTCGGGGTCCTTTGTGGCTCCACACACATCTCAGGAGGATTTGCTCCATTTCTGTGAAAAACACCATTGGAATTTCAGGACGGCCTGCCTTCCCTGTGTGCACCGCTTTGGGTAGAACGGACATTTTAGCATCAGTAATTCTTGCTTTCCATGAGCACGGGGAGTCTTTCCACCGACTTGTGTCTTCTTCAATGTCTTCATGAGTGTCTTAAAGTTTTCAGGTCTTTCACATCCTCGGTTAAATTTATTCCTTGGTATTTTGTTCCTTTTGATGCGGTTGTAAATAGGGTTTTTTTTTCTCTTTCTGATGGTTCATTATTAGTGTTTAGAAATGCAGTTGAGCTGTGTGTACTGATTTTGTGTCTTTACTGAATTCATTTATTATTTCTAACAGGTTTTTTTGGTGGAATGGTGTGGAAAATTGAACTTCCAAAATCCCACTGTTTCTACCACATCCAGGTCATGCACAACAGGGAAGAAAGGGAAGTCCTTTATATTGGGAAGTCCTAATAATTCTTTCCACAGTGCCTCTAAATGACATGTGGACTTGGGGTGAACTGGATCTGGGTAAGGCTTGGCCTCTGTATGGAAGTTTGATGTTTCCTCTGCCTTTCTGGCATGGTTTTGACATGGTGTTTTGAAAAGTACTTGACTTTCCAGTAATTTCAAACGTACAGACAGCTTTACATACAGAAAAGCAAGTCCTGTATCTTGATTAAATATATTCCTAAATATTAATGTTGACATTATTTAAAATGGAATTGTTTTCATAAGTTCTTTTTCAGATTGTTTATTGCTAGTATATATGTATAAGATAGATTTTTGTGAATTGATATTTTTTTCTATAACTTTGCTGAATTACTGATTAGTCAAATAATTTTTGTTGTTATAGGAAGTTTTATATTTAAGATGGTGTGATCTGTGTTCTGTGAATAGACACAGTTTTAATTTTTCCATTCACATATGGATGCCTTTGGTTTCTTCCCTCAAAACTCTGGGTAGAACTTCCAGTACACTATTATCAGCGGTGGAGGCCAGCTTCCTGGCGTTGTTCCTATTTTCAGGAGTGAATCTTTCAGTTTTTAACATTGAGCATGGTGTTTGCTGTGGCTTTGTATACTGCTCTTTTTCATATTGAACAAACTTCCTTTTATTCCTACTTTCTTGAGTGCTTGTATCATGAAATAGCACTGGATTTTGATTATAGCTTTTCCTGCAGTAATTGATAGGATCATGTGCTTTGACTTCACTTCTTTATAGTTCTTCAGTACATTGCTTAGGTTAATATGTTGAACAACCTGACATTTCCAGTGTAGAGATACTTGCTTATGGCATCATCCATTTAATGTTCTGTTGGCTCCATGTTGTTCTAATTTTGTGGAGGATTCTTGCGTTCATATTTCTAAGGTATACTGGTGTACTTTTCTTTCTCATGATGTATTTGTGTGACTTGATTAGATGTGGCTTGGTGTTGGTGCTTTGAAGGGTCAGCATTAGGGCTGGGACTGGGTTATGGTTGCCCTAAGCAACCCTGACGTTGCAGCCCAGGCCGCCCGCCTCTGACCACTGCGTCCCCTCGCCAGCTCTGGCCCGGCCCTCTAGAGACTCTCCCCGTCCTTGGAGGGCAGGGCTGACCGCCCCTCGGCCTCCCTCCCCCCTCTGCCCGTCCGTCCGTCCTCCCTGATTCAGGACACCCCGTGCTCCATGAGGCTCCTGGATTCCTGCCTGGGGGACCCACACACCCCCACGAGCTGTGTCGACCACGAGGGTTGTCACCTCAAGAGGCCCCGGAAGACGGACTCCCCAGGACCTCAGTATGGGACTTTGTGTGCAGATGGGCCACCACAGAGCTGCCCGGGGTGAGCTGAGGTCACTGACCAGTGTGCGGGTGTCCTCATGGGGGGCATTTGGACCCAGACACACGGGGGAGAAGGCGATGTCATGGCAGAGATGGAGACGGGGCTGGGAGTGGCCTGGGACTGACTGACCCAAGAAGCCGTGGAGGAGTGGGCCCCCAGCACCTTGACCTTGGCCTCCAGGCCTGAGAGGAAGCGTCCCCTGTCCCAACCCCGCCCCCATCTGGTGTTCTGTGCCGGGGCCACAGGAATCCCACACCCGGCCTGCGGGGCGTGGCGCTGTGCTTGCTGACACCCAGGACCGTCACCGGCCTCCCCCCCTCTGGGCATGACCCCCTCTCCTCCTCGGTGAGGGACCCAGGGCCCAGGACCCCCGTCCCACACTTCCCCATCACAGCAACCTCCCCCACTCCCCCAGCCACTCCTGGGGCATCTCAGGCCCCAGAAAGGAGCCGCAGCAGCGTGGTGACTTGGCGAGTGGTCACAGGCCACCGCACCCACCCCGAGACCTGAGTGTGGCCATCTGAGGAGGGACCCACAAGCCCCCCGACCCAGGCGCCCCGTTTCACAAGGCAGGTCCTCTTGCCGAGTCTCTGGAGGGGAGTGTCGAGCAGGGGTGACTGAGGTCTGTGAACATGTGGGCCAGAGAGGTCCTCCCCAGGAGCCCAGGCACAGTGAGCCCGGGGTGTGTGCATCCCTCCCCTCCTGTACCCCACGGAGTGAGGATAAAGCCTCAGTGACCCCCAAGAAGAGACAAGACACCCAGAGGACTAGACCATCCACAGACCGGGGACTGAGTGTCCACCTCATTTCTCTGGAGAGAACAGTGTGTTCACCGGGACTGCAGCCGGGCCCATGTGCCCACAGACACCCAGCTTTAGTGAACCAGCCACACAGCAAACCCCCTTCCAGGGTCCCCTGTGTTACTAGACGCAGCCTTCAGGGCAGGGGGCCGGCCCAAGCGAGGGTGCATGTGCTCCGGACACGCACAGCCCGTCCCCCTGCCCATCTCCCGGCCCCCTCCTGCACCCTGTGACCTCAACCCCTCAGGAACCCTCCTCTCCAGGCTCCGAGCACCAGCATTTCCCACCTCCACCCCATCACTCTCCACTTCAGTGTGCCCGTTTCCCCGCCAGGTGAAGTGGACGGCAAACGTCCCACACTGGTGTTTTCAGCAGCGGAGACGGGGCTTCCTTTTTCTTGCCAGCTGGGGTCTGGCCGGACATCAGGGTCTGGCCCTGCAGGGAGCAGCCCTGATCCCGCCCTGAGTATAACAGCTTCAGGGAATTCTGGGAGCAAGAAAAAAGAAGGCGCGGAGGGGGTCCCCTACCCTGCAGTTGGGGTCAGAAGTCGGTGGGGAGGATCTTGGGGCCCTGGAATCTGAAGGGCCCCCCCTACCAGGGGAGGGTTAGGAGACCCTGGGTGGCAGTTAAGCTGAGTCCAAGGCCCTCCTGCGTAAGAGGCTTCCTAGCCCCGGGGATCCTGAAGAGGCCAGCTCCCTCCTCCCCTCCACCTGCAGGCCTGGTCCCTGCTCTTGAGAGATTCCCTAGGGTGGGGTCCTGGTGCTGGAGGTGCCCCGATGCTGTGGCCTCCTGAGTCTCCAGTGAGGATAATGGGAGTGGGGGAAGACCTGTTCACAGAAAGGGCTTCTGCCGGAACAGAGCCTTGGTCTGCTGCCCCCGACCCCAGGTGCACTGGGGCAGGAATGTGAGAGCTAGAATTTGGCTAGACTGCAACTGTGAGACCCTGAGGGGTGAGGATTGGCTGACCTGGGCAGCCTGACCTTGCCGGCCAACCCTCCCCAGGTGTGCCTGCGTTGAGGTCAATATAAACACCGCTCCAGGCAGCAAGAGCCCCTGCAGCTGGGCCTGACGCCATATTCTCTGCCCCGTCAGCAGTCTCGGGGCTGGGCTGCTGGGAGGGAGTGAGGGGCCACGGCTCTGTTGGTGGCCCAGTGTGAGTGGGGCTCTGCTGGACTTTCTGCAGGAGTTGCCGGGCTGCCACCTCCTAAAGAGAGGATGTGTCACCCATACCTTCTGCTGGAATTTCTCCGCGGGCAGAGGTGAGGAAGGAAAAACGCAGTGGGGGCTGGGACAGGAGGGGTACCTCAGGCAGGGAAATGGAAAGCTTCCAGAAGAGCGCCCGGGGCCAGGACCATCCTGGCTGGCCTGCAGGCACCAACTCGGCCTGCGTGCTGTGGCTGGTGTGACTCCAAGCCCTTTCCTCTAGGCTTTCAAGTCCTTGCACACATTCAGGTGTTTTACCTGGGAAGGGTGGGAACAGTTCAGCAGCAGCTGGCCTGGGGCTCAGCTCACGTTTACTTACAGACGCCTTGGCACCATCCCCCAGCCTTGCGATGAGGACACTACTTGCGGGGGAGCTGCTGGCTGCATGGGAGACGATTCCCCACCTCTGACCAACTTCAGAATTGTTTACCACTGGAGCAAGTGCCCTGATAGTGTTTCATCTGTATAACTAGTGGGTTCTTGATTAGCAACGTGAAGGGTGACATCAGAAGTCATGAATCAGGATGGAAATACTTATCCCCAACAGGTACAGGCGTAAAAACCAGGGGAGGCCGTGTGCAGCCGGCACCCTTAGGGATGGGCTTCTGACTGACCCCTCAACATTCTGGTGTCCAGCCACTGCTTTAGTATTTCTGAGGCCCAATGCTGACCCTAAGGGTTCTGTAACCCAGCCTCTGTGGGCCTTTAATGAGGCCCGCACTCCAGGATCCTACAGAGCAGGGTCTGTGTGACCATTCTGTGGCTTCTGTAACAAATGACAACAAGTTGGATGGTTCAAAACAACAGGAATTCATCCTCCCCCAGTCCTGGAGACCAGACATCTGAGATCAAGGTGTTGCAGGACAGAAGTCTCTCCGAAGGCTCCAGGATAGGGTTCTTCCTGCCTTTTCCAGCTTTTGGGGGCTCCAGGCATTCCCAGGCTTGCGGCTGCATCCCTCCCGTCTCTGCCTCTGTCTTCACGTGGCTTCTCCTCTGTGTCTCTCCTCTTTTGTCTCTCATAAGGACTTTCTCAATTGGATTGAGGGCCACTCTAACACAAGATGACCTCACTTCGAGATCCTTAACTACGTATAGAAAGACCCTTTTCCCAGATATGGTCCTGTTCACGTGTTCCGGGGGGGGACACATCTTTCGGGGCCAGCATTCAACCCATTGCCTGGGTATAAAATAACCCTCATTTTAGGAGATTGCCAAGGTCCCGTATAGACTGGCACAGACAGCAGCCATATGGGTGGGGTCTGGGCAGAGTGAGGACCCTGGAATCACCTGGAAAGGATGAAGTCCTGGCTGCATTAGGTGAGCTCTTCTACCACGGGGCACGTGGAAACAGCCACTCCACTCTGTCCGTGGAAAGGGACCCAGTGCCGAGTCCAGAAATGGTTATATTGGAAAGCAGGCTCTCCTGGACTTCATCATCAATAGCATCATGTAACCAATAACTACGGGCTTGGAATCGGTTTCTGGCACGTGATGACAGCACTGTCTCTTTAGGCTCATCCAGCCTAGAATAGGAATGTTTGAAGGAGAAGGGTTTGGGAGATTGTGAAGCTTGGTTGTCAAGGAAACTGAGAAGGTTTGTCAGGGAAACTTCTCCCTTAAACTGAAGGCAGGGCTGGGAGAGCTGAACTCCAGGGATCTTTTAAAGGGGCTTCTCTGAAGCACCGTCACCTGAGAGGTGGTCTCAGCATGAGCTGGGGTTTGAGAAAAGTGTGATGGGATGAAGCCTGACTTTCTGTGACAGCTGGGGAGGGGTTTGTAAAGCACCTTGGGTTTTAAGGTAAAGTTTGTTGCTGGAACAAAGTGCCTCCCAAAACTGGGCTGGAGCTCAAGATGTGTCTGTCCCCTTCTTGTGAGAGTCCAGGGCAGGTGAGTGTCAGGTCCCAAGCTCTGGCCCCCTTGTTTCTCCTCCCTGCTTCCAGGTGAGGTCTCCAACCAGCAGGGTGCGGTGAACAGCTGGGCTTCATGCCCTCTGTTGTAGGATGCAGGCTGGCCAAGGCCCTCACCAACTTCATCTGTTTCCCTTGGTAACAGGAGACAGCATGTCCCAGCTGGAAGGGGTGGGAAGGCTGGGAGGTGCAGGGTAGCTGTGAACAGGAAAAAGGGAAATGGGTTCTTATGGCCAGCTGCGCAGCCCTGTTGTGACGGTCACCTGGACGGTAGCCCACAGACATTGGGTCCTGTGAAGCTTCAGTGCTTTGTGGTTCTGGAAATCCTATAGGAGACGGTCCACAGCAGGTGAAGCTAATGCTCTCCGTGGAGCTGGTGAAGCCAAAGATCTGCAGTTCAGACTGAAGGTGCCAATGTACATACAGGACAAAACCATCTCGTGTGATTGGACTTCAGGCACGTTTAACATGAATGCAGCCATGTTAATGCCTAGCATCTTTTATCTTGTGCCTCCCCTCAGGGACCCCCTCCTCAGTTCCTGGGGTTCCTGTAACCCACGTACAGGGGGATGGAGAGTGGGCTCTGTCCAGTCTGAGCCCTGAGTTAACCCTGCGTGTGAGTCTGCTCAGGACCGCCGTAACAAATAGCACAGACAGGGCAGCTTGGGTAACAGACCTATCTCCCAGTCCTGGATGCTGTCGGAGATCAAGGTGTGTGCACGCTGGCTTCTCCTGAGGCCTCTCTCCTTGGTGCTTAGACAGCCATCTTCTCCCCAGGTCCTCACATGGTCTCCCCCTGTGCCTATCTGTGTCCTAATCTCTTCTTGTAGGACATCAATCCTATTGGATTAGGATCCACCCTGGTGACCTCATTTTTACCTTGATCACCTCTTTAAAAATCCCATCTCCAAATACAGCCACATCCTGGGGTCCTGGGGGTTAGGGATTCAGCATGTGAATTTGGAGGGACGTGACTGAGCCTATACCATCCTCCTTAGGAACCAAGTGTGCTTCAATCCTTCCTTCCCTCAAGTCACACGAGTTGATGTAATGGCTCAAGGAGAGGCCACTCGTGCAGAGTTTGTGTCCCAGCTGGGGAGCCCTTCTCTGCTCTCTCTGATCAGGCCGTGACAGTGCCTGCCCAGTCCTGAGGTGAGCAGTTCTGGGGTTTCCTGCCGTGTCTCCCGGCCTTTTGAGGTGCTCATTGTCAGGGAACTCAGGAGCCAGCAGCCTAGTGGGGATGCCGGGGACTCTCAGGGCCTTGGCAGATGTCTCTCCCGGCAGATACCCTAGTGAAAGTGGGGAAACATTTGGGGGATTACAGGCGGGAGAGAGTCAGTCTCGTTTATGCTTCAGAAAGACCAAGTTGGGGTGGGATGTGAGACACACCGTGCAGGCAGGGAGCTTTGTCAGGCCTGATGAAGGAACCAGGCACAAGATCAGGCTTGGGCCAGAGCTGTGGGCGTAGAGGGGAATTAGTGTGGGAACTGGCCACAGACTGTTGTCGAAATCTCGTCTTCCCTGTGCACCGAGGCCAAACAGAAATACGGAGACAGGGATTTAGGAGGAAGAGAGAGATGGCTTTATGTTTCTGCCAGGCAGAAGGGAAGACACAGCTGGCTAGCGCCACAAGAACTGGGCACCCCACTCTACTTGAGAATCAGGGAAAATTTTATGCGTGGGGCTCTCGCAGTCCGGGATATAGGATGAGGATAAAAGTAGTGAAGGTCTTGCATTCTTCCTTTTCTTTGCATTATTTCAAAACAGTCATAGCTGGCATCAGGCCGCGTGGTAATTGGGGTCCAGCAGTCTGATAATTGCATACGTTTGCCTCTGGTTTATCGGCGGTGACCTCGTTTCTGAAATGCAAAAGCTAAAGGGGGTGATTTGTTATGAGGGGCGTATAGAATGTAAGTGCTGGACATAATAAGGTTAGGGAGTGAGAGGCAGGGGATGTAACTCACAGAGTCAGGGGTGATGGGTGCCGAATGTAAATTACATAGTGTCAGGGAGTGAGGTTAGCTTTGTAAAGTACAAATGTAGTTATTACAGATTAGTGACAAAGTATAACAAGGAGTGATGAACACTTTCAGGCCAGGTTATGTTTCTTCTCTAGCCTGTTCACAGTTCCCTTTGTTTTCCTTGTTCTCAGGGGAAGGAAAATTTCATTTCTACTTTTGCTGCAACAAGACTGGAGGAGCAGATGACAGTCACTGGGGCACAAGGAGGGTAGGAGCCTGGGAGGCCCCAGTGTTACCGAACAAAACTTGGGTCCCCTTGCCCGAGTGCAGTAAAGCCAATCTACTGACACCGGGTGTGGTGAAGGAAAGTGCAGCTTTAGTTGTAAAAGTGCCAATACAAGGAGGCCAGGTGGCTTGTGCTCTAAAACCCCAAGCTCCCTGAAGGATTTCAGTAAAGCAATATTAAAGGCCAGGTGAAGGAGGGGCGTCGCAGGGTATGTGATCAGCTGGTGCACAATTCTCTGGTTGATGGTGAGGTAACAGGCGGTTAACATTATAAATTCTTAGGCGCTAGAAGTTCCGGGGCTACATGTTCATGATCATCAAGTAGTTAAGTTCTTCCACTTGGTGGTGGTTTTAGCATCTGTAAAACAACTCAGGAAGCATGTATCAGATACTGTTATCCAGGTACTTCAGAGAGGAGCTACAGCAGAGCATGTGGGGGAGGGGTCTGTCCTGGAAAGGCCCAATAGGGTCCTGCTTGGTTACACCTGGTGCCTGGGCTCGGCAACCTGGGAAGGTGGGGCTGCTTCTGGGTGTGGGGAGCTGTGGGCCCAGTCCTCTGAGGGACCTGTTAACCCCCAAGGTGAGATGGGGGTGCAGTGGCTGGACAGAGACGTCTGGCCTGGGAGAGGGGTCCAGGCTGGAAATGCCACGGGAATCATCACAGGGAGGGAGAGGAAAGGCCAGTGGGGGCAGGTAGGTCACAGCGGACTATGTGCAGGTGACTGCGGTCCTGGTGGAAGCAACTCAGAGCCACAAAGGAGTGGCCGTCAGGGGCTCAGCTCCACTCTCCTGTTCCTTTGTAAAACTGCTGTGTAAGAGTTTGAGACACCGCCAGGAGACGTCAGGGCCCAGTGCTGCCATGGCTTCATCAAAGGGCCCAGGGGGAAGAGAACCACTGCAGGTCCCGCCCATGTGCGCACTGGGAATGAGCCCCATCGGGGCTCCTGGGCTCACAGACTTGAGGGAACCTCTGTCCTCAGGACCGGTCTTCCTCCCTTCTCTCACCTGCTGGTCAGAGGCCTAGGAACCCCCAACCTGGCTCCACACCCAGGGCCTGGATTCTGGGACAGCTTAGGGGTAAGCAAGACCCTCACGCTCCTTTATCTGCCTGGGGGTGAGAATGTCTTAAACGCTGCAATTGACTGATTATGGAGGGCTGAGTGTTTCCAGCAGGTTTGGGTGGAAAGATGGGGCGTGAACTTCCTGTGCCTGCAGGGTCTTCCCAGCGTGAAGATCTGTGTGTTTCCCCCGGCCAGTCAGCATCCTCCCTGGAAGCCCAGATCCAGTATTACGAGGGCAAAGGCTCTCCCCTTGCTTATCTGTAACTTCCCACTCCCACAGCAAGGCTGTGGCTGGCTCCCTGGCTCCCACCATCTGCCATTTATCTGTGCATTGCTCCTTTCCAGGTTACATGTGCAGAGGTTTCAGAATTGTTAGCTACTACACCCTGGAAAGAACTTCATAGAATAAAGCCCACTGTTTATATACGGTCCATTTTGTCTTTAGTCTACAGATTCCATTCATTTCCAAATGTGACTTAGGTCACCACCTTTTATCCCATCCCCTACAGTGAGTTGCTTCCATATATTTCTAATACAGTTAGATTCTGTGACATTATGTATTCCATCCTGCAACATTCCTACATCCTAAATAACTAAATTTGAATAGATTATGATTGGCCCCTTGGGCTATGCACATCTGTGGGCTTAGACAAATGCATAGTGACAGGTATCCACCCTAGAGTATCACGTGGACTACTTCAGACACCCCACCCCATGATCTGCTTATCGTCTACGTAGCTTTGCCTTTCCCAGAATGTCATCAATGGGGTCATACTGTGTGCAGCCTCCGCAGACTGAAGTTTTTCACTTAGCAGTATATACTGAAGATATATCAGTGTCTTTCCATAGGTTGGTTGTGCATTCTTTTCTGCTGAGTAGTATTCCACTGCACGTGTATGGGAGGAAAAACAATTTTCCCTCTACTTTTCTAGGTTCTTGGTTGAGGCCTCCCCCCGCCCTTGTAATAAATTACCAGGAGAAAAGCCGAAGTTTAATAACATGTATACCTTCTGAATACAGGGGGGATACCACGGAAAACTGAGTCACGCCCTGAAATGACCAAAACCATCCCCTTAAATACTGTCTTCAGCTAAAAACAGAAGAAAGATGCTGGGGAAGGGGGGAAGGCCAGTTATGGCAGGTTATCATGCAAAGCACAGTAAACAAGGGTATGACTGTTTGCACATTTAAGTCAGGACTTCCCCATTGAAAAGAGTTACCTAATATTTAATTATCCTTCCATTTTGGGTGCAAAGAGGGACATACCCTTATAAATGGAGATTTCTCTGTTGTAAATGTCCTTCATAAAACGGCAATCTCAGTTTTCTGAGATTTTTAAAAAAATTTATTATTTTTGGCTGCATTGGGTCTCCATTGCCGCGTGCAGGCTTTTCTCTGGTTGTGGCGAGCAGGGGCTACTCTTCATTGCGGTGTGCGGACTTCTCATTGTGGTGGCTTTTCTTGTCACGGAGCACAGGCTCTAGGCGTGTGGGCTTCAGTAGTTGTGGCACACAGGCTCAGTAGTTGTGGCTCGCGGGCTCTTGAGCGCAGGCTCAGTAGTTGTGGCTCACAGGCTTAGTTGATCTGCGGCATGTGGGATCTTCCCGGACCGGGGCTCGAACCTGTGTCCCCTGAATCGGCAGGTGGACTCTTAACCACTTAGCCATCAGGGAAGCCCTTTTTTTTAAAGCAGACCAATAATCCTTATGCCAGAGAGACATATTTTGGGGTGGCATATTTTACTCGCGTTGACATGAATGTACCCCAATTTGCTTATGCATTCATCTTTTGAAGGAGGATATCCTGATTTCTTCAAGTTTTTAGCCATTATGGAAGTGCTGCTCTTCATAATTGCATCCTTCTTTGCATTTGGACATAGATTTTCAAAGCAGTTGCCTAAATACTGCAAGTGTGATTGTTGGATCCCAATATGAGACTTGTTTAGCTTTGGAAAAAACTGCCAAATTGTCTTACAAAGTGGCTGCACATGCATCCCCCCAGGTATGAGAGAGAGTTCCTTTTGTTCCTCACCCTCTAGCAATTGGTATTGTCATATTTTTGGAGCTTAGCAGTCCTAATAGGTGTGCTGTGATAGCTCATGATTTTAATTTGTAATTCCCTAATGGTATATGATGTTGAGCTTGTTTCTTTTTCTTTTTTTTTTTTTTTTTTTTTTTTGCGGTACGCGGTCCTCTCACTGTTGTGGCATCTCCCGTTGCAGAACACAGGCTCTGGACACGCAAGCTCAGCGGCCATGGCTCACGGAACCAGCTGCTCCGCGGCACGTGGAATCTTCCCGGACCAGGGCAAGAACCCGTGCCCCCCGCATCGGCAGGTGGACTCTCAACCACTGCGCCAGCCAGAGAAGCCCTTGAGCTTGTTTCTGTATGACTTTTACTATCTGTATATCTTTTTTGGCGGAATGTCTGTTCAGATCATGCTGTTCATGTTCATGCTGAGAGGAGCCCTGTCTCCTCAGGACCTGCTGGGGCTTTGGCTTCTGGAACACGTGGGGCTGAGTCCACGCTGATGGCCGGGCTTCGGAACAAGCCGGGGTCGGGTCCACACTAACAGAAGCCGGGTCTCCTCAGGACCCGCTGGGCCTTCAGCTTTGGGACACTGTGGGGTCCAGTTCATGCTGACAGGAGCCTGGTCTCCTCAGGACCTGCCAGGAGGTGATGCTGCTGAGCGAGAAGGTGAGGAAAAGTGGGCAGAAGGTTCCTGTGCGTGGCTGACCGCTGAGGGTGTATGTCTTCAGAGGACCCAGGAGAGGAAGGGCTTGATGTGGAAAACTGGGTTTTTGGCCCCTTTTGTGTGTGGTGTAGACAGAGTGCAGTGTTGTTCTTTGGCGTGTGGCGTCTGGTTTTCCCAGCACCATTTATTGAGGGGACTGTCCTTTCCCTGGTGTATGTTCTTGGCTCCTTTCTTGTGAATTAACTGACCACATACCTGTAGGTTGATTCCTGGGTTCTCTGCTCTGTTCCTCTGGTCTGTGTGCCTGTTTTTGGCCCATTCCACACTTTTTGGGGACTGTAGCTTCGTAATGTAGTGTGAAATCAGGGAGGGAGACGCCTCCAACCCGTTCTCCTTCCTCAGGGTCGTTTTGGCTCTTCTGGGTCCTTTGTGGTTCCACACACAACTTAAGATTATTTGTTCTGTTTCTATGTAAAATGTCATTGGACTTTTGGTAAGGATTGCATTGAATGTGTACATTAATTTGGCTAGACTGCATATTTGTTTTAAATTAAACAAAAATTTGGGTCACATCATGTAGCATGCAGGGTGCGTGATCTTAGTTCCCCAACCCGGGATCGAACCCGCGCCCCCTGCAGTGGGAGCACAGAGTCCCAACCCATGGACAGCCAGGGAATTCCCACCATAGGATGCATATGTTCACAGTATTCTTTTTCTTTTTTTTCTTTTTTTTTTTGCAGTATGCGGGACTCTCATCGTTGTGGCCTCTCCAGTTGCGGAGCACAGGCTCCGGAAGCACAGGCTCAGTGGCCATGGCTCACAGGCCCAGCCACTCCGCGGCATGTGGGTTCCTCCCAGACAGGGGCACGAACCCGTGTTCCCTGCATCGGCAGGCGGACTCTCAACCACTGCGCCACCAGGGAAGCCCTTGTTTTGTTTTGGTTTTTTGCGGTATGCGGGCCTTTCACTGTTGTGGCCTCTGCCGTTGCAGAGCGCAGGCTCAGCAGCCAAGGCTCACGGGCCCAGCCGCCCCACGGCATGTGGGTTCTTCCTGGACCGGGGCAAGAACCCACGTCCCCTGCATCGGCAGGCAGACTCTCAACCACTGCGCCACCAGGGAAGCCCCTCCATTTATTTTTGTCTGTTCAGCGTCCTCTATCAGTGTCTCCCAGTTTTCAGTGTGCCGGTCCTTCATGTCCTTGGTTAAATTTACTCCTAGCTATCTTTTTGGATGCAACTGTAAGTGGGATTTTTTTAAAATTCTTTTTCTGATGGTTCATTATCAGTGTATAGAATCACAAATGATTTTTGTGCATTGATTTTTCTTTTTTTTTTTTTTTTTTTGTATCCTGCAGCTTTACTGAATTCATTTTTTAGTTGTAACAGTTTTTTGGTGGGTGAATGTGGAGAACTAGAATTCAGAAATCCCACTGTTTCATCTACATCCAGGTCATCCACAGCACCCAAGACATAGTGGCTCCGAATATAATCTTCCCATGGTGCCTCTTGTAGTATGTGGACTCCTACAAGGGTGATTAGCATCCCCACTGTGGGTGAACTGGATCTGGATAGGGCTTGGCCTCTATAACAGAGTTTGATGTCTGTATTTCTGGCATGGTATGACGTGGTTGTTTTGATAAGTACTTTATTTTCTAGTAAATTTCAAGTGTATAAAAGACTTTAAATAGCAGTATAAAGTTTTCCATCTTCACAAAATACTCCAGTTTGTTTTACCCTGTGAGAGTGGGAGGGCCACTCTCCCAGGGAGCCAGCACATAACCCCAAAGTGAGGAATAATTAAAGTTTCCACATTATAATCCTATCCACGGACCCACTTCAACTTTCACCAGCTGCCCCAGCTTTGTGGAAATGTAGTTTTCTATTCGAATCCAGTTTTCTCTTCTTGGAACCATCACTAGGGCTTTTCCTCACTTTAAAAACCTTGCTGGATTGAAAGTATACAAGATGAGCATGATCTGGGTGGTTTTTCTGTATGGCTTCTTTCACTTAGGATGTTTTCACTGTTTATCCGCGTTGTAACATTGATCATTATTTCATTCATTTTTTCCATTGTGATTAAAAACACATAACATTTGCCATTTAAACCATTTTTTAAAAGCTTTTTAAAAAAATTATTTTCTATTCTTTGGCTACACGCAGGCTTTCTCTAGTTGTGGCCAGCAGGGGCTACTCTTCATTGCCGTGTGCAGGCTCCTCATTGCGGTGGCTTCTCTCGTTACGGAGCACGGGCTCTAGGCGCACGGGTTTCAGTAGTTGTGGCACGAGGGCTCAATAGCTGTGGCTCACGAGCTTAGTTACTCTGCAGCATGCAGGATCTTCCAGGACCAGCGCTTGAACCCGTGTGTCCTGCAATTGGCAGGCGGATTCTTAACCACTGTGCCACGAGGAAAGCCCCATTTAAACCATTTGTAAGTATAGAGTTCTATGGCCTTAAGTACATTCACATTGTTGTAAAAATATCTTCACCATCCATCTCCAGAACTTTATTTTCCCCATGTGAAACCGTAGCCATTAAACACTAACTCACCTCAACCCCTGGCAACCTTATTCTACTTTGTCTTTGGATTTGACTTATCTGGATACCTCATACTAGTGGAATCATAGAACGTTTGTCCTTTTTGTGTCTGGCTGGTTTCACTTAGCATAATGACTTCAAGGTTCATCCACATTGTAGCATGTGTGAGGATTACCTTAGTTTTAAAGGTTGAATCATATTCCATTGCGTATATACTACACTGTACTTATCCATTCATCTGTTGAAGGATGTGTTGTGTTGCTTCCACCTTTTGGCAATTGTGAATAATGTTGCTATGAATATGGGGTACAGATATCTGTTCCAGTCCTTGCTTTCTAATATTCTGGGTGTACACCCCGGAGTGGAATCAAGGGATCATACATTTTCCATGTTTTTGAGGAGCCACCATACAGTTTTCCACAGCGGCTGTATAATTTTACTGTATTCCTTTATATGACAGAATAATGCAGCTTATGGATCTACCTTATTTTGCTTATCCGTTTAGCTGCTGATGGACATTTAAATCTTTCCTACCCTGGGCTATTGTGAAGAGTGCTGCTGTGAATAACTGGTGTACAAGTTTTTGTTTGAATGCCTGTTTTCCATTTTTTTGGTATATATCTAGAAGTGGAGTTGTTGAACCACATGGTAATTATATTTTATATTTTTGAGTAAATGCTAAAGGTTTGTACACATAGACTGCACCATTGTACATCTCCATAAGTAAATTTTAAGGGTTCCAATTCCTCTGCATTGTTGCCAACGTTTGTTATTTTTATTTACATATTTTAAAATTTATTTAAAATTTTATTTTTATTCTAGTGTGTGTGAAGGGGCATCACACTGTGGCCTTAATTTGCATTTTCATCATGACTCCTGACATTTGACATCTTTTCATGTCCTTGTTGACCTTTTGTATGTCTTGCCTGGAGAGCAGTCCATGCAAGTTATTTGTCTGTTTCAAAAATTGTATTGTTTGTCTTTTTGTTGATGAGTTGGAAAAGTCCTGGGTACGTTCTAGGTAAAGAGTCTTATGAGATATATAATGTGCCAATATTGTCTTCCATCCGGTGGGCTGTCTTTTTACTTTCTGGATAGCCTCTTTTGATGCACAAAGGTTTGTAATTTTGAGGAAATCCAATTTACCTATTTTTTTCTTTCATTTCTTATGCTTTACTGTCAAATCTAAGAAACCATTGCTAAATTCATGGTCGGGAAGATTTAATTCCTCGGTTTATTTGAGAGTTCATTCAGTCATCCCTCGGCGCCCACTAGGCCAGGTTTTAGGCCTGGGGCTGAGTCAGTGTGAGGGTTCAGCGGTCACGGTTTAGGGTTATGGGTCATCGTTGGAGAGTCATGGTAGAGGGTTGTGGTTAAACGGTCAGGGATTAGAGTTTAGGGGTCAGTGGTGAGGGTCTAGGGGTCTGGGGCTAGGGTTGTTAGGGGGTTATGGTTAGAGGTTAGGGTTCTTAGGGTAAAGGTTAGAGTTAGGTTTAAGCACAATTGGCCCTCATTGTCCTCCCCTCTCCTTCTCTGTGAAGCCTCCAGAATGGGTAGGACTTGCCCAGGGTCAAACAGGAGTCAGGGAGCTGAGGTCAATAACTGTTTTTCTGGCCTCCCTTCCCCCAGTCCTGGGCTCTGAGAGAAGAATGAACTGTCTGTTCTTGTCTAGGACTGTTTCTTATCCAACTCAACCTCTGTCAAGGATTGGGGAGGGTGTCAGAAGTCATGCATGGTTTCCTTCTGCCCTCCTACCTGGGAAGGGTGATGCTGGCCCTACTCTGCCTGGGCAGCCCCAGGTTCCAGCACAGCCCAGACAGGAGGGCACTCAGTGGACATGTGTGGATTTATACAGGACTGGGTGCAGTGACCTGCCAGCCCCCAGATGCTGCCTTCTTGAGGGCTGCTGGAGCCCTCCTGGCACTGGAGGCATCCTTTGTCCCATCTGAGTGGGCATGAATAGATGATCAAGTCTCAGGCAGGACATCCCTCGACCTCTGACTATCCAGGCAGGCATCTGTGGTCCTCTAGCTCAGTCCAGCCTGGGCATTGTCATGCCCTCATGTACAGCTACGGAGCTGAGCATGATGCTGGGCAGTTCAAGAGCTACCTGGGCAGTGTAGACATTCCTTTGAGAAGTTTCAACCACCAACATGCACGTGGCTGAGAAAAAGGCCTCCCGCTCACGGCCTCATAGGCTGCCAAGCGAGGGAGTAATCCTCTAGACATTGGAGTGTGGCCCTGACGCAACACCCATGCAACAGACCATGGCCCTGCAATCCTCTGTTCTTTCAGTCGTTAGAAACTTTTGACATGCATATTCATTAAGAATCAAAGATATGGGAGCAACTGGACCTCCCAGTGTGAGGTTAACACTGCCACTGCCATTGGCTTGGAGAGCCATATGCATCCATGTGGCCTCTGGAAAGCCTGCCAATTATGGGTTCCATGGCATGGAATAATTCTCGAGTCTCCCGTTACTTCATTGCTCAAGTGTCCTTACCACCTTAGCATTTGGTTTCTTCCTCTTAGTAAAGGAGAGAGAAGAAACTGGAAAAGGAGCAGTATTGTTTTTCAGGGATGGGCAATTAATATGGCCAGGGAGATGGCATAACTCAGGACTCCCACCTCTCAGGGGCAGGAATGAGGTCTGTGTGTCTTCTCAGGACACATGGGCTGTTCTGGGCCAGCCTCTAAGATGTGAGGACCTGATGCCCAAGGAAAGAGACTTGAGTTTACCACCACCAATGATCCTGACTTTTCAGCAAGTGAAAGAACTTTTTGCAGTCTTGGGAGGGACAGTAAGAGCACTGGATGAGTCGCTGCAGCCCCTAAGTGGGCTGCAGGACCCTAAGTGAACCCCTTTCTTCCTTTTGTGTCAGATTCTGTGCTGTGCAGTGAGCTGTCATTGACATAGAATCTGTTGCTTTCTCCCAGCCAGCATCTGTTCTCAGGCCCAAGTGCCTCAGTTTTCCTTTGGGAATTACATGTCACCTGCTTCCAGTCCAAAGATTTGCAGAAGGATGGCCCCATATTCCACCCAGCTCGAAGATGGGTTTACAACCCACATCTAGCCAGTCCCATTTTCCATCTTCTGGTGATCGGTCAAGGATAAGAATGCAACCCAAGCCAGATCAAAGGCATTTAAAACCATGACTTTCTTGGAATCCAAGAAAAGGAGAAACTCTTTCTCGGATAATGGATGGTGAGTGGTTGTCAGCCTAGAACTGCTGTTGGCCCAGGTGCAGTGAGAGAGCCTGTGCCTATGAATGGGGTCCCCCAAAGGCACTGAGTGGGACAAAGGTTTGGAGAGAAGCAAGGTCACACTGAGACAGTGTGAGCCCCTGGACCTGCCAGGTCCAAACCCATTCTTCAACTTGCCACTTGTAAGTATTAACTTATTTCTACCCTTACAATAAATACTAATTTATTTTATTTCCATAAGTGTGTCCAGTCACTGGGAAAAGAAAAAGTCCTGGTTGATACATCTGAGTCAATAATCCCTGACCCTTCCTCAGGTGTCCTCACTGGGTAGGCGTGGCTAGGGTAGGTGAAGACACTGGGTGGGGTCATAAACTAGGGGAGCTGGCAAACAGCTCAGTCTTTCCTCAGTGGTTAATTGGCCTTTTTGTGTTTTCCTTCATTTAGGGTCCATTTTGGTAATGTGTTTTTACAAAGAAATCCCCCTTTTCCTCTAGATTTCCAGTTTGTTACAGTAAGTCTCTCTTATTTTGACGTTTAATTGTTCCTGTCTAATTTTCTACAGAATCATGACAAATAATGAACAATATACTGATACTTTACTATTAACTGAAGTCTCTATTCACGTTCCCTTTGTTATACCTTTCCTTGTTCCAGGGTCTCCGAGGACATGGGGTCATCATGTCTGTTTAGTCTCTTCTGGGCTCTGACAGTTGCTCAGATTCTCCTTGTTTCCATGACCTTGACAGCGTGGAGGAGGGCTGCTCAGGTATTGTATAGACTGCCGGGCGCTGGGATTTGCTTGGTGGTTTTGTCGTGGTTAGACTTGGCTTTGCAAAAGCAGACCACAGATGTGAAGTGCTTCCTCTTCACTATATATCAAGAGGACAGGCTCTTAAGGGAACTTCTCCCTTATATTCTTAATTTTGGTCACCTAGCTGAGGTAATGTTTGTCAGGTTTTCCCACAGTGAGGTTAATTTTTTCCCATGTCCATCCTGTGTGTCTTATGTAGGAGGCAGTCATAATGCAGAAGCCACACTTGAGGAGAGAGGGGTTAGCTTCACATCCTTGATGGAGAGCTGACTTGCTATATACATTGTTTAGAAGCTTTCTGCATAGGAGATTTCTATTTAACACCATTCATCAAAAACTATGTAATTTATTTATACCAGTTTGGACACGTGAATAATTATTGTAAACTTTTGGTTATAATCCAGCACTACATTATTAGACTGCTTAGTTCATTCTTGCTTTGGCTGTTGAGAGCTTCTTCCATTTGCTCTTGTTTTCATTTTACATATTTTTTCTTTTGTGGGTTTAAAAAATTTTTGGTACTTCTTTACTTTCTGATATTTTAAGATTATCCTGCTTCATATATTTACTGTCTCAGTCCTACCATCAGCCCTTTCTTCAGAGAGCCCTTGTTCCTTTTATTAGAGAATGGTATTAAAAACTTACATGTGGGAGCTAAATATGCTCAGCTGACAGTACATAGACATATATGCATGTATCCCAGCCTATGCATATACACATAATTACAAAGATTTCCATGTGGAACTATGTGTAGGCTAAAGATAGTTTATACTGATATCTCCAAGCGGATCTGTTATGACATGGATATTGTAACCTTCTCCCTTTGTTTGACTGTAACATCCAACTCCATTGGTAAGAAACCTGGCTTCCACCATTTGTCATTTATTAAATTCAGTGCTTGTTCCATTTGATGACTGATATAGTAGTTTCAGTACTGTTAGCTGCTACCCCTCATGGGAAAGAACATAGAGTCCCCTGTGTGTGTATGGCACATTTTGTCTTTGGCCTAAAGATTCTGTACATTTCCAAAGTTAACTTAGGTCAGCCCATTTGTCCCACTACCAACAGTGAGTTTTTTCATACATTTCTGAATCAGTTAGATTCTTTGTTACATTCTGTATCCCAGTTTTTGACACTCCCATATCCTAAGTAGTTAAGTTTGAATAGATTGTAAATTACTTGTTGGGTTGTAAAAATCTGTGGGTATAGCCAAATGCAGTGACAGGTATTCACCACTGAAGTATCATATGGACTATTTTCAAGCACATATTCTGTAAACTGTTTACCATGTCAGTTTTGCCTTTTCTAGAATGTCATATAAATGAGGTCATACACTGTGTAGCACTTCAGACTGGATTCTTTCACTTAGCAATGTAAGTGTTAGATGCATGTATTATTTTTTTTGGGGGGGGCACGGGTTGATGATCCATTCCTTTATATCTCTGAATACTATTGCACTGCATATATATGAGAGGAAAAATAATTTTCCCTCTACACTTCTATGTTCTTTGTTGAGATCCCCCTTGTAATTGAAAAGAGACGAACTGGAGAAAACAATCAGAAGTTTAATATATACCATGCATACCTCCTGTATACTTGAAAGATACCCAGGAACTGAGTCACTCCCTGAGATGGCCCAAGCCGTTACCTTAAATACTTCTGCTGAGAACAAAAAAAAGATGTTAGGGAATGGAGGCAGCCATTTAAGGGATGTTATTAGGCAAAGCCCAGTAAACAAGGGTAAGGTTGTTACACAGGTTTACATCCAGGCCTATTTCATTGACAAGCTTTTTTTTTTTAAAAAAAAAACATTTATTTATTTGGCTGCACCGGGTCTTAGTTGCGGCCTGTGGAATCTTTAGTTGCGGCATGCGGGCTCTTAATTGCAGCATGCGGGATCTAGTTCCCTGACCAGGGATTGAACCCTGGTCCCCTGCATTGGGAACATGGGGTGTTAACCACTGGACCAGCAGGGAAGTCCCAACAAGCTTTCCTTGATATTTAGTCATCATTCAATTCCTGGTCCAGAGAGGGACATACCGTTACAAATGGAGATATCCTTAATAAATGTAAATTTACCTCCTAAAAGGGCATTTTCTACTTGGTTTTGAAAGATTCTCCTGGATCTGCTGTTTCTTAAATTAATCAGTCCAAAATAATCCTTTTGTCAAATGGGCATATTTTGGGGTGGTGTATTCTGCTCCCCTTGACATGTATGTGCCCTAATTTGCTTATGAATTCATCTACAGAAGGACATCCTGATATCTTTAAGTTTTTAACCATTATGGATAGAGCTGCTGTGCATTACTTGATGCTAGTTTTGGTTTGAATACAGTTTTTCAAAGCAGTTGTTTAAATACAAGAGGTACACTTCTTGGATCCTAAGGTGAGACTTTTTGATTTGGAAAAATCTGCCAAACTGTCTTTCAAAGTTGGTTGTACATGCATTCCACCAGCATCTTGAGTTTATTCTTGTATGCTTATTTACTGCCTGTTTATCTTCTTGGGCCAGGTGTGTGTTTCAATCTTTACCAGATTTTAATGGCGTTGTTGGCATAATTTGAGTACAAATCCTTTATCAGATATGTGTTTTGGAAATAGTTTCTTGCAGTTTGTGGTTTGTCTTCTGGTTTTCTGAATAAGGTCACCAGACCCAAAGTCATGTAGATTATCTTTTTTTTTCTCTAGGATTTTTATAGTTTGGTAATTTAAATTTGGCTATGGGCATTTTGAGTGAATTTTGGTTTAAGTTGTAAAGTTTGTGTCTACATTCATTTCATTACATATGGTTTGTAATTAATTGCTCCTTAACCATCTTTTGAGAAGATACAGTGAGATACTTGGCTCCATTTCAGTTTGGATTTCCAAACTTAGTATATACAGCAGAACTGCCTCCCAGATGAGGCCTCTGGGTTTGTGAGTGCGGCCCTCCCGGCAATTTTCTCACATCCCACAGGGGGCGCCGAACCCACCTGTGTGACCCTGGGGGCACAGGTGCACCCTGCCCACAGACTTTGCTCTGTGACAAGCAGACAGGAGCTTTGTCTCCTGTCAGAGCCTAGGTTTCTGGACCATGAGGCATTGTTCACACTGACAGGAGCTGGGTTTTCTCAGGAACCACTGGTGAGGAGACTCCACAAGAGGAAAAAATGAGCAAGTGTGGAGAATCTTCCTGTGCAGCTGACTGCTGGCTGGGTGGGGTGCATCTTCAGGGGACTCAGGAGAGAAAGGGTTTAATGTGGATTACTGTGCACTTTTAGTTAGTTTTATGTGCAGTGTAGATGGTGACCAGTGTCGTTCTTTGGAGACTGGTGTTTACTTTTCCTGGCACTGTCTGTTGATTGCTTTAGGTAGAATAAACTATTTTTTTTACATCTTTATTGGAGTATAATTGCTTTACAGTGGTGTTTTAGATTCTGCTTTATAACAAGGTGAATCAGTTATACATATGTTCCCATATCTCTTCCCTCTTGCGTCTCCCTCCCTCCCACCCTCCCTATCCCACCCCTCCAGGCAGTCACAAAGCACCGAGCTGATCTCCCTGTGCTATGCGGCTGCTTCCCACTAGCTATCCATTTTACGCTTGGTAGTGTATATATGTCCATGCCACTCTCTCACTTTTTCACAGCTTACCTTTCCCCCTCCCCATATCCTCAAGTCCATTCTCTAGTAGGTCAGTGTCTTTATTCCTGTCTTACCCCTAGGTTCTTCATCATATTTTTTTTCTTAAGTTCCATATATATATGTCAGCATACGGTATTTGTCTTTCTCCTTCTGACTTACTTCACTCTGTATGACAGACTCTAGGTCCATCCAGCTCATTACATATCGCTCAGTTTCATTTTTTTTATGGCTGAGTAATTTTCCACTATATATATGTGCCACATCTTCTTTATCCATACATCCGATGATGGACACTTAGGTTGTTTCCATCTCCTCGCTATTGTAAACAGAGCTGCAATGAGCATTTTGGTACATGACTCTTTTTGAATTATGGTTTTCTCAGGATATATGCCCAGTAGTGGGATTGCTGGGTCATATGGTAGTTCTATTTTTAAGGAACCTCCATACTGTTCTCCATAGTGGCTGTACCAATTCACATTCCCACCAGCAGTGCAAGAGTGTTCCCTTTTCTCCACACCCTCTCCAGCATTTATTGTTTCTAGATTTTTTGGTGATGGCCATTCTGACTGGTATGAGATGGTATCTCATTCTAGTTTTGATTTTCATTTCTCTAACGATTAATGGTGTTGTGCATTCTTTCATGTGTTTGTTGGCAGTCTGTATATCTTCTTTGGAGAAATGTCTATTTAGGTCTTCTGCCCAATTTTGGATTGGGTTGTTTGTTTTTTTTTGTTACTGAGCTGCATGAGCTGCTGGTAAATTTTGGAGATTAATCCTTTTTCAGTTGCTTCATTTGCAAATATTTTCTCCCATTCAGAGGGTTGTCTTTTGGTCCCGTTTATAGTTTCCTTTGCTGTGCAAAAGCTTTGAAGTTTCATTAGGTCCCATTTGTTTATTTTTGTTTTTATTTCCATTTCTCTAGGAGGTGGGTCAAAAAGGATCTTGCTGTGATTTATGTCATAGAGTGTTCTGCCTATGTTTTCCTCTAAGAGTTTGATAGCTTCTGGCCTTACATTTAGGTCTTTCATCCATTTTGAGCTTATTTTTGCATATGGTGATAGGGAGTGATATTATCTCATACTTTTATATGTACCTGTCCAGTTTTCCTAGCACCACTTATTGAAGAGGCTGTCCTTTCTCCACAGTACATTCCTGCCTCCTTTATCAAAGATAAGGTGACCATATGTGCATGGGTTTATCTCTGGGCTTTCTATCCTGTTCCATTGATCTATCTTTCCGGTTTTGTGCCAGTACCATACTGTCTTGATTACTGTAGCTTTGTAGTATAGTCTGAAGTCAGGGTGCCTGATTCCTCCAGCTCCGTTTTTCGTTCTCAAGATTGCTTTGTCTATTCAGGGTCTTTTATGTTTCCATACAAGTTGTGAAATTTTTTGTTCTAGTTCTGTGAAAAATGCCAGTGATTGTTTGATAGGGATTGCATTGAATCTATAGATTGCTTTGGGTAGTAGAGTCATTTTCACAATGTTGATTCTTCCAATCCAAGAACATGGTATATCTCTCCATCTCTTTGTATCATCTTTAATTTCTTTCATCAGTGTCTTATAATTTTCTGCATACAGGTCTTTTTTCTCCTTAGGTAGGTTTATTCCTAGATATTTTATTCTTTTTGTTGCAATGGTAAATGGGAGTGTTTTCTTGATTTTACTTTCAGATGTTTTCATCATTAGTGTGTAGGAAAGCCAGAGACTTCTGTGCATTAATTTTGTGTCCTGCTGCTTTACCAAATTCATTGATTAGCTCTAGTGGTTTTCTGGTAGCATCTTTAGGATTCTCTATGTATAGTATCATGTCATTTACAAACAGTGACAGCTTTACTTCTTTTCCGATTTGGATTCCTTTTATTTCTTTTTCTTCTCTGATTGCTGTGGCTAAAACTTCCAAAACTATGTTGAGTAAGAGTGGTGAGAGTGGGCAACCTTGTCTTGTTCCTGATCTGAGTGGAAGTGCTTTCAGTTTTTCACCATTGAGGAAGACGTTGGCTGTGGATTTGTCATATATGGCCTTTATTATGTTGAGGAAAGTTCCCTCTATGGCTACTCTCTGGAGGGTTTTAATCATAAATGGGTGTTGAATTTTGTCAAAAGCTTTCTCTGCATCTATTGAGATGATCATATGGTTTTTCTCCTTCAATTTGTTAATATGGTGTATCACATTGATAGATTCACGTATATTGAAGAATCCTTGCATTCCTGGAATAAACCCCACTTGATCATGGTGTAGGATCCTTTTAATGTGCTGTTGGATTCTGTTTGCTAGTGTTTTGTTGAGGATTTTTGCATCTATGTTCATCAGTGATATTGGCCTGTCGTTTTCTCTCTTTGTGACATCCTTGTCTGGTTTTGGTATCGGGGTTATTGTGGCCTCGTAGAATGAATTTGGGAGTGTTCCTCCCTCTGCTATATTTTGGAAGAGTTTGAGAAGGATAGGTGTTAGCTCTTTTCTAAATGTTTGATAGAATTCGCCTGTGAAGCCATCTGGTCCCTGGCTTTTGTTTCTTAGAAGATTTTTAATCACAGTTTCAATTTCAGTGCTTGTGATTGGTCTGTTCATATTTTCTATTTCTTCCTGATTCAGTCTTGGCAGTTGTGCATTTCTAAGAATTTGTCCATTTCTTCCAGGTTGTCCATTTTATTGGCATAGAGTTGCTTGTAGTAATCTCTCATGATCTTTTTTATTTCTGCAGTGTCAGTTGTTACTTCTCCTTTTTCATTTCTAATTCTATTGATTTGAATCTTCTCCCTCATTTTCTTGATGATTCTCGCTAATTGTTTATCAATTTTGTTTATCTTCTCAAAGAACCAGCTTTTAGTTTTATTGATCTTTGCTATCATTTCCTTCATTTCTTTTTCATTTATTTCTGATCTGATCTTTATGATTTCTTTCCTTCTGCTAACTTTGGGGGTTTTTTTGGTTCTTCTTTCTCTAATTGCTTTAGGTGCAAGGTTAGGTTGTTTATTTGAGATGTTTCCTGTTTCTTAAGGTAGGATTGTATTGCTATAAACTTCTCCCTTAGAACTGCTTTTGCTGCATCCCATAGATTTTGGGTCATCGTGTCTCCACTGTCATTTGTTTCTAGGTATTTTTTGATTTCCTCTTCGATATCTTCAGTGATTAGTTAGCTATTAAGTAGTGTATTATTTAGCCTCCGTGTGTTTGTATTTTTTTGCAGATCTTTTCCTGTAATTGATATCTAGTCTCATAGCTTTGTGGTCAGAAAAGATACTTGATACAATTTCAGTTTTCTTAAATTTACCGAGGCTTCATTTGTGACCCAAGATATGATCTATCCTGGAGAATGTTCCATGAGCACTTGAGAAAAATGTGTATTCTGTTGTTTTAGGATGGAATGTCCTATAAATATCAGTGAAGTCCATCTTGTTTAATGTGTCATTTAAAGCTTGTGTTTCCTTATTTATTTTCATTTTGGATGATCTGTTCATTGGTGAAAGTGGGGTGTTTAAGTCCCCTACTATGAACGTGTTACTGTCGATTTCCCCTTTTATGGCTGTTAGTATTTGTCTTATGTATTGACGTGCTCCTATGTTGGGTGCATAAATATTTACAATTGTTATATCTTCTTCTTGGATTGATCCCTTGATCATTATGTAGTGTCCTTCTTTGTCTCTTGTACTAGTCTTTATTTTAAAGTCTATTTTGTCTGATATGAGAATTGCTACTCCAGCTTTCTTTTGGTTTCCATTTGCATGGAATATCTTTTTCCATCCCCTCACTTTCTGTCTGTATGTGTCTCTACGTCTGAAGTGGGTGTCTTGTAGACAACATATATATGGGTCTTGTTTTTGTATCCATTCAGCCAGTCTGTGGCTTTTGGTGGGAGCATTTAGTCCATTTACATTTAAGGTAATTATCGATATGTATGTTCCTATTCCCATTTTCTAAATTGTTTTGGGTTCGTTATTATAGGTCTTTTCCTTCTCTTGTGTTTCTTGTCTAGAGAGGATCCTTTAGCATTTGCTGTAAAGCTGGTTTGGTGGTGCTGAACTCTCTCAGCCTTTGCTTCTCTGTAAAGGTTTTAATTTCTCCATCAAATCTGAATGAGACCCTTGCTGGGTAGAGTAATCTTGGTTGTAGGTTTTTCTCTTTCATCACTTTAAATATGTTCTGCCAGTCCCTTCTGGCTTGCAGAGTTTCTGCTGAAAGATCAGCTGTTAACCTTATGGGGATTCCCTTGTGTGTTATTTGTTGTTTTTCCCTTGCTGCTTTTAATATGTTTTCTTTGTATTTAATTTTTGACAGTTTGATTAATATGTGCCTTGGTGTGTTTCTCCTTGGATTTATCCTGTATGAGACTCTCTGTGCTTCCTGGACTTGATTAACTATTTCCTTTCCCATATTAGGGAAGTTTTCAACTATAATCTCTTCAAATATTTTCTCAGTCCCTTTCTTTTTTGTGTTCTTCTCGAACCCCTATAATTCAAATGTTGGTGTGTTTAATGTTGTCCCAGAGGTCTCTGAGACTGTCCTCAGTTCTTTTCATTCTTTTTTCTTTATTCTGCTCTGCAGTAGTTATTTCCACTATTTTATCTTCCAGGTCACTTATCCGTTCTTCTGCCTCAGTTATTCTGCTATTGATCCCATCTAGAGTATTTTTAATTTCATTTATTGTGTTGTTCATCATTGCTTGTGTCCTCTTTAGTTCTTCTAGGTCCTTGTTAAATGTTTCTTGCATTTTCTCTATTCTATTTCCAAGATTTTGGATCATCTTTACTATCATTATTCTGAATTCTTTTTCAGGTAGACTGCCTATTTCCTCTTCATTTGTTAGGTCTGGTGGGTTTTTATCTTGCTCCTTCATCTGCTGTGTGTTTTTTTTTTGTTTGTTTGTTTGTTTTTTAACATCTTTATTGGAGTATAATTGGTTTACAATGGTATGTTAGTTTCAGCTTCACAACAAAATGAATCAGTTATATATATACATATATTCCCATATCTCTTCCCGCTTGCGTCTCCCTCCCTCCCACCCTCCCTATCCCACCCCTCCAGGCAGTCACAAAGCACCGAGCTGATCTCCCTGTGCTATGCGGCTGCTTCCCACTAGCTATCTACCTTACGTTTGGTAGTGTATATATGTCCATGCCTCTTTATCGCTTTGTCACCGTTTACCCATCCCCCTCCCCATAGTCTCAAGTCCATTCTCTAGTAAGTCTGTGTCTTTATTCCTGTTTCATCCCTAGGTTTTTCATGACTTTTTTTTTTTTTAAATTCCATATATATGTGTTAGCATACGGTATTTGTCTCTCTCTTTCTGACTTACTTCACTCTGTATGACAGACTCTAGGTCTATCCACCTCATTACAAATAGCTCAATTTCGTCTCTTTTTATGGCTGAGTAATATTCCATTGTATATATGTGCCACATCTTCTTTATCCATTCATCCAATGATGGACACTTAGGTTGTTTCCATCTCTGGGCTATTGTAAATAGAGCTGCAATGAACATTTTGGTACATGACTCTTTTTGAATTATGGTTTTCTCAGGGTATATGCCCAGTAGTGGGATTGCTGGGTCGTATGGTAGTTCTATTTGTAGCTTTTTAAGGAAGCTCCATACTGTTCTCCACAGTGGCTGTATCAATTTACATTCCCACCAACAGTGTAAGAGGGTTCCCTTTTCTCCACACCCTCTCCAGCATTTATTGTTTCTAGATTTTTTGATGATGGCCATTCTGACTGGTGTGAGATGATATCTCATTGTAGTTTTGATTTGCATTTCTCTAATGATTAGTGATGTTGAGCATTCTTTCATGTGTTTGTTGGCACTCTGTATATCTTCTTTGGAGAAATGTCTATTTAGGTCTTCTGCCCATTTTTGGATTGGGTTGTTTGTTTTTCTGTTATTAAGCTGCATGAGCTGCTTATAAATTTTGGAGATTAATCCTTTGTCAGTTGCTTCATTTGCAAATATTTTCTCCCATTCTGAGGGTTGTCTTTTGGTCTTGTTTACGGTTTCCTTTGCTGCGCAAAAGCTTTGAAGTTTCATTAGGTCCCATTTGTTTACTTTTGTTTTTATTTCCATTTCTCTAGGAGGTGGGTCAAAAAGGACCTTGCTGTGATTTATGTCATAGAGTGTTCTGCCTATGTTTTCCTCTAAGAGTTTGATAGTTTCTGGCCTTACATTTAGGTCTTTAATCCATTTTGAGCTTATTTTTGTGTATGGTGTTAGGGAGTGATCTAATCTCATACTTTTACATGTAGCTGTCCAGTTGTCCCAGCACCACTTATTGAATAGGCTGTCCTTTCTCCACTGTACATTTCTGCCTCCTTTGTCAAAGATAAGGTGACCATATGTGTGTGGATTTATCTCTGGGCTTTCTATGCTGTTCCATTGATCTATCTTTCTGTTTTTGTGCCAGTACCATACCGTCTTGATAACTGTAGCTTTGTAGTATAGTCTGAAGTCAGGGAGCCTGATTCCTCCAGTTCCTTCTTTCGTTCTCAAGATTGCTTTGGCTATTCGGGGTCTTTTGTGTTTCCATACAAATTGCAAAATTTTTTGTTCTAGTTCTGTGAAAAATGCCAGTGGTAGTTTGATAGGGATTGCATTGAATCTATAGATTGCTTTGGGTAGTAGAGTCATTTTCACAATGTTGATTCTTCCAATCCAAGAACATGGTATATCTCTCCATCTATTTGTATCATCTTTAATTTCTTTCATCAGTGTCTTATAATTTTCTGCATACAGATCTTTTGTCTCCTTAGGTAGGTTTATTCCTAGATATTTTATTCTTTTTGTTGCAATGGTAAATGGGAGTGTTTTCTTGATTTCACTTTCAGATTTTTCATCATTAGTATATATGAATGCCAGAGATTTCTGTGCATTAATTTTGTATCCTGCCACTTTACCAAATTCATTGATTAGCTCTAGTAGTTTTCTGGTAGCATCTTTAGGGTTCTCTATGTATAGGATCATGTCATCTGCAAACAGTGACAGCTTTACTTCTTCTTTTCCGATTTGGATTCCTTTTATTTCCTTTTCTTCTCTGATTGCTGTGGCTAAAACTTCCAAAACTATGTTGAATAAGAGTGGTGAGAGTGGGCAACCTTGTCTTGTTCCTGATCTTAGTGGAAATGCTTTCAGTTTTTCACCATTGAGGATGATGTTTGCTGTGGGCTTGTCATATATGGCCTTTATTATGTTGAGGAAAGTTCCCTCTATGCCTACTCTCTGGAGGGTTTTAATCATAAATGGGTGTTGAATTTTGTCAAAAGCTTTCTCTGCATCTATTGAGATGATCATATGGTTTTTCTCCTTCAGTTTGTTAATATGGTTTATCACATTGATAGATTTGCATATATTGAAGAATCCTTGCATTCCTGGAATAAACCCCACTTGATCATGGTGTATGATCCTTTTAATGTGCTGTTGGATTCTGTTTGCTAGTATTTTGTTGAGGATTTTTGCATCTATGTTCATCAGTGATATTAGCCTGTAGTTTTCTTTCTTTGTGACATCCTTGTCTGGTTTTGGTATCAAGGTGATGGTGGCCTCGTAGAAGGAATTTGGGAGTGTTCCTCCCTCTGCTATATTTTGGAAGAGTTTGAGAAGGATAGGTGTTAGCTCTTCTCTAAATGTTTGATAGAATTCGCCTGTGAAGCCATCTGGTCCTGGGCTTTTCTTTGTTGGAAGATTTTTAATCACAGTTTCAATTTCAGTGCTTGTGATTGGTCTGTTCATATTTTCTATTTCTTCCTGATTCAGTCTTGGCAGGTTGTGCATTTCTAAGAATTTGTCCATTTCTTCCAGATTGTCCATTTTATTGGCATAGAGTTGCTTGTAGTAATCTCTCATGATCTCTTTTATTTCTGCAGTGTCAGTTGTTACCTCTCCTTTTTCATTTCTAATTCTATTGATTTGAGTCTTCTCCCTTTTTTTCTTGATCAGTCTGGCTAGTGGTTTATCTATTTTGTTTATCTTCTCAAAGGACCAGCTTTTAGTTTTATTGATCTTTGCTATTGTTTCCTTCATTTCTTTTTCATTTATTTCTGATCTGATTTTTATGATTTCTTTCCTTCTGCTAGCTTTGGGGTTTTTTTGTTCTTCTTTCTCTAATTGCTTGAGGTGCAAGGTTAGGTTGTTTATTCGAGATGTTTCCTGCTTCTTAAGGTGGGCTTGTATTGCTATAAACTTCCCCCTTAGAACTGCTTTTGCTGCATCCCACAGGTTTTGGGTCGTTGTGTCTCCATTGTCATTTGTTTCTAGGTATTTTTTGATTTCCTCTTTGATTTCTTCAGTGATCACTTCATTATTAAGTAGTGTATTGTTTAGCCTCCATGTGTTTGTATTTTTTACAGATCTTTTCCTGTAATTGATATCTAGTCTCATGGCGTTGTGGTCAGAAAAGATACTTGATACAATTTCAATTTTCTTAAATTTACCAAGGCTTGATTTGTGACCCAAGATATGATCTATCCTGGAGAATGTTCCATGAGCACTTGAGAAAAATGTGTATTCTGTTGTTTTTGGATGGAGTGTCCTATAAATATCAATTAACTCCATCTCGTTTAATGTATCATTTAAAGCTTGTGTTTCCCTATTTATTTTCATTTTGGATGATCTGTCCATTGGTGAAAGTGGGGTGTTAAAGTCCCCTACTCTGAATGTGTTAGTGTCGATTTCCCCTTTTATGGTTGTCAGTATTTGCCTTATGTATTGAGGTGCACCTATGTTGGGTGCATATATATTTACAATTGTTATATCTTCCTCTTGGATCGATCCCTTGATCATTATGTAGTGTCCTTCTTTGTCTCTTCTAATAGTCTTTGTTTTAAAGTCTATTTTGTCTGATATGAGAATTGCTACTCCAGCTTTCTTTTGGTTTCCATTTGCATGAAATACCTTTTTCCATCCCCTTACTTTCAGTCTGTATGTGTCTCTAGGTCTGAAGTGGGTCTCTTGTAGACAGCAAATATATGGGTCTTGTTTTTGTATCCATTCAGCCAATCTGTGTCTTTTGGTGGGAGCATTTAGTCCATTTACATTTAAGGTAATTATCGATATGTATGTTCCTATTCCCATTTTCTTAATTGTTTTGGGTTCGTTATTGTAGGTCCTTTCCTTCTTTTGTGTTTCTTGCCTAGAGAAGTTCCTTTAGCAGTTGTTGTAGAGCTGGTTTGGTGGTGCTGAAGTCTCTCAGCTTTTGCTTGTCTGTAAAGATTTTAATTTCTCCATCAAATCTGAATGAGATCCTTGCTGGGTAGAGTAATCTTGGTTGCAGGTTTTTCTCCTTCAACACTTTCAATATGTCCTGCCACTCCCTTCTGGCTTGCAGAGTTTCTGCTGAAAGATCAGCTGTTAACCTTATGGGGATTCCCTTGTGTGTTATTTGTTGTTTTTCCCTTGCTGCTTTTAATATGTTTTCTTTGTATTTAATTTTTGACAGTTTGATTAATATGTGTCTTGGCGTATTTCTCCTTGGATTTATCCTGTATGGGACTCTCTGTGCTTCCTGGACTTGATTAACTATTTCCTTTCCCATATTAGGGAAGTTTTCAACTATAATCTCTTCAAATATTTTCTCAGTCCCTTTCTTTTTCTCTTCTTCTTCTGGAACCCCTAGAATTCGAATGTTGGTGCGTTTCATGTTGTCCCAGAGGTCTCTGAGACTGTCCTCAGTTCTTTTCATTCTTTTTTCTTTATTCTGCTCTGCAGTAGTTATTTCCACTATTTTATCTTCCAGGTCACTTATCCCTTCTTCTGCCTCAGTTACTCTGCTATTGATCCCATCTAGAGTATTTTTCATTTCATTTATTGTGTTGTTCATCATTGTTTGTTTCATCTTTAGTTCCTCTAGGTCCTTGTTAAATGTTTCTTGAATTTTGTCTATTCTATTTCCAAGATTTTGGATCATCTTTACTATCATTATTCTGAATTCTCTTTCAGGTAGACTGCCTATTTCCTCTTCATTTGTTAGGTCTGGTGGGTTTTTATCTTGCTCCTTCACCTGCTGTGTGTTTTTCTGTCTTCTCATTTTACTTATCTTACTGGGTTTGGGGTCTCCTTTTTGCAGCCTGCAGTTTCGTAGTTCCTGTTGTTTTTGGTGTCTGTCTCCAGTGGCTAAAGTTGGTTCAGTGGGTTGTGTAGGTTTCCTGGTGGAGGGGACTAGTGCCTGTGTTGTGGTGGATGAGGCTGGATCTTTTCTTTCTGGTGGGCAGGTCCACGTCTGGTGGTGTGTTTTGGAGTGTCTGTGGCCTTATTATGATTTTAGGCAGCCTCTCTGCTAATGGGTGGGGTTGTGTTCCTGTCTTGCTAGTTGTTTAGCATAGGGTGTCCAGCACTGTAGCTTGCTGGTCGTTGAGTGAAGCTGGGTGTTGGTGTTGAGGTGGAGATCTCTGGGAGATTTTCGCCGTTTGATATTACATGGAGCTGGGAGGTATTTTGTGGACCAGTGTCCTGAAGTTGGCTCTCTCACCTCAGAGGCACATCACTGACTCCTGGCTGCAGCACCAAGAGCCTTCCATCCACACAGCTCAGAATAAAAGAGAGAAAAAGTGGAAATAATGAAAGAAAGAAAGAGGACAATAGAAAATAAAATAAATCAAGGTAAAATAAAATAAAGTTATTAAAATAAAAAATAATTATTAAGAAAAAATTTTGAGAAAGTAGAAAAAACAAACAAACAAAATGGACAGGTTGAACCCTGGGACAAATGGTGAAAGCAAAGCTATACAGACAAAATCTCACACAGAAGCATACACATACACACAAAAAGAGGAAAAGAGGAAAAAATCATAAATCTTGCTCTCACAGTCTACCTCCTCAATTTGGGATGATTCGTTGTCTATTCAGGTATTCCACAGATGCAGGGTACATCAAGTTGATCGTGGAGCATTAATCCGCTGCTTCTGAGGCTGCTGGGAGAGATTTCCCTTTCTCTTCTTTGTTCACACAGCTCCCGGGGCTCAGCTTTGGATTTGGTCCCCCTCTGCATGTAGGTCGCCAGAGGGCGTCTGTTCTTCGCTCAGGACGGGGTTAAAGAGCCGCTGATTGGGGGGCTAGGTTCACTCAGGCCATGGGGGAGAGAGGGGCACGGAGTGCGTGGTGGGCCTGCGGCGGCAGAGGATGCCGTGACGCTGCACCAGCCTGAGAAGCACCGTGCGTTCTCCCGGGGAAGTTGTCCCTGGATCCCAGGACCCTGGCAGTGGCGGGCTGCACAGGCTCCCCGGAAGGGGGGTGTGGATAGTGACCTGTGCTCGCACACAGGCTTCTTGGTGGTGGCAGCAGTAGCCTTAGCGTCTCATGCCCGTCTCTGGGGTCCGCACTCTTAGCCGCGGCTCACACCCGTCTCTGGAGCTCCTTTAAGCAGCGCTCTGAATCCCCTCTCCTCACGCACCAGGAAACAAAGAGCGAAGAAAAAGTCTCTTGCCTCTTCGGCAGGTCCAGAGTTTTCCCCGGACTCCCGAGTAGCCGTGGTACACTAGTCCTCTGCAGGCTGTGTTCATGCTGCCAACCCCAGTCCTCTCCCTGCGCTCCGATCGAAGCCCGAGCCTCCGCTCCCAGCCCCGCCCGCCCAGGCTGGGGAGCAGACAAGCCTATTGGGCTGGTGAGTGCCGGTTGGCACCGATCCTCTGTGTGGGAATCTCTCCGCTTTAACTTCCGCAACCCTGTGGCTGCACTCTCCTCTGCAGCCCTGAAGCTTTCCCCCTCCACCACCCGCAGTCTCCACCCGCAAATGGGCTTCCTAGTGTGTGGAAACCTTTCCTCCTTCACAGCTCCCTCCCACTGGTGCAAGGCCCGTCCCTAGTCTTTTGCCTCTGTTTATTTATTTATTTTTTTGTCTTACCCAGGTACGTGGGGAGTTTCTTGCCTTTTGGGAGGTCTGAGGTCTTCTGTCAGCGTTCAGTAGGTGTTCTGTATCAGTTGTTCCACGTGTAGATGTATTTCTGGTCTATCTGTGGGGAGGAGGGTGATCTCTGTGTCTTACTCTTCCAACATCTTCCCCCTATCCCAAACGTTTTAATAATAGTAATTTTTTCTGATGAATGAGCATGGAGTATTGTTTTCTATTGTGTTTTCAGTTTCTTTATCAATGCTTTAGTTTTCTGAGTATAGGTCTTTCATGTTGTTGGTTAAATTTATTGCTAAATAGTTCGTTCTTTTTGATGGAATTGTAAATGGGATTGTTTTCTTAATTTTTCTTGCTGGTGGTTCATTATTAGTGTATAGAAACAAAACTGATTTGTGTATATTGATCCATATTTTGCAACTTTACTGAATTTATTCTTTAGCATATTTTTTGAAGTAATGTGAAAAATTGCAATACTAAAATCTCACAGTTTCTACTGCATCCCAGGTAATCCACAGGACCCAAGAGATGGTAGCTACTAATATACTCTTCCCACGGTGCCTCTTCATATCATGCGGACTCCGACAAGGGAAATAAGTATCACAACTTTGGTTGAACGTGGTCTGGGTAAGTCTTAGCCTCTATAACAAAATTTGATGTCCATCTTATCTGATTTTCTGGCATGACACTGACATGGTTGTCTAGAAAAGTAATTTACTTCCCAGTAATTTAAAATGTACTGAAAAGTTGCAATAATGGCAAAAAGTACTCACGTTTGCCACTTCATACAAAATGCTCAGTGTGTTTTGCCCAAGGAACCAGCACATAACCCCTAAATGAAGAAATCCTGATGTCCACATTATAATTTAATACTCAACCCCACTTCAACTTTCACCTACTGTCCCAACTGTATGAAAATGTCCTTTTCCATCCTGATCCAGTTTTCTTTTTCTGGAACCATTATTGAGTTTCTCCCTCATTTGGACAACCTTGATGGATTTGAAGCAGACAAGATGAGTATGGGATCTAGGTGGCCTTTTCTGTATGACTTTTTTCACTAAGAATATTTTCAATGTTCATTTTTGTAACAAATATCAGCGCTGCACTTTTTTTCATTGTCATTAAGAATACAAAACACGACTTTAGCATTTAATTCACTTTACGTATACAGTTTTGTGGTATTAACTACCTTCATATAGTTGCACAAACAAGTTAACTAACATGTGTACCTCCTGTGTGCATGGCAGATACACAGGAAATTGAGTAACACCCTGAAACGGCCCAAGACATCACCTTAAATACCATCTTCATTTAAAAGGCAAAAAGAGGAAGGCTATAGTTGTTTGTCTACATTCATTTGATTGTATATGGTTTCCAATTGATGTTGTATAACTAGTTGTGGAGAAGTCATGGGATAGGTGGCTTCATTTCAGTTTGAATTTCCAAATTTAGTGGATTCTGCAGGCTTGATACAAGGTTTACAAACTTCATATTGGGTCAGGACATCCCATGGTGTAACTCGTATTCATGGTTTGTCCAACAATTAAAGTTCTGTGTGATACAAGTTCATCCCGGAGTAATCCAGGTTAGTTTCTCTTATACATTTGTCCCAGGATGAAAGGACAAGAGAAATAAGACCTAATTTATAAAAGTGCCTTCAAACTAATTGATATTAAAGTATAGTTGACATACAATGTTGTGTTAATTTCTACTGTACAGCAAAGTGATTCATATATACAAACATACATATATATATATTTTTCATATTCTTTTCCATTATGGTTAAATACAGGGTATTGAATACAGTTCCCTGTGCTGTGCGGGAAGACCTTGTCTATCCATTCAATATATAATAATTTTCATCTACTAATCCCAAACTCCCAATCCATCCCTCTCCGCTGTCTTCACCTTGACAACCACAAGTCTGTTTTCTATATTTGTGAGTGTGTTTTTGTTCTGTAGATAGGTTCATTTGGGTCTCATTTTATAATCCACATATAAGTGATATCATATGGTATTTATTGTTCTCTGTCTGACTGGCTTCACTTTGTATGATAATCTCTAGGTCTATCCATGTAGCCGCAGATGGCATTATTTCATTCTGTTTTATGGCTGAGTAATGTTCCATTGTATATATGTACCACATCTTCAATATCCATTCATCTGTTGAGGGACATTCAGGTTGCTTCCGTGTCTTGGCTATTGTGAACAGTGCTGCTGTGAATGCTGGGGTGCACGTATCTTTTCGAATTATAGTTTTGTCTGGATGTGTGCCCAGGAGTGAGATTGCTAGTTCATATGGTAATTCTATTTTTAGGTTTTGAGGAACCTCCATACTGTTTCCCATAGCGGCTGCATCAATTTACATTCCCACCAGTAGTGTAGGAGGGTTCCCTTTTCTCCACACCCCTTCCAGCATTTATTTCTAGACATTTTAATGATGGCCATTCTGACTACTACAAGGTGATAACTCACTGTAGTTTTGATTTGCATTCTCTAATAATTAGCGATGTGGAACGTCTTTTCAGGTGCCTATTGGCTATCTGTATATCTTTGGAGAAATGTCTATTTAGACCTTCTGCCTATTTTTTGATTTTTTTTCTTTTTTGAATTGTATGAGGTGTTTGTATATTTCAGAATTAAACCCTTGTTGGTTGTGTCATTTGCAGGTATTTTCTCCCAAACAGTGAGCACAGGTTCTGGAACAACTGGATACCCACATGCAGAAGAGTAAAGTTGGACCCTTACCTCCCCCCACCTCATATACAAAATCAACCAAAGGCCTAGATGCAAAATGGACCAAAGGCCTAGACGCAAGAACCAAAATTAGAAAACTCCTAGAAGAAAACATGAGAGTAAGTCTTCATGACCTTGGATTTGGTCATGATTTCTTAGATCTACCAAAAGCACAAGCAACAAAAGACAAAATAGATGAATTGGACTTCCTCAATGAAAAACAGTTGTGTATAAAAGGAGCAAGGAGTAAGATAATCCACCATCCAAAATGGCCCAAGATGTTTGCAAACCATGTATCTGATAAAGGACCGTAGCCCAGCAGCCAGGCCACCGGTGGTCCAGTGGAGTGTCTGTGCGGCCCCTCCCATCCTCGGTGATCAGGGGATTTCAGGCCCCACAGCACCCGAGGGGTGGACACGGGTCATCCTCAGCACCCTCAGGGAGTGAGTGCTGGATGGTTTTGAGCCCAGATGCACTCCCATTACTGCCCTCAAAGGCTGAAGGCTTCGGCATGCCTCCAGAAGGACACAGAGTATTTGCAAGTCTCTGAGAACCAAGAGAACAGTTTTCACTTTTCTGAAAGGGCATCTTATTACTTCACAGCATGACCATTTTCAATCTGGCTCTCAGGGGTGCCCTCCCACCTCCCTGATTTCTCTGAGAGTGGCCATGGGGGGTTGGCTGTCCCCAGTCCCCACACCAGGTGACAAGGCCAGTGGGGCCAGACCCTGGTGGTCCTTAGCTTCGCTGGAGACTAACCCAGACTCTCAGCCTGCGATTGAACGTGGACGCCCCTGCTTCTCCCCGTCACCGATTCTCATCTCCTCCTCTGTCTTTCTCTTGCTTTTCAGTCTCAGATTTACCTGACGGCCACCACTCACAGCTCCCGAAGAGCCCAGAGATTTCTCCTGGAAGGAAAGGTTCTGGAAAATCAGAGGGATAAATAAAGGATGCAGCTGATTCCCTCCTTGTGCTGACGCCCAAGAGGGTGAGGATAGTGAGTGTTTTCTCATTAGAATTTTAAATCCTCCAAGTAATAGATCATTGGGGGGGCATCCAGTGTTCTCCTGCTCATTCTAAGAATGTAATTCCTGGATTTTAATGTGGTAAATAATTTATATTATAAATATGCAGAGGCGGGGATGTCCATTCAAAAATGTTAGAGATAACTCCAAGGGATTTACAACAAACAAGGACATAGAACCCTGTGTCCAGACACTGGCTGAGAGGCTCCTACCCTGAGCCGCAGTCCCCTGGAAGGCGGAGTGGCCATGACTCTCCTCCCGGTGGTGAGCCTACACAGGCACATCCCACGTGGGACCACTGTATCGCAGAATCTTAGAGTGGCCGATGGCAGGCAGCTGGCTAGAGATGCGGACAAGAGAAAACCGCCCAGCAGCCTGGGACAACCCTGGGGTGAGGCCTTAGGAAGGGCCAGTGTCAGAGCCTCAGAAATAACTTGAAGAGATTCAGGCTGTTAAGGACATCGTCAGAGATGCACTTAGGGACATATTCAGGACCTTACTTATGGACAGGATCAGGGCATTATTTAATGACAGCTTAGACTATAAGGGACAGCATCATGGCCTAAGTTAGGGACAGTGTCTGTGCTTCACTTAGAGATAACGTGAGAGCCTTAGCTAGATACAGTTCAGGCTGTTACTTAAGGATATCTTCAGGGCCTTAGAGCCAGCATCATGGCCATAATTAGAACCAGTGTCAGGGCGTTAGTTAGGGCCCAAACTAGGGTGTTAGTTAGGGAAAGAGTCAGGTCAGTAGTTACAGACAGTGTCAGGGTTTTAGGTAGGGACAGCGGCAAGTCCTTAGTTAAGAAGAGTGTTGGGGCCTCACTTAGGGGCAGCGTCAGGATGTTAGTTAGGGAGAGTCAGGACATTAGAATTTCAGATTCTGAGGTAGAGACAGCATCAGGGTCTTAGTTAGGAACAGCGTCAGAGACTTACCTAGGGACATATTCAGGGCCTTAGCTATGGACAGGATCAGGGTGATACAGAGGAACACCTAAGCATATTAGGGACATCTTCATGGCCTGAATTAGTGATAGCATCAGGGTATTAGTTAGGGAAACAGTCAGACCATTATTATAGATAGTGTCAGTGTCTTACGTAGAGAGAGCATCAGGGCCTTAGTTAAGGACAGCATCAGAGACATACTTAGGGACATATTCAGGTCCTTAGTTATGGACAGGATCAGGGCGTTATTGAGAGATACATGAGGCTATTAGGGACAGCATCAGGGTGTTAAGGAAAGAGTCAGCCGTTATTATAGACAGTGACAGTGCCTCAGGTAGAGACATCATCACAGCCTTAGTTAGGAAGAGGGTCAGGGCCTTGGTGAGGGAAAGGGTCAGGCCAACAGTAAGGGACATCTAAGTCTATTAGGGACATTGTCAGGGCCTTAGATAGGGTCAGCATCAGGGCCGTAGTTAGGACCAGTGTCAGGGCGTTATTTAGGGACAAAATTAGGATGTTAGTTAAGGAAAAAGCCAGAAAATTAGTTACAGACAGTGTCAGCTTCTCAGGTAGAGACTTCAAGGTCTCAGTGAGAGCATCAGCGTCTCAGTTAGGAGCTGCATCAGGCCATTACTTACAGACAGTGTCAAGGCCCTAATTAGGGAGAGTGTCAGGGCCTCAGAGAAAAACTTGAGGGCCTTAGTAAGAGACACTTCAGGCTGTTCGTTAGGGACATCATCAGGGCGTTAGTTATGGACAGGGTCAGGGTATTAGTGAAAGACAGCTCAGGCAATTAGGCACACCGTCAGGGCCTTGGGTAGGGGCAGCATCAGGGAGTAGTTGGGGAAAGAGTGAGGCCATTAGGTAAAGACAGACTCAGAGCCTTAGTTAGAGACAGTGTCAGGTTCTTTGTTAGGGACACTGTCATGGCCTCAGTTAAAGATAACTTGAGGGTCTTAGTTCGAGATAGTTTCAGGGCCTTAGTTATGGACATCTTTAGGGCCTCAGTTAGAGGTGATTTGAGGTCCTTAGTAAGAGACATTTTGGGTCATTACTGACATCGTCTGGACCTTCGTCCCGTCTTCAGTACATCATTTATGGGCCGCATCAGGGCATTAATGAGGGACAGCTCAAGTTATTAGGGACCGTGTCAGGGTCTTAGGGAATGTTTCAGGACCTTTGTTAGGGAAAGAGTGAGGCCAGTAGTTAAAGACAGACTCAGAGCCTTAGTCAGAGACAGCCTCAGTCCTTAATTAGGGAGAGTGTCAGGGCCTCAGTTAAAGATAAGTTGAGGGCCTTTGTTAAGGACAGCCTCCAGGCCTCAGTTAGAGACAGGTTGACGGGCTCGGGACTAAATTCAGGGTCTTAGTTAGGGACAGCATCAGGGATTTAGTTAGCATAAGAGACTCGACATTAGCTAAAGACAAGGTTAGGTTAAGGTCTAGGAACATCTTCAGGAAATGATGTAGGGATAGTGTCAAGACCATAGCTACTTAGAGCATCAGTGCCTAATTTAGAACCAGTGTCAGGGCTTCAGGTAGGGACAGCGTCAGAGCCTGACTTAGGGAGAGCGACAGGGACTGAGTGAGGCCTAGAGTCAGGGCCTTAGCTGGGGACAGTGTCAGGGCATGACTTAGGAGCAGCATAAGGGCCTCGGTAGGAACAGCCTAAGGGGTTTCTTAAAGACATTCTCAGGACCTGTGTGAGAGACAGCCTCACAGCCTCATGTAGGGACAGCATCAAGGCTTACTTTGGGACAGTTTCAGGACCTTAATAAAACATGGGCCAGGATATAATAAGCTCAGGATACTGTCAGGACTTTAAATATTGACGGCAGCAGGGCCTTAGTTAGGGACAGTGTCAAGGCCTTAGATAGGACCAGCATCTGTATCTCTTTTAGGTACCGTGTCAGGGCCTGTGTTAGCAGGAGTGTTAGGGCCATATTTAGGGACAGTGTCAGGGCCGGATTTAGGATGAGCATCTAGGCCTTACTTAGGTACAGTGTCACGGCCTTGGGACTAAATTCAGGGCCTGAGGTATTCACAGCATCAGGGCTTCAGTTAGCATAAGAGGCAGAAGAGTTGCTCCGGACAGGCTTGGGTAAAGTTTAGGGATCGTGTCAGGAAATGGCCTAGGGATACTGTCAAAACCTTAGTCACTGAGAGTATCAGGGCCTTAATTAGAACCAGTGTCAGGGCTACAGGTAAGGACAGTGTCAGAGCCTGACTTAGAGAGAGCCACAGGGACTGAGTGAGGCCTAGCGTCACGCCCTTAGCTGGGGACACTGTCAGAGCACGATGTAGGAGCTGCATCAGGGACTTTGTTGGATCAGCAATAGGGTCTTAGTTAAAGACATGATCAGGGCCTCAGATGGTCAGAGCTTCAAGGCCTGAGTTAGGGATAGCTTAAAGGCCTAAGTTAGGCACAGCCTCAGTCCTTCACTTAGGGACAGAGACAGGGCTTTCTAGGGATAGTGTCAGGAACTTGGTTAGAAATGGGTCCGATTCTGAACTCAGGATAGTGTCCGAATTTTAGTTATTGCCGGCAGCAGGACCTATATTAGGGACAGTTTCCGGGCCATAGTTAGAAACAGTGGCAGGGCCCTAGTTAGGACAAGTCTGGGCCCTAGTTACGGAGAGCATTAGGGCTGCTGTGAGGACAAGAGGCAGGAAATTAGCTCGGGAGAGAGTCAGGTTCCAGGCCAGGGATCGTGTCAGGAAATGAGCTAGGGATAGCGTGAAGAGCTTAGTTATTGAGAGCATCAGGGCCTTAGTTAGGACCAGTGTCAGGGCTTGATGTAGGGATAGCATCAGAGCCTAGCTAAGGTATGGCAAGAGGGCCTAAGTGAGGCCTTTCTTTAGGCCCTGAGTGAGGGACAGTGTCAGGGCATGACATAGGAGTTGTATAAGGGCCTCTGTAGGATCAGCATTAGGGTCTTCATTAAAGACATTCTCAGGGCCTCTGATAGGGACAGCCTAAGGGCCTCACTTAGGGACAGCGTCAGGGCTTACTTTGGGACAGTTTCAGGACCTTGGTAAGACATGGGTCAGGATATTAGCTCAGAATAATGTCAGGATTTTAGATATTGACGGCAGCAGGGCCTTAGTTAGACACACTGTCAGGGCCTGAGTTAGGCACATCATAACGGCATCAGTTAGCATAAGAGGCAAGACTGTTGCCCTAACTGCTGGGTTCCCCTATATTTCCTGATGTGTGCCCAGTGGTGCGAGGACACCCCTGCCAGGTTCCCATCCCCATGGGGATGGGGGCCTTCTGCTCTGAGGTCTCAACCGCTGGATTGCTCACACTTCCATGGTGTGGGGCCCTCTGGTGTGAGTTCAGTGCAGCCTGGATCCCATAGCCTCGGTGCTCCGGGCTGCATGCTGGGAGGTTCCAGCTGCTAGATTCCTCACATTTTTTATTCCCTGGGCCCTCTGTTGTGAGGCTCCTCCTGCCTGCCTCACTGCCAGCCCCTTGGTGATGTGGGTCCTCTGCTTTGAGGCCACATGTGCTGGGTTCCTCAACTTTCGATGATGTGGATGTGGACCCACTGGTGTGAGGACACTCCTGCCTGGATACATTCACCTTGGTAATGTGAGCCCTCTGGTGAGAGTCTGATCCTGCCTGGGTTCCTCACCGTTCTGTGAGGTGCGCCCTGTTCTGTGAGGTCACTCATGCCTGGCACTCGTGGCCTTCGCAACGTGGGCCCTATGGTGTCAGTTGGAGCCTGCTAGGAGGCTCCTATCCTTGGTGATGAGGGCCCCTCTGGCATCAGGCCCTAACTGCTGGGTTCCCCACATTACCTGATGTGCACCCAGTGGTACCGGGACACCTCTGCCAGGTTGCCAACCCCATGGGGATGTGAGCCTTCTGCTCTGAGGTCCCAACGGCTGGCTTGCTCACAGATTCATGCTGTGGGACACTCTGGTGTGAGTTCACTGTGACCTGGATCCCATAGCCTCGGTGATCCCGGCCGCCTGCTAGGGTGTTACGACTGCTGGATTCCTCACCTTTTTTTGCCATTGGCCTTCTGTTGTGAGGCTCCTCCTGCCTGCGTGCCAGCCCCTTGGTGATGTGGGTCCTCTGTTCTGAGGCCACATTTGCTGGGTTCCTCAACTTTCGATGATGTGGATGTGGCCCCACTGGTGTGAGGACACTCCTGCCTGGTTCCCATCCCCTTGGTGATGTGGGCCCTCTGGTGAGAGTCTGATCCTGCCTGGGTTCCTCACCGTTCTGTGAGATGGGCCCTCTGTTGTGAGGTCACTCCTGCCTGGCACCCGTTGCTTTGGCGACGTGGGACCTCTGGTGTCAGTTGGAGCCTGCTGGGAGCCTCACCCCCTCGGTGATGAGGGCCCCAGTGGCGTCAGGCCCTAACTGCTGCGCTACCTCACGTTTCCTGTTGTGCGCCCAGTGGCGCCTGGACACCACTGACAGGTTCCCATTCCCATGGGGACGTGGGCCTCTGCTCTGAAGTCCCAACGGCTGGCTTCCTCACAATTTCATGGTGTGTGTCCCTCTGGTGTGAGTTCACTGTGGCCTGGAACCCATAGACTCAGTATTCCAGGCCACCTGCTGAGGGTTCCAACTGCTGGATTCCTTATCTTTTCTATTCCATGGGCCCTCTGTTGTGAGGCTCTTCCTGTCTGCATCACTCACAGACCCTTGGTGATGTCGGTCCTCTTGTTTGAGGCCACATGTGCTGAGTTCCTCAACTTTCTATGATGTGGATGTGGCCCCACTGGTGTGAGAAAATCCACCCTGGTTCCCATCGCCTTGGTGTTGTGGGCCGTCTGGTGACAGTCTGATCCTGCCTGGGTTCCTCACAGTTCTGTGAGGTGGGCCCTCTTCTGTGAGGTCACTTCTGCCTGGCACCCATTGCCTTGGAGACGTGCGCCCTCTGGTGTCAGTTGGAGCCGGCTGGGAGCCTCCTCCCCTCGGTGATGAGGGCCCCTCTGGGTCAGGCCCTAACAGATGGGTTCCAACACATTTCCTGATGTGCGCCCATAGGTGTCAGGACACCATCACCAGGTTCCCATCCCCATAGGGATGTGGGCCTTCTGCTCTGAGGTCCCAACGGCTGGCTTGCTCACACTTTCGAGGTGTGGGTCCCTCTGGTGTGTGTTCACTGCGGCCTGGAACCCATAGACTTGGTGTACCAGGCCGCCTGCTGAGGGTTCCAACTGCTGGATTCCTCACATTTTCTATTCCATGGGCCCTCCCTTGTGAGGATCTTCCTGCCTGCATCACTCACAGACCCTTGGTGATGTCGGTCCTCTTGTTTGAGGCCACATGTGCTGAGTTCCTCAACTTTCTATGATGTGGATGTGGCCCCACTGGTGTGAGAAAATCCACCCTGGTTCCCATCGCCTTGGTGTCGTGGGCCGTCTGGTGACAGTCTGATCCTGCCTGGGTTCCTCACAGTTCTGTGAGGTGGGCCCTCTTCTGTGAGGTCACTTCTGCCTGGCACCCATTGCCTTGGAGACGTGCGCCCTCTGGTGTCAGTTGGAGCCGGCTGGGAGCCTCCTCCCCTCGGTGATGAGGGTCCCTCTGGGTCAGGCCCTAACAGTTGGGTTCCAACACATTTCCTGATGTGCGCCCATAGGTGTCAGGACACCATCACCAGGTTCCCATCCCCATAGGGATGTGGGCCTTCTGCTCTGAGGTCCCAACGGCTGGCTTGCTCACACTTTCGTGGTGTGGGGCCCTCTGGTGTGAGTTCACTGCGGCCTGGATCCCATAGCCTCGGTGCTCCGGGCCGCCTGCTGGGGGGTTCAAACTGTTGGATTCCTCACGTTTTTATTCCATGGGCCCTCTGTTGTTGAGGCTCCTCCAGCCTGCCTCACCCCCAGCCCCTTGGTGATGCGGGTCCCCTGGTTTGAGACCACATGTGCTGGGTTCCTCAACTTTCGATGATGTGGATGTGGCCCCACTGGTGTGCGAAAATCCGCCCTGGTTCCCATAGACTTGGTGTTGTGGGCCCTCTGGTGGCAGTCTGATCCCTCCTGGGTTCCTCACAGTTCTGTGAGGTGGGCCCTCTTCTGTGAGGTCACTCCTGCCTGGAACACGACGCCTTAGCCTCGTGGGCCCTCTGGTGTCAGTTGCAGCCTTCTGGGAGCCTCCTTCCCTCGTTGATGAGTGCTCCTCTGGCGTCAGGCCCTGACGGCTTGACTCCCCCACATTTCCTGATGTGTGCCCAGTGGTGTCAGGACACCCCTGCCAGGTTCCCATTCACATGGTGATGTAGGCCTCTGAGCTGAAGTCCCAACGGCTGGCTTGCTCACAATTTCATGGTGTGCGGCACTCTGGTGTGAGTTCCCTGCGGACTGGATCCCATATCCTAGGTTCTCTGGGCCGCCTGCTGGGGGGTTCCAACTGCTGGATTCCTCATCTTTTCTAGTCCATGGGTCCTCTGTTTTGAGGCTCCTCCAGCCTGCCTCACTCCCAGGCCCTTGGTGATGTGGGACCTCTTGTTTGAGGCCACATGTCCTGGGTTCTTCAACTTTCGATGATGTGGATGTGGCCCCACTGGTGGGACGACACTCGTGCCTGGTTCCCATCCCCTCGGTGATGAGGGCCCTCTGGTGAGTCTGATCCTACCTGGGTTCCTCACCTTTCTGCGAAGTGGGCCCTCTGCTGTGAGGTCACTGCTAACTGGCACACGTCGCCTTTGCAACATTGGCCCTCTGGTGTCATTTGGAGCCTGCTGGGAGCCTCCTCCCCTCGGTGATGAGGACCACTCTGGTGTCTGGCCCTAAGTGCTGGGCTCCCGCACATTTCCTGATGTGTGCCCAGTGGTGCCAGAACACCCCTGCCAGTGTCTCAGCACCGTGGAGATGTGGGCCTTCTGCTCGGAGGTCCCAACGGCTGGCTACCTCATATTTTCATGGTGTGGGGCCCTCTGGTTTGAGTTCACTTCAGCCTGGATCCCATATCCTAGATGCTCCGGGCTGCCTGCAGGGGGGTTCCAACTGCTGGATTCCTCACATTTTTTATTCCATGGGCCCTCTGTTGTGAGGCTCCTCCGGCCTGCCTCACTCCCAGCCCCTTGGTGATGTGGGTCCTCTGGTTTGAGACCACATGTGCTGGGTCCCTCACGTTTCGATGGTGTGGCCCCAGTGGTGTGAGGACACTCCTGCCTGGTTCCCATCCCCTTGGTGATGTGGGCCCTCTGGTGAGAGTCTGATCCTTGCTGGGTTCCTCACCCTTCTGTGAGGTGAGCCCTCTGCTGTGAGGTCACGCCTGCCTGGCTGGCACTCATCGCCTCGGCTACGTGGCCACTCTGGTGGCAGCTGGAGCCTGCTGGGAGCCTCCTCCCCTCGGTGATTGGGGCGCTCTGGCGTCAGGCCCTAACTGCTGGGCTCCCCATATATACTGATGTGCGCCCAGTGGTGCGAGGTAACTGCTGCCATGTTCCCATCCCCATGTGGATGTGGGCCTTCTGCTCTGAGGTCCCAAATGCTGGTTTGCTCACCGTTTCATGATGTGGGCCCTCTGGTGTGAGTTCACTCCGGCCTGGATCTCATAGCCTCGGTCCTCTGGGCCGCCTGCTGGGAGGTTCTAACTGCTGGATTCCTCACACTTTTTATTCTATGGGCCCTCTGTTATGAGGCTACTCCTGCCTGCCTCACTCTCAGGCCCGTCGTGATGTGGGTCCTCTTGTTTGAGGCCACATGTGCTGGGATCCTCACCTTTCGAAGGTATGGCCCCACTGGAGTGAGGACACTCCTGCCTGGTTCCCATCCCCGAGGTGATTTGGCCCCTCTGGTGAGAGTCTGATCCTGCCTAGTTTCCTCACCCTTCTGTGAGGTGGGCCCTCTGATGTGAGGTCACTCCTACCTGGCTGGCACACGTCGCGTCGCCTTGGTGAGGTGGGCTCTCTGGTGGCAATTGGAGACTGCTGGGAGCCTACTCCCGTCGGTGCTGAGGGCCCACTGGCGTCAGGCCCTAACTGCTGGGCTCACCACATTTTCTGAGGTGCGCCCAGTGGTGCGAGGACACTCCTGCCAGGGTCCCATCCCCATGGGTATATGGGCGTTCTGCTCTGAGGTCCCAACGGCTGGGTGGCTCACAGTTTCATGATGTGGGCTCTCTGGTGTGACTTCACTCTGGCCTGTATCCCATAGCTTCGGTTCTCTGGGTCGCCTGCTGGGAGGTTCCAACTGCTGGATTCCTCACTTTTTTATTCTATGGGCCCTCTTTGTGAGTCTCCTCCCGCCTGCCTCACTCCCAGCCTCTTGGTGATGTGGGTCCTCTGGTTTGTGGCCACATGTGCTGGGTTCCTCACCTTTCAATGTTGTGGCCCCACTAGTGTGAGGACACTCCTGCCTGGCTCCCATCCCCTTGGCGATGTGCGCCCACTGGTGAGAGTCTGATCCTGGCTGGGTTCCTCACCCTTCTGTGAGGTGGGCCTTCTGCTGTGAGGCCACTCCTGCCTGGCTGGCACACGTCGCCTTGGCGACGTGGGCCCTCTGGTGTCAGTTGGAGCCGGCTGGGAGCCTCCTCCCCTCGGTGATGAGGGCCCTTCTGGGGTCAGGCCCTAACAAACAGCTGGGTTCCACCACATTTCCTGATGTGCTCCCAGAGGTGTCAGGACACGACTTCCAGGTTCCCATCCCCATAGGGATGTGGGCCTTCTGCTCTGAGGTCCCATCGGCTGTCTTGCTAACACTTTCATGGTGTGGGGCCCTCTGGTGTTAGTTCACTGCGACCTGGATGCCATAGCCTTGATACTCCGGGTCAACTGCTGGGGGGTTCCCACTGCTGGATTCCTCACCTTTTTTACTCTATGGGCCCTCTGGTGTGAGGCTCCTCCTGACTGCCACACTCCCCGACACTTTGTGATGTGGGTCCTCTGGTTTGAGGTCACATGTGCTGGGTTCCTCTCCTTTCGATGATGTGGATATGGCCCAACTTGTGTGAGGACACTCCTGCCTGGTTCCCATCCCCTTGGTGATGTGAGCCCTCTGGTGAGAGTCTGATCCTGCCTGGGTTCCTCTCAGTTCTGTGAGGTGGGCCCTCTGCTGTGAGGTCACTCCTGCCTGGCACACGTCACCTTGACGTCGTAGGCCCTCTGGTGTCAGTATGAGCCTGCTGGGAGCCACCTCCCCTCGGTGATGAGGGCCCTTCTGGCGTCAGGCTCTAACTGCTGGGCTCACTCACATTTCCTGATGTGTGCCCAGTGGTACCAGGTCACCCCTGCCAGGTTCGCATCCCCATGGGGATGTGGGCCTTCTGCTCTGAGGTCCTAACGTCTGGCTTGCTCACAATGTCATGGTGTGTGTCCCTCTGGTGTGAGTTCACTGTGGCCTGGAACCCATAGACTCAGTATTCCAGGCCACCTGCTGAGGGTTCCAACTGCTGGATTCCTTATCTTTTCTATTCCATGGGCCCTCTGTTGTGAGGCTCTTCCTGTCTGCATCACTCACAGACCCTTGGTGATCTCGGTCCTCTTGTTTGAGGCCACATGTGCTGAGTTCCTCAACTTTCTATGATGTGGAGGTTGGCCCACTGGTTTGAGAAAATCCACCCTGGTTCCCATAGCCTTGGTGTTGTTGGCCCTCTGGTGACAGTCTGATCCTGCCTGGGTTCCTCACAGTTCTGTGAGGTGGGCCCTCTTCTGTGAGCTCACTCCTGAGTGGAACACGAGGCCTTGGCCTCGTGGGCCCTCTGATGTCAGTTGCAGCCAGCTGGGAGCATCCTCCCCCAGATGATGAGGGCCCCTCTGGCATCAGTCCCTAATTTCTGGGCTCCTTGCATTTCCTGATGTGCGCCCAGAGGTGCCAGGGCACCTCTGCCATGTTCCCATCCCCATGGGGATGTGGGCCTTCTGCTCTGAGGTACGAACGGCTGGCTTGCTCACACGTTCATAGTGTGGAGCCGTCTGGTGGGAGTTCACTGCGGCCTGGATCCCATAGCCTCGGTATTCCGGGCCGCCTGCTGGGGGGTTCCAACTGCTGGATTCCTCATCGTTTTTATTCCATGGGTCCTCTGTTGTGAGCCTCCTCCTGCCTGCCTCACCCCCAGCCCCTTGGTGATGTGGGTCCTCTGTTCTGAGGCCACATTTGCTGGGTTCCTCAACTTTCGATGATGTGGATGTGGCCCCACTGGTGTGAGGACACTCTTGCCTGGTTCCCATTCCCTTGGTTATGTGGGCCTTCTGTTGAGAATGTGATCCTGTCTGGGGTTCTCATCGTTCTGTGAGGTGGGCCTCTCTTCTGTGAGGTCACTCCTGCCTGGCACACGTTGCCTTGGCAACGTGGGCCCACTGGTGTCAGTTGGAGGCTGCTGGGAGCCACCTCCCCTCGGTAATGGGGGCCCCTCTTGCGTCAGACCTTAAGTGCTGGGCACCCCCACATTTCCTGATGTGCGCCCAGTGGTGCCAGGACACCCCTGCCAGTTTCCCTTTCCCATAGGGATGTGGGCCTTCTTCTCTGAGGTCCCAACGGCTGGCTTGCTCACACGTTCATGGTGTGGGGCCCTCTTGTGTGAGTTCACTGCGACCTGGATCCCATAGCCTCAGTATTCCGGGCCCCCTGCTGGGGGGTTCCAACTGCTGGATTCCTCATCGTTTTTATTCCATGGGCCCTCTGATTTGAGGCTCCTCCAGCCTGCCTCACCCCCAGGCCCTTGGTGATGTGGGTCCTCTGGTTTGAGGCCACATGTCCTGGGTTCCTCGACTTACGATGATGTGGATGTGGTCCCACTGGTGTGAGGACACTCTTGCCTGGTTCCCATCCCCTTGGTGATGTGGGCCCTCTGGTGAGAGTCTGATCCTGCCTGGGTTCCTCACCGTTCTGTGAGATGGGCCCTCTGTTGTGAGGTCACTCCTGCCTGGCACCCGTTGCCTTGGCGACGTGGGCCCTCTGGTGTCAGTTGGAGCCTGCTGGGAGCCTCCCCCCCTCGGTGATGAGGGCCCCAGTGGCGTCAGGCCCTAACTGCTGCGCTACCTCACGTTTCCTGTTGTGCGCCCAGTGGCGCCTGGACACCACTGACAGGTTCCCATTCCCATGGGGACGTGGGCCTCTGCTCTGAAGTCCCAACGGCTGGCTTCCTCACAATTTCATGGTGTGGGTCCCTCTGGTGTGTGTTCACTGCGGCCTGGAACCCATAGACTCGGTGTACCAGGCCGCCTGCTGAGGGTTCCAACTGCTGGATTCCTCACATTTTCTATTCCATGGGCCCTCCCTTGTGAGGATCTTCCTGCCTGCATCACTCACAGACCCTTGGTGATGTCGGTCCTCTTGTTTGAGGCCACATGTGCTGAGTTCCTCAACTTTCTATGATGTGGATGTGGCCCCACTGGTGTGAGAAAATCCACCCTGGTTCCCATCGCCTTGGTGTTGTGGGCCGTCTGGTGACAGTCTGATCCTGCCTGGGTTCCTCACAGTTCTGTGAGGTGGGCCCTCTTCTGTGAGGTCACTTCTGCCTGGCACCCATTGCCTTGGAGACGTGCGCCCTCTGGTGTCAGTTGGAGCCGGCTGGGAGCCTCCTCCCCTCGGTGATGAGGGCCCCTCTGGGTCAGGCCCTAACAGATGGGTTCCAACACATTTCCTGATGTGCGCCCATAGGTGTCAGGACACCATCACCAGGTTCCCATCCCCATAGGGATGTGGGCCTTCTGCTCTGAGGTCCCAACGGCTGGCTTGCTCACACTTTCGTGGTGTGGGGCCCTCTGGTGTGAGTTCACTGCGGCCTGGATCCCATAGCCTCGGTGCTCCGGGCCGCCTGCTGGGGGGTTCAAACTGTTGGATTCCTCACGTTTTTATTCCATGGGCCCTCTGTTGTTGAGGCTCCTCCAGCCTGCCTCACCCCCAGCCCCTTGGTGATGCGGGTCCCCTGGTTTGAGACCACATGTGCTGGGTTCCTCAACTTTCGATGATGTGGATGTGGCCCCACTGGTGTGCGAAAATCCGCCCTGGTTCCCATAGACTTGGTGTTGTGGGCCCTCTGGTGGCAGTCTGATCCCTCCTGGGTTCCTCACAGTTCTGTGAGGTGGGCCCTCTTCTGTGAGGTCACTCCTGCCTGGAACACGACGCCTTAGCCTCGTGGGCCCTCTGGTGTCAGTTGCAGCCTTCTGGGAGCCTCCTTCCCTCGTTGATGAGTGCTCCTCTGGCGTCAGGCCCTGACGGCTTGACTCCCCCACATTTCCTGATGTGTGCCCAGTGGTGTCAGGACACCCCTGCCAGGTTCCCATTCACATGGTGATGTAGGCCTCTGAGCTGAAGTCCCAACGGCTGGCTTGCTCACAATTTCATGGTGTGCGGCACTCTGGTGTGAGTTCCCTGCGGACTGGATCCCATATCCTAGGTTCTCTGGGCCGCCTGCTGGGGGGTTCCAACTGCTGGATTCCTCATCTTTTCTAGTCCATGGGTCCTCTGTTTTGAGGCTCCTCCAGCCTGCCTCACTCCCAGGCCCTTGGTGATGTGGGACCTCTTGTTTGAGGCCACATGTCCTGGGTTCTTCAACTTTCGATGATGTGGATGTGGCCCCACTGGTGGGACGACACTCGTGCCTGGTTCCCATCCCCTCGGTGATGAGGGCCCTCTGGTGAGTCTGATCCTACCTGGGTTCCTCACCTTTCTGCGAAGTGGGCCCTCTGCTGTGAGGTCACTGCTAACTGGCACACGTCGCCTTTGCAACATTGGCCCTCTGGTGTCATTTGGAGCCTGCTGGGAGCCTCCTCCCCTCGGTGATGAGGACCACTCTGGTGTCTGGCCCTAAGTGCTGGGCTCCCGCACATTTCCTGATGTGTGCCCAGTGGTGCCAGAACACCCCTGCCAGTGTCTCATCACCGTGGAGATGTGGGCCTTCTGCTCGGAGGTCCCAACGGCTGGCTACCTCATATTTTCATGGTGTGGGGCCCTCTGGTTTGAGTTCACTTCAGCCTGGATCCCATATCCTAGATGCTCCGGGCTGCCTGCAGGGGGGTTCCAACTGCTGGATTCCTCACATTTTTTATTCCATGGGCCCTCTGTTGTGAGGCTCCTCCGGCCTGCCTCACTCCCAGCCCCTTGGTGATGTGGGTCCTCTGGTTTGAGACCACATGTGCTGGGTCCCTCACGTTTCGATGGTGTGGCCCCAGTGGTGTGAGGACACTCCTGCCTGGTTCCCATCCCCTTGGTGATGTGGGCCCTCTGGTGAGAGTCTGATCCTTGCTGGGTTCCTCACCCTTCTGTGAGGTGAGCCCTCTGCTGTGAGGTCACGCCTGCCTGGCTGGCACTCATCGCCTCGGCTACGTGGCCACTCTGGTGGCAGCTGGAGCCTGCTGGGAGCCTCCTCCCCTCGGTGATTGGGGCGCTCTGGCGTCAGGCCCTAACTGCTGGGCTCCCCATATATACTGATGTGCGCCCAGTGGTGCGAGGTAACTGCTGCCATGTTCCCATCCCCATGTGGATATGGGCCTTCTGCTCTGAGGTCCCAAATGCTGGTTTGCTCACCGTTTCATGATGTGGGCCCTCTGGTGTGAGTTCACTCCGGCCTGGATCTCATAGCCTCGGTCCTCTGGGCCGCCTGCTGGGAGGTTCTAACTGCTGGATTCCTCACACTTTTTATTCTATGGGCCCTCTGTTATGAGGCTACTCCTGCCTGCCTCACTCTCAGGCCCGTCGTGATGTGGGTCCTCTTGTTTGAGGCCACATGTGCTGGGATCCTCACCTTTCGAAGGTATGGCCCCACTGGAGTGAGGACACTCCTGCCTGGTTCCCATCCCCGAGGTGATTTGGCCCCTCTGGTGAGAGTCTGATCCTGCCTAGTTTCCTCACCCTTCTGTGAGGTGGGCCCTCTGATGTGAGGTCACTCCTACCTGGCTGGCACACGTCGCGTCGCCTTGGTGAGGTGGGCTCTCTGGTGGCAATTGGAGACTGCTGGGAGCCTACTCCCGTCGGTGCTGAGGGCCCACTGGCGTCAGGCCCTAACTGCTGGGCTCACCACATTTTCTGAGGTGCGCCCAGTGGTGCGAGGACACTCCTGCCAGGGTCCCATCCCCATGGGTATATGGGCGTTCTGCTCTGAGGTCCCAACGGCTGGGTGGCTCACAGTTTCATGATGTGGGCTCTCTGGTGTGACTTCACTCTGGCCTGTATCCCATAGCTTCGGTTCTCTGGGTCGCCTGCTGGGAGGTTCCAACTGCTGGATTCCTCACTTTTTTATTCTATGGGCCCTCTTTGTGAGTCTCCTCCCGCCTGCCTCACTCCCAGCCTCTTGGTGATGTGGGTCCTCTGGTTTGTGGCCACATGTGCTGGGTTCCTCACCTTTCAATGTTGTGGCCCCACTAGTGTGAGGACACTCCTGCCTGGCTCCCATCCCCTTGGCGATGTGCGCCCACTGGTGAGAGTCTGATCCTGGCTGGGTTCCTCACCCTTCTGTGAGGTGGGCCTTCTGCTGTGAGGCCACTCCTGCCTGGCTGGCACACGTCGCCTTGGCGACGTGGGCCCTCTGGTGTCAGTTGGAGCCGGCTGGGAGCCTCCTCCCCTCAGTGATGAGGGCCCTTCTGGGGTCAGGCCCTAACAAACAGCTGGGTTCCACCACATTTCCTGATGTGCGCCCAGAGGTGTCAGGACACGACTTCCAGGTTCCCATCCCCATAGGGATGTGGGCCTTCTGCTCTGAGGTCCCATCGGCTGTCTTGCTAACACTTTCATGGTGTGGGGCCCTCTGGTGTTAGTTCACTGCGACCTGGATGCCATAGCCTTGATACTCCGGGTCAACTGCTGGGGGGTTCCCACTGCTGGATTCCTCACCTGTTTTACTCTATGGGCCCTCTGGTGTGAGGCTCCTCCTGACTGCCACACTCCCCGACACTTTGTGATGTGGGACCTCTGGTTTGAGGCCACATGTCCTGGGTTCCTCGACTTACGATGATGTGGATGTGGCCCCACTGGTGTGAGGACACTCCTGCCTGGTTCCCATCCCCTTGGTGATGTGAGCCCTCTGGTGAGAGTCTGATCCTGCCTGGGTTCCTCACAGTTCTGTGAGATGGGCCCTCTGTTGTGAAGTCACTCCTGCCTGGCACCCGTTGCCTTGGCGACGTGGGCCCTCTGGTGTCAGTTGGAGCCTGCTGGGAGCCTCCCCCCCTCGGTGATGAGGGCCCCAGTGGCGTCAGGCCCTAACTGCTGCGCTACCTCACGTTTCCTGTTGTGCGCCCAGTGGCGCCTGGACACCACTGACAGGTTCCCATTCCCATGGGGACGTGGGCCTCTGCTCTGAAGTCCCAACGGCTGGCTTCCTCACAATTTCATGGTGTGGGTCCCTCTGGTGTGTGTTCACTGCGGCCTGGAACCCATAGACTCGGTGTACCAGGCCGCCTGCTGAGGGTTCCAACTGCTGGATTCCTCACATTTTCTATTCCATGGGCCCTCCCTTGTGAGGATCTTCCTGCCTGCATCACTCACAGACCCTTGGTGATGTCGGTCCTCTTGTTTGAGGCCACATGTGCTGAGTTCCTCAACTTTCTATGATGTGGATGTGGCCCCACTGGTGTGAGAAAATCCACCCTGGTTCCCATCGCCTTGGTGTTGTGGGCCGTCTGGTGACAGTCTGATCCTGCCTGGGTTCCTCACAGTTCTGTGAGGTGGGCCCTCTTCTGTGAGGTCACTTCTGCCTGGCACCCATTGCCTTGGAGACGTGCGCCCTCTGGTGTCAGTTGGAGCCGGCTGGGAGCCTCCTCCCCTCGGTGATGAGGGCCCCTCTGGGTCAGGCCCTAACAGATGGGTTCCAACACATTTCCTGATGTGCGCCCATAGGTGTCAGGACACCATCACCAGGTTCCCATCCCCATAGGGATGTGGGCCTTCTGCTCTGAGGTCCCAACGGCTGGCTTGCTCACACTTTCGTGGTGTGGGGCCCTCTGGTGTGAGTTCACTGCGGCCTGGATCCCATAGCCTCGGTGCTCCGGGCCGCCTGCTGGGGGGTTCAAACTGTTGGATTCCTCACGTTTTTATTCCATGGGCCCTCTGTTGTTGAGGCTCCTCCAGCCTGCCTCACCCCCAGCCCCTTGGTGATGCGGGTCCCCTGGTTTGAGACCACATGTGCTGGGTTCCTCAACTTTCGATGATGTGGATGTGGCCCCACTGGTGTGCGAAAATCCGCCCTGGTTCCCATAGACTTGGTGTTGTGGGCCCTCTGGTGGCAGTCTGATCCCTCCTGGGTTCCTCACAGTTCTGTGAGGTGGGCCCTCTTCTGTGAGGTCACTCCTGCCTGGAACACGACGCCTTAGCCTCGTGGGCCCTCTGGTGTCAGTTGCAGCCTTCTGGGAGCCTCCTTCCCTCGTTGATGAGTGCTCCTCTGGCGTCAGGCCCTGACGGCTTGACTCCCCCACATTTCCTGATGTGTGCCCAGTGGTGTCAGGACACCCCTGCCAGGTTCCCATTCACATGGTGATGTAGGCCTCTGAGCTGAAGTCCCAACGGCTGGCTTGCTCACAATTTCATGGTGTGCGGCACTCTGGTGTGAGTTCCCTGCGGACTGGATCCCATATCCTAGGTTCTCTGGGCCGCCTGCTGGGGGGTTCCAACTGCTGGATTCCTCATCTTTTCTAGTCCATGGGTCCTCTGTTTTGAGGCTCCTCCAGCCTGCCTCACTCCCAGGCCCTTGGTGATGTGGGACCTCTTGTTTGAGGCCACATGTCCTGGGTTCTTCAACTTTCGATGATGTGGATGTGGCCCCACTGGTGGGACGACACTCGTGCCTGGTTCCCATCCCCTCGGTGATGAGGGCCCTCTGGTGAGTCTGATCCTACCTGGGTTCCTCACCTTTCTGCGAAGTGGGCCCTCTGCTGTGAGGTCACTGCTAACTGGCACACGTCGCCTTTGCAACATTGGCCCTCTGGTGTCATTTGGAGCCTGCTGGGAGCCTCCTCCCCTCGGTGATGAGGACCACTCTGGTGTCTGGCCCTAAGTGCTGGGCTCCCGCACATTTCCTGATGTGTGCCCAGTGGTGCCAGAACACCCCTGCCAGTGTCTCATCACCGTGGAGATGTGGGCCTTCTGCTCGGAGGTCCCAACGGCTGGCTACCTCATATTTTCATGGTGTGGGGCCCTCTGGTTTGAGTTCACTTCAGCCTGGATCCCATATCCTAGATGCTCCGGGCTGCCTGCAGGGGGGTTCCAACTGCTGGATTCCTCACATTTTTTATTCCATGGGCCCTCTGTTGTGAGGCTCCTCCGGCCTGCCTCACTCCCAGCCCCTTGGTGATGTGGGTCCTCTGGTTTGAGACCACATGTGCTGGGTCCCTCACGTTTCGATGGTGTGGCCCCAGTGGTGTGAGGACACTCCTGCCTGGTTCCCATCCCCTTGGTGATGTGGGCCCTCTGGTGAGAGTCTGATCCTTGCTGGGTTCCTCACCCTTCTGTGAGGTGAGCCCTCTGCTGTGAGGTCACGCCTGCCTGGCTGGCACTCATCGCCTCGGCTACGTGGCCACTCTGGTGGCAGCTGGAGCCTGCTGGGAGCCTCCTCCCCTCGGTGATTGGGGCGCTCTGGCGTCAGGCCCTAACTGCTGGGCTCCCCATATATACTGATGTGCGCCCAGTGGTGCGAGGTAACTGCTGCCATGTTCCCATCCCCATGTGGATGTGGGCCTTCTGCTCTGAGGTCCCAAATGCTGGTTTGCTCACCGTTTCATGATGTGGGCCCTCTGGTGTGAGTTCACTCCGGCCTGGATCTCATAGCCTCGGTCCTCTGGGCCGCCTGCTGGGAGGTTCTAACTGCTGGATTCCTCACACTTTTTATTCTATGGGCCCTCTGTTATGAGGCTACTCCTGCCTGCCTCACTCTCAGGCCCGTCGTGATGTGGGTCCTCTTGTTTGAGGCCACATGTGCTGGGATCCTCACCTTTCGAAGGTATGGCCCCACTGGAGTGAGGACACTCCTGCCTGGTTCCCATCCCCGAGGTGATTTGGCCCCTCTGGTGAGAGTCTGATCCTGCCTAGTTTCCTCACCCTTCTGTGAGGTGGGCCCTCTGATGTGAGGTCACTCCTACCTGGCTGGCACACGTCGCGTCGCCTTGGTGAGGTGGGCTCTCTGGTGGCAATTGGAGACTGCTGGGAGCCTACTCCCGTCGGTGCTGAGGGCCCACTGGCGTCAGGCCCTAACTGCTGGGCTCACCACATTTTCTGAGGTGCGCCCAGTGGTGCGAGGACACTCCTGCCAGGGTCCCATCCCCATGGGTATATGGGCGTTCTGCTCTGAGGTCCCAACGGCTGGGTGGCTCACAGTTTCATGATGTGGGCTCTCTGGTGTGACTTCACTCTGGCCTGTATCCCATAGCTTCGGTTCTCTGGGTCGCCTGCTGGGAGGTTCCAACTGCTGGATTCCTCACTTTTTTATTCTATGGGCCCTCTTTGTGAGTCTCCTCCCGCCTGCCTCACTCCCAGCCTCTTGGTGATGTGGGTCCTCTGGTTTGTGGCCACATGTGCTGGGTTCCTCACCTTTCAATGTTGTGGCCCCACTAGTGTGAGGACACTCCTGCCTGGCTCCCATCCCCTTGGCGATGTGCGCCCACTGGTGAGAGTCTGATCCTGGCTGGGTTCCTCACCCTTCTGTGAGGTGGGCCTTCTGCTGTGAGGCCACTCCTGCCTGGCTGGCACACGTCGCCTTGGCGACGTGGGCCCTCTGGTGTCAGTTGGAGCCGGCTGGGAGCCTCCTCCCCTCAGTGATGAGGGCCCTTCTGGGGTCAGGCCCTAACAAACAGCTGGGTTCCACCACATTTCCTGATGTGCGCCCAGAGGTGTCAGGACACGACTTCCAGGTTCCCATCCCCATAGGGATGTGGGCCTTCTGCTCTGAGGTCCCATCGGCTGTCTTGCTAACACTTTCATGGTGTGGGGCCCTCTGGTGTTAGTTCACTGCGACCTGGATGCCATAGCCTTGATACTCCGGGTCAACTGCTGGGGGGTTCCCACTGCTGGATTCCTCACCTGTTTTACTCTATGGGCCCTCTGGTGTGAGGCTCCTCCTGACTGCCACACTCCCCGACACTTTGTGATGTGGGACCTCTGGTTTGAGGCCACATGTCCTGGGTTCCTCGACTTACGATGATGTGGATGTGGCCCCACTGGTGTGAGGACACTCCTGCCTGGTTCCCATCCCCTTGGTGATGTGAGCCCTCTGGTGAGAGTCTGATCCTGCCTGGGTTCCTCACAGTTCTGTGAGATGGGCCCTCTGTTGTGAAGTCACTCCTGCCTGGCACCCGTTGCCTTGGCGACGTGGGACCTCTGGTGTCAGTTGGAGCCTGCTGGGAGCCTCCCCCCCTCGGTGATGAGGGCCCCAGTGGCGTCAGGCCCTAACTGCTGCGCTACCTCACGTTTCCTGTTGTGCGCCCAGTGGCGCCTGGACACCACTGACAGGTTCCCATTCCCATGGGGACGTGGGCCTCTGCTCTGAAGTCCCAACGGCTGGCTTCCTCACAATTTCATGGTGTGGGTCCCTCTGGTGTGTGTTCACTGCGGCCTGGAACCCATAGACTCGGTGTACCAGGCCGCCTGCTGAGGGTTCCAACTGCTGGATTCCTCACATTTTCTATTCCATGGGCCCTCCCTTGTGAGGATCTTCCTGCCTGCATCACTCACAGACCCTTGGTGATGTCGGTCCTCTTGTTTGAGGCCACATGTGCTGAGTTCCTCAACTTTCTATGATGTGGATGTGGCCCCACTGGTGTGAGAAAATCCACCCTGGTTCCCATCGCCTTGGTGTTGTGGGCCGTCTGGTGACAGTCTGATCCTGCCTGGGTTCCTCACAGTTCTGTGAGGTGGGCCCTCTTCTGTGAGGTCACTTCTGCCTGGCACCCATTGCCTTGGAGACGTGCGCCCTCTGGTGTCAGTTGGAGCCGGCTGGGAGCCTCCTCCCCTCGGTGATGAGGGCCCCTCTGGGTCAGGCCCTAACAGATGGGTTCCAACACATTTCCTGATGTGCGCCCATAGGTGTCAGGACACCATCACCAGGTTCCCATCCCCATAGGGATGTGGGCCTTCTGCTCTGAGGTCCCAACGGCTGGCTTGCTCACTTTCGTGGTGTGGGGCCCTCTGGTGTGAGTTCACTGCGGCCTGGATCCCATAGCCTCGGTGCTCCGGGCCGCCTGCTGGGGGGTTCAAACTGTTGGATTCCTCACGTTTTTATTCCATGGGCCCTCTGTTGTTGAGGCTCCTCCAGCCTGCCTCACCCCCAGCCCCTTGGTGATGCGGGTCCCCTGGTTTGAGACCACATGTGCTGGGTTCCTCAACTTTCGATGATGTGGATGTGGCCCCACTGGTGTGCGAAAATCCGCCCTGGTTCCCATAGACTTGGTGTTGTGGGCCCTCTGGTGGCAGTCTGATCCCTCCTGGGTTCCTCACAGTTCTGTGAGGTGGGCCCTCTTCTGTGAGGTCACTCCTGCCTGGAACACGACGCCTTAGCCTCGTGGGCCCTCTGGTGTCAGTTGCAGCCTTCTGGGAGCCTCCTTCCCTCGTTGATGAGTGCTCCTCTGGCGTCAGGCCCTGACGGCTTGACTCCCCCACATTTCCTGATGTGTGCCCAGTGGTGTCAGGACACCCCTGCCAGGTTCCCATTCACATGGTGATGTAGGCCTCTGAGCTGAAGTCCCAACGGCTGGCTTGCTCACAATTTCATGGTGTGCGGCACTCTGGTGTGAGTTCCCTGCGGACTGGATCCCATATCCTAGGTTCTCTGGGCCGCCTGCTGGGGGGTTCCAACTGCTGGATTCCTCATCTTTTCTAGTCCATGGGTCCTCTGTTTTGAGGCTCCTCCAGCCTGCCTCACTCCCAGGCCCTTGGTGATGTGGGACCTCTTGTTTGAGGCCACATGTCCTGGGTTCTTCAACTTTCGATGATGTGGATGTGGCCCCACTGGTGGGACGACACTCGTGCCTGGTTCCCATCCCCTCGGTGATGAGGGCCCTCTGGTGAGTCTGATCCTACCTGGGTTCCTCACCTTTCTGCGAAGTGGGCCCTCTGCTGTGAGGTCACTGCTAACTGGCACACGTCGCCTTTGCAACATTGGCCCTCTGGTGTCATTTGGAGCCTGCTGGGAGCCTCCTCCCCTCGGTGATGAGGACCACTCTGGTGTCTGGCCCTAAGTGCTGGGCTCCCGCACATTTCCTGATGTGTGCCCAGTGGTGCCAGAACACCCCTGCCAGTGTCTCATCACCGTGGAGATGTGGGCCTTCTGCTCGGAGGTCCCAACGGCTGGCTACCTCATATTTTCATGGTGTGGGGCCCTCTGGTTTGAGTTCACTTCAGCCTGGATCCCATATCCTAGATGCTCCGGGCTGCCTGCAGGGGGGTTCCAACTGCTGGATTCCTCACATTTTTTATTCCATGGGCCCTCTGTTGTGAGGCTCCTCCGGCCTGCCTCACTCCCAGCCCCTTGGTGATGTGGGTCCTCTGGTTTGAGACCACATGTGCTGGGTCCCTCACGTTTCGATGGTGTGGCCCCAGTGGTGTGAGGACACTCCTGCCTGGTTCCCATCCCCTTGGTGATGTGGGCCCTCTGGTGAGAGTCTGATCCTTGCTGGGTTCCTCACCCTTCTGTGAGGTGAGCCCTCTGCTGTGAGGTCACGCCTGCCTGGCTGGCACTCATCGCCTCGGCTACGTGGCCACTCTGGTGGCAGCTGGAGCCTGCTGGGAGCCTCCTCCCCTCGGTGATTGGGGCGCTCTGGCGTCAGGCCCTAACTGCTGGGCTCCCCATATATACTGATGTGCGCCCAGTGGTGCGAGGTAACTGCTGCCATGTTCCCATCCCCATGTGGATGTGGGCCTTCTGCTCTGAGGTCCCAAATGCTGGTTTGCTCACCGTTTCATGATGTGGGCCCTCTGGTGTGAGTTCACTCCGGCCTGGATCTCATAGCCTCGGTCCTCTGGGCCGCCTGCTGGGAGGTTCTAACTGCTGGATTCCTCACACTTTTTATTCTATGGGCCCTCTGTTATGAGGCTACTCCTGCCTGCCTCACTCTCAGGCCCGTCGTGATGTGGGTCCTCTTGTTTGAGGCCACATGTGCTGGGATCCTCACCTTTCGAAGGTATGGCCCCACTGGAGTGAGGACACTCCTGCCTGGTTCCCATCCCCGAGGTGATTTGGCCCCTCTGGTGAGAGTCTGATCCTGCCTAGTTTCCTCACCCTTCTGTGAGGTGGGCCCTCTGATGTGAGGTCACTCCTACCTGGCTGGCACACGTCGCGTCGCCTTGGTGAGGTGGGCTCTCTGGTGGCAATTGGAGACTGCTGGGAGCCTACTCCCGTCGGTGCTGAGGGCCCACTGGCGTCAGGCCCTAACTGCTGGGCTCACCACATTTTCTGAGGTGCGCCCAGTGGTGCGAGGACACTCCTGCCAGGGTCCCATCCCCATGGGTATATGGGCGTTCTGCTCTGAGGTCCCAACGGCTGGGTGGCTCACAGTTTCATGATGTGGGCTCTCTGGTGTGACTTCACTCTGGCCTGTATCCCATAGCTTCGGTTCTCTGGGTCGCCTGCTGGGAGGTTCCAACTGCTGGATTCCTCACTTTTTTATTCTATGGGCCCTCTTTGTGAGTCTCCTCCCGCCTGCCTCACTCCCAGCCTCTTGGTGATGTGGGTCCTCTGGTTTGTGGCCACATGTGCTGGGTTCCTCACCTTTCAATGTTGTGGCCCCACTAGTGTGAGGACACTCCTGCCTGGCTCCCATCCCCTTGGCGATGTGCGCCCACTGGTGAGAGTCTGATCCTGGCTGGGTTCCTCACCCTTCTGTGAGGTGGGCCTTCTGCTGTGAGGCCACTCCTGCCTGGCTGGCACACGTCGCCTTGGCGACGTGGGCCCTCTGGTGTCAGTTGGAGCCGGCTGGGAGCCTCCTCCCCTCGGTGATGAGGGCCCTTCTGGGGTCAGGCCCTAACAAACAGCTGGGTTCCACCACATTTCCTGATGTGCTCCCAGAGGTGTCAGGACACGACTTCCAGGTTCCCATCCCCATAGGGATGTGGGCCTTCTGCTCTGAGGTCCCATCGGCTGTCTTGCTAACACTTTCATGGTGTGGGGCCCTCTGGTGTTAGTTCACTGCGACCTGGATGCCATAGCCTTGATACTCCGGGTCAACTGCTGGGGGGTTCCCACTGCTGGATTCCTCACCTTTTTTACTCTATGGGCCCTCTGGTGTGAGGCTCCTCCTGACTGCCACACTCCCCGACACTTTGTGATGTGGGTCCTCTGGTTTGAGGTCACATGTGCTGGGTTCCTCTCCTTTCGATGATGTGGATATGGCCCAACTTGTGTGAGGACACTCCTGCCTGGTTCCCATCCCCTTGGTGATGTGAGCCCTCTGGTGAGAGTCTGATCCTGCCTGGGTTCCTCTCAGTTCTGTGAGGTGGGCCCTCTGCTGTGAGGTCACTCCTGCCTGGCACACGTCACCTTGACGTCGTAGGCCCTCTGGTGTCAGTATGAGCCTGCTGGGAGCCACCTCCCCTCGGTGATGAGGGCCCTTCTGGCGTCAGGCTCTAACTGCTGGGCTCACTCACATTTCCTGATGTGTGCCCAGTGGTACCAGGTCACCCCTGCCAGGTTCGCATCCCCATGGGGATGTGGGCCTTCTGCTCTGAGGTCCTAACGTCTGGCTTGCTCACAATGTCATGGTGTGTGTCCCTCTGGTGTGAGTTCACTGTGGCCTGGAACCCATAGACTCAGTATTCCAGGCCACCTGCTGAGGGTTCCAACTGCTGGATTCCTTATCTTTTCTATTCCATGGGCCCTCTGTTGTGAGGCTCTTCCTGTCTGCATCACTCACAGACCCTTGGTGATCTCGGTCCTCTTGTTTGAGGCCACATGTGCTGAGTTCCTCAACTTTCTATGATGTGGAGGTTGGCCCACTGGTTTGAGAAAATCCACCCTGGTTCCCATAGCCTTGGTGTTGTTGGCCCTCTGGTGACAGTCTGATCCTGCCTGGGTTCCTCACAGTTCTGTGAGGTGGGCCCTCTTCTGTGAGCTCACTCCTGAGTGGAACACGAGGCCTTGGCCTCGTGGGCCCTCTGATGTCAGTTGCAGCCAGCTGGGAGCATCCTCCCCCAGATGATGAGGGCCCCTCTGGCATCAGTCCCTAATTTCTGGGCTCCTTGCATTTCCTGATGTGCGCCCAGAGGTGCCAGGGCACCTCTGCCATGTTCCCATCCCCATGGGGATGTGGGCCTTCTGCTCTGAGGTACGAACGGCTGGCTTGCTCACACGTTCATAGTGTGGAGCCGTCTGGTGGGAGTTCACTGCGGCCTGGATCCCATAGCCTCGGTATTCCGGGCCGCCTGCTGGGGGGTTCCAACTGCTGGATTCCTCATCGTTTTTATTCCATGGGTCCTCTGTTGTGAGCCTCCTCCTGCCTGCCTCACCCCCAGCCCCTTGGTGATGTGGGTCCTCTGTTCTGAGGCCACATTTGCTGGGTTCCTCAACTTTCGATGATGTGGATGTGGCCCCACTGGTGTGAGGACACTCTTGCCTGGTTCCCATTCCCTTGGTTATGTGGGCCTTCTGTTGAGAATGTGATCCTGTCTGGGGTTCTCATCGTTCTGTGAGGTGGGCCTCTCTTCTGTGAGGTCACTCCTGCCTGGCACACGTTGCCTTGGCAACGTGGGCCCACTGGTGTCAGTTGGAGGCTGCTGGGAGCCACCTCCCCTCGGTAATGGGGGCCCCTCTTGCGTCAGACCTTAAGTGCTGGGCACCCCCACATTTCCTGATGTGCGCCCAGTGGTGCCAGGACACCCCTGCCAGTTTCCCTTTCCCATAGGGATGTGGGCCTTCTTCTCTGAGGTCCCAACGGCTGGCTTGCTCACACGTTCATGGTGTGGGGCCCTCTTGTGTGAGTTCACTGCGACCTGGATCCCATAGCCTTGGTATTCCGGGCCGCCTGCTGGGGGGTTCCAACTGCTGGATTCCTCATCGTTTTTATTCCATGGGCCCTCTGATTTGAGGCTCCTCCAGCCTGCCTCACCCCCAGGCCCTTGGTGATGTGGGTCCTCTGGTTTGAGGCCACATGTCCTGGGTTCCTCGACTTACGATGATGTGGATGTGGCCCCACTGGTGTGAGGACACTCCTGCCTGGTTCCCATCCCCTTGGTGATGTGGGCCCTCTGGTGAGAGTCTGATCCTGCCTGGGTTCCTCACCGTTCTGTGAGATGGGCCCTCTGTTGTGAGGTCACTCCTGCCTGGCACCCGTTGCCTTGGCGACGTGGGCCCTCTGGTGTCAGTTGGAGCCTGCTGGGAGCCTCCACCCCTCGGTGATGAGGGCCCCAGTGGCGTCAGGCCCTAACTGCTGCGCTACCTCACGTTTCCTGTTGTGCGCCCAGTGGCGCCTGGACACCACTGACAGGTTCCCATTCCCATGGGGACGTGGGCCTCTGCTCTGAAGTCCCAACGGCTGGCTTCCTCACAATTTCATGGTGTGGGTCCCTCTGGTGTGTGTTCACTGCGGCCTGGAACCCATAGACTCGGTGTACCAGGCCGCCTGCTGAGGGTTCCAACTGCTGGATTCCTCACATTTTCTATTCCATGGGCCGTCCCTTGTGAGGATCTTCCTGCCTGCATCACTCACAGACCCTTGGTGATGTCGGTCCTCTTGTTTGAGGCCACATGTGCTGAGTTCCTCAACTTTCTATGATGTGGATGTGGCCCCACTGGTGTGAGAAAATCCACCCTGGTTCCCATCGCCTTGGTGTTGTGGGCCGTCTGGTGACAGTCTGATCCTGCCTGGGTTCCTCACAGTTCTGTGAGGTGGGCCCTCTTCTGTGAGGTCACTTCTGCCTGGCACCCATTGCCTTGGAGACGTGCGCCCTCTGGTGTCAGTTGGAGCCGGCTGGGAGCCTCCTCCCCTCGGTGATGAGGGCCCCTCTGGGTCAGGCCCTAACAGATGGGTTCCAACACATTTCCTGATGTGCGCCCATAGGTGTCAGGACACCATCACCAGGTTCCCATCCCCATAGGGATGTGGGCCTTCTGCTCTGAGGTCCCAACGGCTGGCTTGCTCACACTTTCGTGGTGTGGGTCCCTCTGGTGTGTGTTCACTGCGGCCTGGAACCCATAGACTCGGTGTACCAGGCCGCCTGCTGAGGGTTCCAACTGCTGGATTCCTCACATTTTCTATTCTATGGGCCCTCCCTTGTGAGGATCTTCCTGCCTGCATCACTCACAGACCCTTGGTGATGTCGGTCCTCTTGTTTGAGGCCACATGTGCTGAGTTCCTCAACTTTCTATGATGTGGATGTGGCCCCACTGGTGTGAGAAAATCCACCCTGGTTCCCATCGCCTTGGTGTTGTGGGCCGTCTGGTGACAGTCTGATCCTGCCTGGGTTCCTCACAGTTCTGTGAGGTGGGCCCTCTTCTGTGAGGTCACTTCTGCCTGGCACCCATTGCCTTGGAGACGTGCGCCCTCTGGTGTCAGTTGGAGCCGGCTGGGAGCCTCCTCCCCTCGGTGATGAGGGCCCCTCTGGGTCAGGCCCTAACAGATGGGTTCCAACACATTTCCTGATGTGCGCCCATAGGTGTCAGGACACCATCACCAGGTTCCCATCCCCATAGGGATGTGGGCCTTCTGCTCTGAGGTCCCAACGGCTGGCTTGCTCACACTTTCGTGGTGTGGGGCCCTCTGGTGTGAGTTCACTGCGGCCTGGATCCCATAGCCTCGGTGCTCCGGGCCGCCTGCTGGGGGGTTCAAACTGTTGGATTCCTCACGTTTTTATTCCATGGGCCCTCTGTTGTTGAGGCTCCTCCAGCCTGCCTCACCCCCAGCCCCTTGGTGATGCGGGTCCCCTGGTTTGAGACCACATGTGCTGGGTTCCTCAACTTTCGATGATGTGGATGTGGCCCCACTGGTGTGCGAAAATCCGCCCTGGTTCCCATAGACTTGGTGTTGTGGGCCCTCTGGTGGCAGTCTGATCCCTCCTGGGTTCCTCACAGTTCTGTGAGGTGGGCCCTCTTCTGTGAGGTCACTCCTGCCTGGAACACGACGCCTTAGCCTCGTGGGCCCTCTGGTGTCAGTTGCAGCCTTCTGGGAGCCTCCTTCCCTCGTTGATGAGTGCTCCTCTGGCGTCAGGCCCTGACGGCTTGACTCCCCCACATTTCCTGATGTGTGCCCAGTGGTGTCAGGACACCCCTGCCAGGTTCCCATTCACATGGTGATGTAGGCCTCTGAGCTGAAGTCCCAACGGCTGGCTTGCTCACAATTTCATGGTGTGCGGCACTCTGGTGTGAGTTCCCTGCGGACTGGATCCCATATCCTAGGTTCTCTGGGCCGCCTGCTGGGGGGTTCCAACTGCTGGATTCCTCATCTTTTCTAGTCCATGGGTCCTCTGTTTTGAGGCTCCTCCAGCCTGCCTCACTCCCAGGCCCTTGGTGATGTGGGACCTCTTGTTTGAGGCCACATGTCCTGGGTTCTTCAACTTTCGATGATGTGGATGTGGCCCCACTGGTGGGACGACACTCGTGCCTGGTTCCCATCCCCTCGGTGATGAGGGCCCTCTGGTGAGTCTGATCCTACCTGGGTTCCTCACCTTTCTGCGAAGTGGGCCCTCTGCTGTGAGGTCACTGCTAACTGGCACACGTCGCCTTTGCAACATTGGCCCTCTGGTGTCATTTGGAGCCTGCTGGGAGCCTCCTCCCCTCGGTGATGAGGACCACTCTGGTGTCTGGCCCTAAGTGCTGGGCTCCCGCACATTTCCTGATGTGTGCCCAGTGGTGCCAGAACACCCCTGCCAGTGTCTCATCACCGTGGAGATGTGGGCCTTCTGCTCGGAGGTCCCAACGGCTGGCTACCTCATATTTTCATGGTGTGGGGCCCTCTGGTTTGAGTTCACTTCAGCCTGGATCCCATATCCTAGATGCTCCGGGCTGCCTGCAGGGGGGTTCCAACTGCTGGATTCCTCACATTTTTTATTCCATGGGCCCTCTGTTGTGAGGCTCCTCCGGCCTGCCTCACTCCCAGCCCCTTGGTGATGTGGGTCCTCTGGTTTGAGACCACATGTGCTGGGTCCCTCACGTTTCGATGGTGTGGCCCCAGTGGTGTGAGGACACTCCTGCCTGGTTCCCATCCCCTTGGTGATGTGGGCCCTCTGGTGAGAGTCTGATCCTTGCTGGGTTCCTCACCCTTCTGTGAGGTGAGCCCTCTGCTGTGAGGTCACGCCTGCCTGGCTGGCACTCATCGCCTCGGCTACGTGGCCACTCTGGTGGCAGCTGGAGCCTGCTGGGAGCCTCCTCCCCTCGGTGATTGGGGCGCTCTGGCGTCAGGCCCTAACTGCTGGGCTCCCCATATATACTGATGTGCGCCCAGTGGTGCGAGGTAACTGCTGCCATGTTCCCATCCCCATGTGGATGTGGGCCTTCTGCTCTGAGGTCCCAAATGCTGGTTTGCTCACCGTTTCATGATGTGGGCCCTCTGGTGTGAGTTCACTCCGGCCTGGATCTCATAGCCTCGGTCCTCTGGGCCGCCTGCTGGGAGGTTCTAACTGCTGGATTCCTCACACTTTTTATTCTATGGGCCCTCTGTTATGAGGCTACTCCTGCCTGCCTCACTCTCAGGCCCGTCGTGATGTGGGTCCTCTTGTTTGAGGCCACATGTGCTGGGATCCTCACCTTTCGAAGGTATGGCCCCACTGGAGTGAGGACACTCCTGCCTGGTTCCCATCCCCGAGGTGATTTGGCCCCTCTGGTGAGAGTCTGATCCTGCCTAGTTTCCTCACCCTTCTGTGAGGTGGGCCCTCTGATGTGAGGTCACTCCTACCTGGCTGGCACACGTCGCGTCGCCTTGGTGAGGTGGGCTCTCTGGTGGCAATTGGAGACTGCTGGGAGCCTACTCCCGTCGGTGCTGAGGGCCCACTGGCGTCAGGCCCTAACTGCTGGGCTCACCACATTTTCTGAGGTGCGCCCAGTGGTGCGAGGACACTCCTGCCAGGGTCCCATCCCCATGGGTATATGGGCGTTCTGCTCTGAGGTCCCAACGGCTGGGTGGCTCACAGTTTCATGATGTGGGCTCTCTGGTGTGACTTCACTCTGGCCTGTATCCCATAGCTTCGGTTCTCTGGGTCGCCTGCTGGGAGGTTCCAACTGCTGGATTCCTCACTTTTTTATTCTATGGGCCCTCTTTGTGAGTCTCCTCCCGCCTGCCTCACTCCCAGCCTCTTGGTGATGTGGGTCCTCTGGTTTGTGGCCACATGTGCTGGGTTCCTCACCTTTCAATGTTGTGGCCCCACTAGTGTGAGGACACTCCTGCCTGGCTCCCATCCCCTTGGCGATGTGCGCCCACTGGTGAGAGTCTGATCCTGGCTGGGTTCCTCACCCTTCTGTGAGGTGGGCCTTCTGCTGTGAGGCCACTCCTGCCTGGCTGGCACACGTCGCCTTGGCGACGTGGGCCCTCTGGTGTCAGTTGGAGCCGGCTGGGAGCCTCCTCCCCTCGGTGATGAGGGCCCTTCTGGGGTCAGGCCCTAACAAACAGCTGGGTTCCACCACATTTCCTGATGTGCTCCCAGAGGTGTCAGGACACGACTTCCAGGTTCCCATCCCCATAGGGATGTGGGCCTTCTGCTCTGAGGTCCCATCGGCTGTCTTGCTAACACTTTCATGGTGTGGGGCCCTCTGGTGTTAGTTCACTGCGACCTGGATGCCATAGCCTTGATACTCCGGGTCAACTGCTGGGGGGTTCCCACTGCTGGATTCCTCACCTTTTTTACTCTATGGGCCCTCTGGTGTGAGGCTCCTCCTGACTGCCACACTCCCCGACACTTTGTGATGTGGGTCCTCTGGTTTGAGGTCACATGTGCTGGGTTCCTCTCCTTTCGATGATGTGGATATGGCCCAACTTGTGTGAGGACACTCCTGCCTGGTTCCCATCCCCTTGGTGATGTGAGCCCTCTGGTGAGAGTCTGATCCTGCCTGGGTTCCTCTCAGTTCTGTGAGGTGGGCCCTCTGCTGTGAGGTCACTCCTGCCTGGCACACGTCACCTTGACGTCGTAGGCCCTCTGGTGTCAGTATGAGCCTGCTGGGAGCCACCTCCCCTCGGTGATGAGGGCCCTTCTGGCGTCAGGCTCTAACTGCTGGGCTCACTCACATTTCCTGATGTGTGCCCAGTGGTACCAGGTCACCCCTGCCAGGTTCGCATCCCCATGGGGATGTGGGCCTTCTGCTCTGAGGTCCTAACGTCTGGCTTGCTCACAATGTCATGGTGTGTGTCCCTCTGGTGTGAGTTCACTGTGGCCTGGAACCCATAGACTCAGTATTCCAGGCCACCTGCTGAGGGTTCCAACTGCTGGATTCCTTATCTTTTCTATTCCATGGGCCCTCTGTTGTGAGGCTCTTCCTGTCTGCATCACTCACAGACCCTTGGTGATCTCGGTCCTCTTGTTTGAGGCCACATGTGCTGAGTTCCTCAACTTTCTATGATGTGGAGGTTGGCCCACTGGTTTGAGAAAATCCACCCTGGTTCCCATAGCCTTGGTGTTGTTGGCCCTCTGGTGACAGTCTGATCCTGCCTGGGTTCCTCACAGTTCTGTGAGGTGGGCCCTCTTCTGTGAGCTCACTCCTGAGTGGAACACGAGGCCTTGGCCTCGTGGGCCCTCTGATGTCAGTTGCAGCCAGCTGGGAGCATCCTCCCCCAGATGATGAGGGCCCCTCTGGCATCAGTCCCTAATTTCTGGGCTCCTTGCATTTCCTGATGTGCGCCCAGAGGTGCCAGGGCACCTCTGCCATGTTCCCATCCCCATGGGGATGTGGGCCTTCTGCTCTGAGGTACGAACGGCTGGCTTGCTCACACGTTCATAGTGTGGAGCCGTCTGGTGGGAGTTCACTGCGGCCTGGATCCCATAGCCTCGGTATTCCGGGCCGCCTGCTGGGGGGTTCCAACTGCTGGATTCCTCATCGTTTTTATTCCATGGGTCCTCTGTTGTGAGCCTCCTCCTGCCTGCCTCACCCCCAGCCCCTTGGTGATGTGGGTCCTCTGTTCTGAGGCCACATTTGCTGGGTTCCTCAACTTTCGATGATGTGGATGTGGCCCCACTGGTGTGAGGACACTCTTGCCTGGTTCCCATTCCCTTGGTTATGTGGGCCTTCTGTTGAGAATGTGATCCTGTCTGGGGTTCTCATCGTTCTGTGAGGTGGGCCTCTCTTCTGTGAGGTCACTCCTGCCTGGCACACGTTGCCTTGGCAACGTGGGCCCACTGGTGTCAGTTGGAGGCTGCTGGGAGCCACCTCCCCTCGGTAATGGGGGCCCCTCTTGCGTCAGACCTTAAGTGCTGGGCACCCCCACATTTCCTGATGTGCGCCCAGTGGTGCCAGGACACCCCTGCCAGTTTCCCTTTCCCATAGGGATGTGGGCCTTCTTCTCTGAGGTCCCAACGGCTGGCTTGCTCACACGTTCATGGTGTGGGGCCCTCTTGTGTGAGTTCACTGCGACCTGGATCCCATAGCCTTGGTATTCCGGGCCGCCTGCTGGGGGGTTCCAACTGCTGGATTCCTCATCGTTTTTATTCCATGGGCCCTCTGATTTGAGGCTCCTCCAGCCTGCCTCACCCCCAGGCCCTTGGTGATGTGGGTCCTCTGGTTTGAGGCCACATGTCCTGGGTTCCTCGACTTACGATGATGTGGATGTGGCCCCACTAGTGTGAGGACACTCCTGCCTGGTTCCCATCCCCTTGGTGATGTGGGCCCTCTGGTGAGAGTCTGATCCTGCCTGGGTTCCTCACCGTTCTGTGAGATGGGCCCTCTGTTGTGAGGTCACTCCTGCCTGGCACCCGTTGCCTTGGCGACGTGGGCCCTCTGGTGTCAGTTGGAGCCTGCTGGGAGCCTCCACCCCTCGGTGATGAGGGCCCCAGTGGCGTCAGGCCCTAACTGCTGCGCTACCTCACGTTTCCTGTTGTGCGCCCAGTGGCGCCTGGACACCACTGACAGGTTCCCATTCCCATGGGGACGTGGGCCTCTGCTCTGAAGTCCCAACGGCTGGCTTCCTCACAATTTCATGGTGTGGGTCCCTCTGGTGTGTGTTCACTGCGGCCTGGAACCCATAGACTCGGTGTACCAGGCCGCCTGCTGAGGGTTCCAACTGCTGGATTCCTCACATTTTCTATTCCATGGGCCGTCCCTTGTGAGGATCTTCCTGCCTGCATCACTCACAGACCCTTGGTGATGTCGGTCCTCTTGTTTGAGGCCACATGTGCTGAGTTCCTCAACTTTCTATGATGTGGATGTGGCCCCACTGGTGTGAGAAAATCCACCCTGGTTCCCATCGCCTTGGTGTTGTGGGCCGTCTGGTGACAGTCTGATCCTGCCTGGGTTCCTCACAGTTCTGTGAGGTGGGCCCTCTTCTGTGAGGTCACTTCTGCCTGGCACCCATTGCCTTGGAGACGTGCGCCCTCTGGTGTCAGTTGGAGCCGGCTGGGAGCCTCCTCCCCTCGGTGATGAGGGCCCCTCTGGGTCAGGCCCTAACAGATGGGTTCCAACACATTTCCTGATGTGCGCCCATAGGTGTCAGGACACCATCACCAGGTTCCCATCCCCATAGGGATGTGGGCCTTCTGCTCTGAGGTCCCAACGGCTGGCTTGCTCACACTTTCGTGGTGTGGGTCCCTCTGGTGTGTGTTCACTGCGGCCTGGAACCCATAGACTCGGTGTACCAGGCCGCCTGCTGAGGGTTCCAACTGCTGGATTCCTCACATTTTCTATTCTATGGGCCCTCCCTTGTGAGGATCTTCCTGCCTGCATCACTCACAGACCCTTGGTGATGTCGGTCCTCTTGTTTGAGGCCACATGTGCTGAGTTCCTCAACTTTCTATGATGTGGATGTGGCCCCACTGGTGTGAGAAAATCCACCCTGGTTCCCATCGCCTTGGTGTTGTGGGCCGTCTGGTGACAGTCTGATCCTGCCTGGGTTCCTCACAGTTCTGTGAGGTGGGCCCTCTTCTGTGAGGTCACTTCTGCCTGGCACCCATTGCCTTGGAGACGTGCGCCCTCTGGTGTCAGTTGGAGCCGGCTGGGAGCCTCCTCCCCTCGGTGATGAGGGCCCCTCTGGGTCAGGCCCTAACAGATGGGTTCCAACACATTTCCTGATGTGCGCCCATAGGTGTCAGGACACCATCACCAGGTTCCCATCCCCATAGGGATGTGGGCCTTCTGCTCTGAGGTCCCAACGGCTGGCTTGCTCACACTTTCGTGGTGTGGGGCCCTCTGGTGTGAGTTCACTGCGGCCTGGATCCCATAGCCTCGGTGCTCCGGGCCGCCTGCTGGGGGGTTCAAACTGTTGGATTCCTCACGTTTTTATTCCATGGGCCCTCTGTTGTTGAGGCTCCTCCAGCCTGCCTCACCCCCAGCCCCTTGGTGATGCGGGTCCCCTGGTTTGAGACCACATGTGCTGGGTTCCTCAACTTTCGATGATGTGGATGTGGCCCCACTGGTGTGCGAAAATCCGCCCTGGTTCCCATAGACTTGGTGTTGTGGGCCCTCTGGTGGCAGTCTGATCCCTCCTGGGTTCCTCACAGTTCTGTGAGGTGGGCCCTCTTCTGTGAGGTCACTCCTGCCTGGAACACGACGCCTTAGCCTCGTGGGCCCTCTGGTGTCAGTTGCAGCCTTCTGGGAGCCTCCTTCCCTCGTTGATGAGTGCTCCTCTGGCGTCAGGCCCTGACGGCTTGACTCCCCCACATTTCCTGATGTGTGCCCAGTGGTGTCAGGACACCCCTGCCAGGTTCCCATTCACATGGTGATGTAGGCCTCTGAGCTGAAGTCCCAACGGCTGGCTTGCTCACAATTTCATGGTGTGCGGCACTCTGGTGTGAGTTCCCTGCGGACTGGATCCCATATCCTAGGTTCTCTGGGCCGCCTGCTGGGGGGTTCCAACTGCTGGATTCCTCATCTTTTCTAGTCCATGGGTCCTCTGTTTTGAGGCTCCTCCAGCCTGCCTCACTCCCAGGCCCTTGGTGATGTGGGACCTCTTGTTTGAGGCCACATGTCCTGGGTTCTTCAACTTTCGATGATGTGGATGTGGCCCCACTGGTGGGACGACACTCGTGCCTGGTTCCCATCCCCTCGGTGATGAGGGCCCTCTGGTGAGTCTGATCCTACCTGGGTTCCTCACCTTTCTGCGAAGTGGGCCCTCTGCTGTGAGGTCACTGCTAACTGGCACACGTCGCCTTTGCAACATTGGCCCTCTGGTGTCATTTGGAGCCTGCTGGGAGCCTCCTCCCCTCGGTGATGAGGACCACTCTGGTGTCTGGCCCTAAGTGCTGGGCTCCCGCACATTTCCTGATGTGTGCCCAGTGGTGCCAGAACACCCCTGCCAGTGTCTCATCACCGTGGAGATGTGGGCCTTCTGCTCGGAGGTCCCAACGGCTGGCTACCTCATATTTTCATGGTGTGGGGCCCTCTGGTTTGAGTTCACTTCAGCCTGGATCCCATATCCTAGATGCTCCGGGCTGCCTGCAGGGGGGTTCCAACTGCTGGATTCCTCACATTTTTTATTCCATGGGCCCTCTGTTGTGAGGCTCCTCCGGCCTGCCTCACTCCCAGCCCCTTGGTGATGTGGGTCCTCTGGTTTGAGACCACATGTGCTGGGTCCCTCACGTTTCGATGGTGTGGCCCCAGTGGTGTGAGGACACTCCTGCCTGGTTCCCATCCCCTTGGTGATGTGGGCCCTCTGGTGAGAGTCTGATCCTTGCTGGGTTCCTCACCCTTCTGTGAGGTGAGCCCTCTGCTGTGAGGTCACGCCTGCCTGGCTGGCACTCATCGCCTCGGCTACGTGGCCACTCTGGTGGCAGCTGGAGCCTGCTGGGAGCCTCCTCCCCTCGGTGATTGGGGCGCTCTGGCGTCAGGCCCTAACTGCTGGGCTCCCCATATATACTGATGTGCGCCCAGTGGTGCGAGGTAACTGCTGCCATGTTCCCATCCCCATGTGGATGTGGGCCTTCTGCTCTGAGGTCCCAAATGCTGGTTTGCTCACCGTTTCATGATGTGGGCCCTCTGGTGTGAGTTCACTCCGGCCTGGATCTCATAGCCTCGGTCCTCTGGGCCGCCTGCTGGGAGGTTCTAACTGCTGGATTCCTCACACTTTTTATTCTATGGGCCCTCTGTTATGAGGCTACTCCTGCCTGCCTCACTCTCAGGCCCGTCGTGATGTGGGTCCTCTTGTTTGAGGCCACATGTGCTGGGATCCTCACCTTTCGAAGGTATGGCCCCACTGGAGTGAGGACACTCCTGCCTGGTTCCCATCCCCGAGGTGATTTGGCCCCTCTGGTGAGAGTCTGATCCTGCCTAGTTTCCTCACCCTTCTGTGAGGTGGGCCCTCTGATGTGAGGTCACTCCTACCTGGCTGGCACACGTCGCGTCGCCTTGGTGAGGTGGGCTCTCTGGTGGCAATTGGAGACTGCTGGGAGCCTACTCCCGTCGGTGCTGAGGGCCCACTGGCGTCAGGCCCTAACTGCTGGGCTCACCACATTTTCTGAGGTGCGCCCAGTGGTGCGAGGACACTCCTGCCAGGGTCCCATCCCCATGGGTATATGGGCGTTCTGCTCTGAGGTCCCAACGGCTGGGTGGCTCACAGTTTCATGATGTGGGCTCTCTGGTGTGACTTCACTCTGGCCTGTATCCCATAGCTTCGGTTCTCTGGGTCGCCTGCTGGGAGGTTCCAACTGCTGGATTCCTCACTTTTTTATTCTATGGGCCCTCTTTGTGAGTCTCCTCCCGCCTGCCTCACTCCCAGCCTCTTGGTGATGTGGGTCCTCTGGTTTGTGGCCACATGTGCTGGGTTCCTCACCTTTCAATGTTGTGGCCCCACTAGTGTGAGGACACTCCTGCCTGGCTCCCATCCCCTTGGCGATGTGCGCCCACTGGTGAGAGTCTGATCCTGGCTGGGTTCCTCACCCTTCTGTGAGGTGGGCCTTCTGCTGTGAGGCCACTCCTGCCTGGCTGGCACACGTCGCCTTGGCGACGTGGGCCCTCTGGTGTCAGTTGGAGCCGGCTGGGAGCCTCCTCCCCTCAGTGATGAGGGCCCTTCTGGGGTCAGGCCCTAACAAACAGCTGGGTTCCACCACATTTCCTGATGTGCGCCCAGAGGTGTCAGGACACGACTTCCAGGTTCCCATCCCCATAGGGATGTGGGCCTTCTGCTCTGAGGTCCCATCGGCTGTCTTGCTAACACTTTCATGGTGTGGGGCCCTCTGGTGTTAGTTCACTGCGACCTGGATGCCATAGCCTTGATACTCCGGGTCAACTGCTGGGGGGTTCCCACTGCTGGATTCCTCACCTGTTTTACTCTATGGGCCCTCTGGTGTGAGGCTCCTCCTGACTGCCACACTCCCCGACACTTTGTGATGTGGGACCTCTGGTTTGAGGCCACATGTCCTGGGTTCCTCGACTTACGATGATGTGGATGTGGCCCCACTGGTGTGAGGACACTCCTGCCTGGTTCCCATCCCCTTGGTGATGTGAGCCCTCTGGTGAGAGTCTGATCCTGCCTGGGTTCCTCACAGTTCTGTGAGATGGGCCCTCTGTTGTGAAGTCACTCCTGCCTGGCACCCGTTGCCTTGGCGACGTGGGACCTCTGGTGTCAGTTGGAGCCTGCTGGGAGCCTCCCCCCCTCGGTGATGAGGGCCCCAGTGGCGTCAGGCCCTAACTGCTGCGCTACCTCACGTTTCCTGTTGTGCGCCCAGTGGCGCCTGGACACCACTGACAGGTTCCCATTCCCATGGGGACGTGGGCCTCTGCTCTGAAGTCCCAACGGCTGGCTTCCTCACAATTTCATGGTGTGGGTCCCTCTGGTGTGTGTTCACTGCGGCCTGGAACCCATAGACTCGGTGTACCAGGCCGCCTGCTGAGGGTTCCAACTGCTGGATTCCTCACATTTTCTATTCCATGGGCCCTCCCTTGTGAGGATCTTCCTGCCTGCATCACTCACAGACCCTTGGTGATGTCGGTCCTCTTGTTTGAGGCCACATGTGCTGAGTTCCTCAACTTTCTATGATGTGGATGTGGCCCCACTGGTGTGAGAAAATCCACCCTGGTTCCCATCGCCTTGGTGTTGTGGGCCGTCTGGTGACAGTCTGATCCTGCCTGGGTTCCTCACAGTTCTGTGAGGTGGGCCCTCTTCTGTGAGGTCACTTCTGCCTGGCACCCATTGCCTTGGAGACGTGCGCCCTCTGGTGTCAGTTGGAGCCGGCTGGGAGCCTCCTCCCCTCGGTGATGAGGGCCCCTCTGGGTCAGGCCCTAACAGATGGGTTCCAACACATTTCCTGATGTGCGCCCATAGGTGTCAGGACACCATCACCAGGTTCCCATCCCCATAGGGATGTGGGCCTTCTGCTCTGAGGTCCCAACGGCTGGCTTGCTCACACTTTCGTGGTGTGGGGCCCTCTGGTGTGAGTTCACTGCGGCCTGGATCCCATAGCCTCGGTGCTCCGGGCCGCCTGCTGGGGGGTTCAAACTGTTGGATTCCTCACGTTTTTATTCCATGGGCCCTCTGTTGTTGAGGCTCCTCCAGCCTGCCTCACCCCCAGCCCCTTGGTGATGCGGGTCCCCTGGTTTGAGACCACATGTGCTGGGTTCCTCAACTTTCGATGATGTGGATGTGGCCCCACTGGTGTGCGAAAATCCGCCCTGGTTCCCATAGACTTGGTGTTGTGGGCCCTCTGGTGGCAGTCTGATCCCTCCTGGGTTCCTCACAGTTCTGTGAGGTGGGCCCTCTTCTGTGAGGTCACTCCTGCCTGGAACACGACGCCTTAGCCTCGTGGGCCCTCTGGTGTCAGTTGCAGCCTTCTGGGAGCCTCCTTCCCTCGTTGATGAGTGCTCCTCTGGCGTCAGGCCCTGACGGCTTGACTCCCCCACATTTCCTGATGTGTGCCCAGTGGTGTCAGGACACCCCTGCCAGGTTCCCATTCACATGGTGATGTAGGCCTCTGAGCTGAAGTCCCAACGGCTGGCTTGCTCACAATTTCATGGTGTGCGGCACTCTGGTGTGAGTTCCCTGCGGACTGGATCCCATATCCTAGGTTCTCTGGGCCGCCTGCTGGGGGGTTCCAACTGCTGGATTCCTCATCTTTTCTAGTCCATGGGTCCTCTGTTTTGAGGCTCCTCCAGCCTGCCTCACTCCCAGGCCCTTGGTGATGTGGGACCTCTTGTTTGAGGCCACATGTCCTGGGTTCTTCAACTTTCGATGATGTGGATGTGGCCCCACTGGTGGGACGACACTCGTGCCTGGTTCCCATCCCCTCGGTGATGAGGGCCCTCTGGTGAGTCTGATCCTACCTGGGTTCCTCACCTTTCTGCGAAGTGGGCCCTCTGCTGTGAGGTCACTGCTAACTGGCACACGTCGCCTTTGCAACATTGGCCCTCTGGTGTCATTTGGAGCCTGCTGGGAGCCTCCTCCCCTCGGTGATGAGGACCACTCTGGTGTCTGGCCCTAAGTGCTGGGCTCCCGCACATTTCCTGATGTGTGCCCAGTGGTGCCAGAACACCCCTGCCAGTGTCTCATCACCGTGGAGATGTGGGCCTTCTGCTCGGAGGTCCCAACGGCTGGCTACCTCATATTTTCATGGTGTGGGGCCCTCTGGTTTGAGTTCACTTCAGCCTGGATCCCATATCCTAGATGCTCCGGGCTGCCTGCAGGGGGGTTCCAACTGCTGGATTCCTCACATTTTTTATTCCATGGGCCCTCTGTTGTGAGGCTCCTCCGGCCTGCCTCACTCCCAGCCCCTTGGTGATGTGGGTCCTCTGGTTTGAGACCACATGTGCTGGGTCCCTCACGTTTCGATGGTGTGGCCCCAGTGGTGTGAGGACACTCCTGCCTGGTTCCCATCCCCTTGGTGATGTGGGCCCTCTGGTGAGAGTCTGATCCTTGCTGGGTTCCTCACCCTTCTGTGAGGTGAGCCCTCTGCTGTGAGGTCACGCCTGCCTGGCTGGCACTCATCGCCTCGGCTACGTGGCCACTCTGGTGGCAGCTGGAGCCTGCTGGGAGCCTCCTCCCCTCGGTGATTGGGGCGCTCTGGCGTCAGGCCCTAACTGCTGGGCTCCCCATATATACTGATGTGCGCCCAGTGGTGCGAGGTAACTGCTGCCATGTTCCCATCCCCATGTGGATGTGGGCCTTCTGCTCTGAGGTCCCAAATGCTGGTTTGCTCACCGTTTCATGATGTGGGCCCTCTGGTGTGAGTTCACTCCGGCCTGGATCTCATAGCCTCGGTCCTCTGGGCCGCCTGCTGGGAGGTTCTAACTGCTGGATTCCTCACACTTTTTATTCTATGGGCCCTCTGTTATGAGGCTACTCCTGCCTGCCTCACTCTCAGGCCCGTCGTGATGTGGGTCCTCTTGTTTGAGGCCACATGTGCTGGGATCCTCACCTTTCGAAGGTATGGCCCCACTGGAGTGAGGACACTCCTGCCTGGTTCCCATCCCCGAGGTGATTTGGCCCCTCTGGTGAGAGTCTGATCCTGCCTAGTTTCCTCACCCTTCTGTGAGGTGGGCCCTCTGATGTGAGGTCACTCCTACCTGGCTGGCACACGTCGCGTCGCCTTGGTGAGGTGGGCTCTCTGGTGGCAATTGGAGACTGCTGGGAGCCTACTCCCGTCGGTGCTGAGGGCCCACTGGCGTCAGGCCCTAACTGCTGGGCTCACCACATTTTCTGAGGTGCGCCCAGTGGTGCGAGGACACTCCTGCCAGGGTCCCATCCCCATGGGTATATGGGCGTTCTGCTCTGAGGTCCCAACGGCTGGGTGGCTCACAGTTTCATGATGTGGGCTCTCTGGTGTGACTTCACTCTGGCCTGTATCCCATAGCTTCGGTTCTCTGGGTCGCCTGCTGGGAGGTTCCAACTGCTGGATTCCTCACTTTTTTATTCTATGGGCCCTCTTTGTGAGTCTCCTCCCGCCTGCCTCACTCCCAGCCTCTTGGTGATGTGGGTCCTCTGGTTTGTGGCCACATGTGCTGGGTTCCTCACCTTTCAATGTTGTGGCCCCACTAGTGTGAGGACACTCCTGCCTGGCTCCCATCCCCTTGGCGATGTGCGCCCACTGGTGAGAGTCTGATCCTGGCTGGGTTCCTCACCCTTCTGTGAGGTGGGCCTTCTGCTGTGAGGCCACTCCTGCCTGGCTGGCACACGTCGCCTTGGCGACGTGGGCCCTCTGGTGTCAGTTGGAGCCGGCTGGGAGCCTCCTCCCCTCGGTGATGAGGGCCCTTCTGGGGTCAGGCCCTAACAAACAGCTGGGTTCCACCACATTTCCTGATGTGCTCCCAGAGGTGTCAGGACACGACTTCCAGGTTCCCATCCCCATAGGGATGTGGGCCTTCTGCTCTGAGGTCCCATCGGCTGTCTTGCTAACACTTTCATGGTGTGGGGCCCTCTGGTGTTAGTTCACTGCGACCTGGATGCCATAGCCTTGATACTCCGGGTCAACTGCTGGGGGGTTCCCACTGCTGGATTCCTCACCTTTTTTACTCTATGGGTCCTCTGGTGTGAGGCTCCTCCTGACTGCCACACTCCCCGACACTTTGTGATGTGGGTCCTCTGGTTTGAGGTCACATGTGCTGGGTTCCTCTCCTTTCGATGATGTGGATATGGCCCAACTTGTGTGAGGACACTCCTGCCTGGTTCCCATCCCCTTGGTGATGTGAGCCCTCTGGTGAGAGTCTGATCCTGCCTGGGTTCCTCTCAGTTCTGTGAGGTGGGCCCTCTGCTGTGAGGTCACTCCTGCCTGGCACACGTCACCTTGACGTCGTAGGCCCTCTGGTGTCAGTATGAGCCTGCTGGGAGCCACCTCCCCTCGGTGATGAGGGCCCTTCTGGCGTCAGGCTCTAACTGCTGGGCTCACTCACATTTCCTGATGTGTGCCCAGTGGTACCAGGTCACCCCTGCCAGGTTCGCATCCCCATGGGGATGTGGGCCTTCTGCTCTGAGGTCCTAACGTCTGGCTTGCTCACAATGTCATGGTGTGTGTCCCTCTGGTGTGAGTTCACTGTGGCCTGGAACCCATAGACTCAGTATTCCAGGCCACCTGCTGAGGGTTCCAACTGCTGGATTCCTTATCTTTTCTATTCCATGGGCCCTCTGTTGTGAGGCTCTTCCTGTCTGCATCACTCACAGACCCTTGGTGATCTCGGTCCTCTTGTTTGAGGCCACATGTGCTGAGTTCCTCAACTTTCTATGATGTGGAGGTTGGCCCACTGGTTTGAGAAAATCCACCCTGGTTCCCATAGCCTTGGTGTTGTTGGCCCTCTGGTGACAGTCTGATCCTGCCTGGGTTCCTCACAGTTCTGTGAGGTGGGCCCTCTTCTGTGAGCTCACTCCTGAGTGGAACACGAGGCCTTGGCCTCGTGGGCCCTCTGATGTCAGTTGCAGCCAGCTGGGAGCATCCTCCCCCAGATGATGAGGGCCCCTCTGGCATCAGTCCCTAATTTCTGGGCTCCTTGCATTTCCTGATGTGCGCCCAGAGGTGCCAGGGCACCTCTGCCATGTTCCCATCCCCATGGGGATGTGGGCCTTCTGCTCTGAGGTACGAACGGCTGGCTTGCTCACACGTTCATAGTGTGGAGCCGTCTGGTGGGAGTTCACTGCGGCCTGGATCCCATAGCCTCGGTATTCCGGGCCGCCTGCTGGGGGGTTCCAACTGCTGGATTCCTCATCGTTTTTATTCCATGGGTCCTCTGTTGTGAGCCTCCTCCTGCCTGCCTCACCCCCAGCCCCTTGGTGATGTGGGTCCTCTGTTCTGAGGCCACATTTGCTGGGTTCCTCAACTTTCGATGATGTGGATGTGGCCCCACTGGTGTGAGGACACTCTTGCCTGGTTCCCATTCCCTTGGTTATGTGGGCCTTCTGTTGAGAATGTGATCCTGTCTGGGGTTCTCATCGTTCTGTGAGGTGGGCCTCTCTTCTGTGAGGTCACTCCTGCCTGGCACACGTTGCCTTGGCAACGTGGGCCCACTGGTGTCAGTTGGAGGCTGCTGGGAGCCACCTCCCCTCGGTAATGGGGGCCCCTCTTGCATCAGACCTTAAGTGCTGGGCACCCCCACATTTCCTGATGTGCGCCCAGTGGTGCCAGGACACCCCTGCCAGTTTCCCTTTCCCATAGGGATGTGGGCCTTCTTCTCTGAGGTCCCAACGGCTGGCTTGCTCACACGTTCATGGTGTGGGGCCCTCTTGTGTGAGTTCACTGCGACCTGGATCCCATAGCCTCGGTATTCCGGGCCGCCTGCTGGGGGGTTCCAACTGCTGGATTCCTCATCTTTTCTATTCCATGGGCCCTCTGATTTGAGGCTCCTCCAGCCTGCCTCACCCCCAGCCCCTTGGTGATGCTGGTCCCCTGGTTTGAGACCACATGTGCTGGGTTCCTCAACTTTCGATGATGTGGATGTGGCCCCACTGGTGTGCGAAAATCCGCCCTGGTTCCCATAGACTTGGTGTTGTGGGCCCTCTGGTGGCAGTCTGATCCCTCCTGGGTTCCTCACAGTTCTGTGAGGTGGGCCCTCTTCTGTGAGGTCACTCCTGCCTGGAACACGACGCCTTAGCCTCGTGGGCCCTCTGGTGTCAGTTGCAGCCTTCTGGGAGCCTCCTTCCCTCGTTGATGAGTGCTCCTCTGGCGTCAGGCCCTGACGGCTTGACTCCCCCACATTTCCTGATGTGTGCCCAGTGGTGTCAGGACACCCCTGCCAGGTTCCCATTCACATGGTGATGTAGGCCTCTGAGCTGAAGTCCCAACGGCTGGCTTGCTCACAATTTCATGGTGTGCGGCACTCTGGTGTGAGTTCCCTGCGGACTGGATCCCATATCCTAGGTTCTCTGGGCCGCCTGCTGGGGGGTTCCAACTGCTGGATTCCTCATCTTTTCTAGTCCATGGGTCCTCTGTTTTGAGGCTCCTCCAGCCTGCCTCACTCCCAGGCCCTTGGTGATGTGGGACCTCTTGTTTGAGGCCACATGTCCTGGGTTCTTCAACTTTCGATGATGTGGATGTGGCCCCACTGGTGGGACGACACTCGTGACTGGTTCCCATCCCCTCGGTGATGAGGGCCCTCTGGTGAGTCTGATCCTACCTGGGTTCCTCACCTTTCTGCGAAGTGGGCCCTCTGCTGTGAGGTCACTGCTAACTGGCACACGTCGCCTTTGCAACATTGGCCCTCTGGTGTCATTTGGAGCCTGCTGGGAGCCTCCTCCCCTCGGTGATGAGGACCACTCTGGTGTCTGGCCCTAAGTGCTGGGCTCCCGCACATTTCCTGATGTGTGCCCAGTGGTGCCAGAACACCCCTGCCAGTGTCTCATCACCGTGGAGATGTGGGCCTTCTGCTCGGAGGTCCCAACGGCTGGCTACCTCATATTTTCATGGTGTGGGGCCCTCTGGTTTGAGTTCACTTCAGCCTGGATCCCATATCCTAGATGCTCCGGGCTGCCTGCAGGGGGGTTCCAACTGCTGGATTCCTCACATTTTTTATTCCATGGGCCCTCTGTTGTGAGGCTCCTCCGGCCTGCCTCACTCCCAGCCCCTTGGTGATGTGGGTCCTCTGGTTTGAGACCACATGTGCTGGGTCCCTCACGTTTCGATGGTGTGGCCCCAGTGGTGTGAGGACACTCCTGCCTGGTTCCCATCCCCTTGGTGATGTGGGCCCTCTGGTGAGAGTCTGATCCTTGCTGGGTTCCTCACCCTTCTGTGAGGTGAGCCCTCTGCTGTGAGGTCACGCCTGCCTGGCTGGCACTCATCGCCTCGGCTACGTGGCCACTCTGGTGGCAGCTGGAGCCTGCTGGGAGCCTCCTCCCCTCGGTGATTGGGGCGCTCTGGCGTCAGGCCCTAACTGCTGGGCTCCCCATATATACTGATGTGCGCCCAGTGGTGCGAGGTAACTGCTGCCATGTTCCCATCCCCATGTGGATGTGGGCCTTCTGCTCTGAGGTCCCAAATGCTGGTTTGCTCACCGTTTCATGATGTGGGCCCTCTGGTGTGAGTTCACTCCGGCCTGGATCTCATAGCCTCGGTCCTCTGGGCCGCCTGCTGGGAGGTTCTAACTGCTGGATTCCTCACACTTTTTATTCTATGGGCCCTCTGTTATGAGGCTACTCCTGCCTGCCTCACTCTCAGGCCCGTCGTGATGTGGGTCCTCTTGTTTGAGGCCACATGTGCTGGGATCCTCACCTTTCGAAGGTATGGCCCCACTGGAGTGAGGACACTCCTGCCTGGTTCCCATCCCCGAGGTGATTTGGCCCCTCTGGTGAGAGTCTGATCCTGCCTAGTTTCCTCACCCTTCTGTGAGGTGGGCCCTCTGATGTGAGGTCACTCCTACCTGGCTGGCACACGTCGCGTCGCCTTGGTGAGGTGGGCTCTCTGGTGGCAATTGGAGACTGCTGGGAGCCTACTCCCGTCGGTGCTGAGGGCCCACTGGCGTCAGGCCCTAACTGCTGGGCTCACCACATTTTCTGAGGTGCGCCCAGTGGTGCGAGGACACTCCTGCCAGGGTCCCATCCCCATGGGTATATGGGCGTTCTGCTCTGAGGTCCCAACGGCTGGGTGGCTCACAGTTTCATGATGTGGGCTCTCTGGTGTGACTTCACTCTGGCCTGTATCCCATAGCTTCGGTTCTCTGGGTCGCCTGCTGGGAGGTTCCAACTGCTGGATTCCTCACTTTTTTATTCTATGGGCCCTCTTTGTGAGTCTCCTCCCGCCTGCCTCACTCCCAGCCTCTTGGTGATGTGGGTCCTCTGGTTTGTGGCCACATGTGCTGGGTTCCTCACCTTTCAATGTTGTGGCCCCACTAGTGTGAGGACACTCCTGCCTGGCTCCCATCCCCTTGGCGATGTGCGCCCACTGGTGAGAGTCTGATCCTGGCTGGGTTCCTCACCCTTCTGTGAGGTGGGCCTTCTGCTGTGAGGCCACTCCTGCCTGGCTGGCACACGTCGCCTTGGCGACGTGGGCCCTCTGGTGTCAGTTGGAGCCAGCTGGGAGCCTCCTCCCCTCGGTGATGAGGGCCCTTCTGGGGTCAGGCCCTAACAAACAGCTGGGTTCCACCACATTTCCTGATGTGCGCCCAGAGGTGTCAGGACACGACTTCCAGGTTCCCATCCCCATAGGGATGTGGGCCTTCTGCTCTGAGGTCCCATCGGCTGTCTTGCTAACACTTTCATGGTGTGGGGCCCTCTGGTGTTAGTTCACTGCGATCTGGATGCCATAGCCTTGATACTCCGGGTCAACTGCTGGGGGGTTCCCACTGCTGGATTCCTCACCTTTTTTACTCTATGGGCCCTCTGGTGTGAGGCTCCTCCTGACTGCCACACTCCCCGACACTTTGTGATGTGGGTCCTCTGGTTTGAGGCCACATGTCCTGGGTTCCTCGACTTACGATGATGTGGATGTGGCCCCACTGGTGTGATGACACTCCTGCCTGGTTCCCATCCCCTTGGTGATGTGGGCCCTCTGGTGAGAGTCTGATCCTGCCTGGGTTCCTCACAGTTCTGTGAGATGGGCCCTCTGTTGTGAGGTCACTCCTGCCTGGCACCCGTTGCCTTGGCGACGTGGGACCTCTGGTGTCAGTTGGAGCCTGCTGGGAGCCTCCCCCCGTCGGTGATGAGGGCCCCAGTGGCGTCAGGCCCTAACTGCTGCGCTACCTCACGTTTCCTGTTGTGCGCCCAGTGGCGCCTGGACACCACTGACAGGTTCCCATTCCCATGGGGACGTGGGCCTCTGCTCTGAAGTCCCAACGGCTGGCTTCCTCACAATTTCATGGTGTGGGTCCCTCTGGTGTGTGTTCACTGCGGCCTGGAACCCATAGACTCGGTGTACCAGGCCGCCTGCTGAGGGTTCCAACTGCTGGATTCCTCACATTTTCTATTCCATGGGCCCTCCCTTGTGAGGATCTTCCTGCCTGCATCACTCACAGACCCTTGGTGATGTCGGTCCTCTTGTTTGAGGCCACATGTGCTGAGTTCCTCAACTTTCTATGATGTGGATGTGGCCCCACTAGTGTGAGAAAATCCACCCTGGTTCCCATCGCCTTGGTGTTGTGGGCCGTCTGGTGACAGTCTGATCCTGCCTGGGTTCCTCACAGTTCTGTGAGGTGGGCCCTCTTCTGTGAGGTCACTTCTGCCTGGCACCCATTGCCTTGGAGACGTGCGCCCTCTGGTGTCAGTTGGAGCCGGCTGGGAGCCTCCTCCCCTCGGTGATGAGGGCCCCTCTGGGTCAGGCCCTAACAGATGGGTTCCAACACATTTCCTGATGTGCGCCCATAGGTGTCAGGACACCATCACCAGGTTCCCATCCCCATAGGGATGTGGGCCTTCTGCTCTGAGGTCCCAACGGCTGGCTTGCTCACACTTTCGTGGTGTGGGGCCCTCTGGTGTGAGTTCACTGCGGCCTGGATCCCATAGCCTCGGTGCTCCGGGCCGCCTGCTGGGGGGTTCAAACTGTTGGATTCCTCACGTTTTTATTCCATGGGCCCTCTGTTGTTGAGGCTCCTCCAGCCTGCCTCACCCCCAGCCCCTTGGTGATGCGGGTCCCCTGGTTTGAGACCACATGTGCTGGGTTCCTCAACTTTCGATGATGTGGATGTGGCCCCACTGGTGTGCGAAAATCCGCCCTGGTTCCCATAGACTTGGTGTTGTGGGCCCTCTGGTGGCAGTCTGATCCCTCCTGGGTTCCTCACAGTTCTGTGAGGTGGGCCCTCTTCTGTGAGGTCACTCCTGCCTGGAACACGACGCCTTAGCCTCGTGGGCCCTCTGGTGTCAGTTGCAGCCTTCTGGGAGCCTCCTTCCCTCGTTGATGAGTGCTCCTCTGGCGTCAGGCCCTGACGGCTTGACTCCCCCACATTTCCTGATGTGTGCCCAGTGGTGTCAGGACACCCCTGCCAGGTTCCCATTCACATGGTGATGTAGGCCTCTGAGCTGAAGTCCCAACGGCTGGCTTGCTCACAATTTCATGGTGTGCGGCACTCTGGTGTGAGTTCCCTGCGGACTGGATCCCATATCCTAGGTTCTCTGAGCCGCCTGCTGGGGGGTTCCAACTGCTGGATTCCTCATCTTTTCTAGTCCATGGGTCCTCTGTTTTGAGGCTCCTCCAGCCTGCCTCACTCCCAGGCCCTTGGTGATGTGGGACCTCTTGTTTGAGGCCACATGTCCTGGGTTCTTCAACTTTCGATGATGTGGATGTGGCCCCACTGGTGGGACGACACTCGTGCCTGGTTCCCATCCCCTCGGTGATGAGGGCCCTCTGGTGAGTCTGATCCTACCTGGGTTCCTCACCTTTCTGCGAAGTGGGCCCTCTGCTGTGAGGTCACTGCTAACTGGCACACGTCGCCTTTGCAACATTGGCCCTCTGGTGTCATTTGGAGCCTGCTGGGAGCCTCCTCCCCTCGGTGATGAGGACCACTCTGGTGTCTGGCCCTAAGTGCTGGGCTCCCGCACATTTCCTGATGTGTGCCCAGTGGTGCCAGAACACCCCTGCCAGTGTCTCATCACCGTGGAGATGTGGGCCTTCTGCTCGGAGGTCCCAACGGCTGGCTACCTCATATTTTCATGGTGTGGGGCCCTCTGGTTTGAGTTCACTTCAGCCTGGATCCCATATCCTAGATGCTCCGGGCTGCCTGCAGGGGGGTTCCAACTGCTGGATTCCTCACATGTTTTATTCCATGGGCCCTCTGTTGTGAGGCTCCTCCGGCCTGCCTCACTCCCAGCCCCTTGGTGATGTGGGTCCTCTGGTTTGAGACCACATGTGCTGGGTCCCTCACGTTTCGATGGTGTGGCCCCAGTGGTGTGAGGACACTCCTGCCTGGTTCCCATCCCCTTGGTGATGTGGGCCCTCTGGTGAGAGTCTGATCCTTGCTGGGTTCCTCACCCTTCTGTGAGGTGAGCCCTCTGCTGTGAGGTCACGCCTGCCTGGCTGGCACTCATCGCCTCGGCTACGTGGCCACTCTGGTGGCAGCTGGAGCCTGCTGGGAGCCTCCTCCCCTCGGTGATTGGGGCGCTCTGGCGTCAGGCCCTAACTGCTGGGCTCCCCATATATACTGATGTGCGCCCAGTGGTGCGAGGTAACTGCTGCCATGTTCCCATCCCCATGTGGATGTGGGCCTTCTGCTCTGAGGTCCCAAATGCTGGTTTGCTCACCGTTTCATGATGTGGGCCCTCTGGTGTGAGTTCACTCCGGCCTGGATCTCATAGCCTCGGTCCTCTGGGCCGCCTGCTGGGAGGTTCTAACTGCTGGATTCCTCACACTTTTTATTCTATGGGCCCTCTGTTATGAGGCTACTCCTGCCTGCCTCACTCTCAGGCCCGTCGTGATGTGGGTCCTCTTGTTTGAGGCCACATGTGCTGGGATCCTCACCTTTCGAAGGTATGGCCCCACTGGAGTGAGGACACTCCTGCCTGGTTCCCATCCCCGAGGTGATTTGGCCCCTCTGGTGAGAGTCTGATCCTGCCTAGTTTCCTCACCCTTCTGTGAGGTGGGCCCTCTGATGTGAGGTCACTCCTACCTGGCTGGCACACGTCGCGTCGCCTTGGTGAGGTGGGCTCTCTGGTGGCAATTGGAGACTGCTGGGAGCCTACTCCCGTCGGTGCTGAGGGCCCACTGGCGTCAGGCCCTAACTGCTGGGCTCACCACATTTTCTGAGGTGCGCCCAGTGGTGCGAGGACACTCCTGCCAGGGTCCCATCCCCATGGGTATATGGGCGTTCTGCTCTGAGGTCCCAACGGCTGGGTGGCTCACAGTTTCATGATGTGGGCTCTCTGGTGTGACTTCACTCTGGCCTGTATCCCATAGCTTCGGTTCTCTGGGTCGCCTGCTGGGAGGTTCCAACTGCTGGATTCCTCACTTTTTTATTCTATGGGCCCTCTTTGTGAGTCTCTTCCCGCCTGCCTCACTCCCAGCCTCTTGGTGATGTGGGTCCTCTGGTTTGTGGCCACATGTGCTGGGTTCCTCACCTTTCAATGTTGTGGCCCCACTAGTGTGAGGACACTCCTGCCTGGCTCCCATCCCCTTGGCGATGTGCGCCCACTGGTGAGAGTCTGATCCTGCCTGGCTGGGTTCCTCACCCTTCTGTGAGGTGGGCCTTCTGCTGTGAGGCCACTCCTGCCTGGCTGGCACACGTCGCCTTGGCGACGTGGGCCCTCTGGTGTCAGTTGGAGCCGGCTGGGAGCCTCCTCCCCTCGGTGATGAGGGCCCTTCTGGGGTCAGGCCCTAACAAACAGCTAGGTTCCACCACATTTCCTGATGTGCTCCCAGAGGTGTCAGGACACGACTTCCAGGTTCCCATCCCCATAGGGATGTGGGCCTTCTGCTCTGAGGTCCCATCGGCTGTCTTGCTAACACTTTCATGGTGTGGGGCCCTCTGGTGTTAGTTCACTGCGACCTGGATGCCATAGCCTTGATACTCCGGGTCAACTGCTGGGGGGTTCCCACTGCTGGATTCCTCACCTTTTTTACTCTATGGGCCCTCTGGTGTGAGGCTCCTCCTGACTGCCACACTCCCCGACACTTTGTGATGTGGGTCCTCTGGTTTGAGGTCACATGTGCTGGGTTCCTCTCCTTTCGATGATGTGGATATGGCCCAACTTGTGTGAGGACACTCCTGCCTGGTTCCCATCCCCTTGGTGATGTGAGCCCTCTGGTGAGAGTCTGATCCTGCCTGGGTTCCTCTCAGTTCTGTGAGGTGGGCCCTCTGCTGTGAGGTCACTCCTGCCTGGCACACGTCACCTTGACGTCGTAGGCCCTCTGGTGTCAGTATGAGCCTGCTGGGAGCCACCTCCCCTCGGTGATGAGGGCCCTTCTGGCGTCAGGCTCTAACTGCTGGGCTCACTCACATTTCCTGATGTGTGCCCAGTGGTACCAGGTCACCCCTGCCAGGTTCGCATCCCCATGGGGATGTGGGCCTTCTGCTCTGAGGTCCTAACGTCTGGCTTGCTCACAATGTCATGGTGTGTGTCCCTCTGGTGTGAGTTCACTGTGGCCTGGAACCCATAGACTCAGTATTCCAGGCCACCTGCTGAGGGTTCCAACTGCTGGATTCCTTATCTTTTCTATTCCATGGGCCCTCTGTTGTGAGGCTCTTCCTGTCTGCATCACTCACAGACCCTTGGTGATCTCGGTCCTCTTGTTTGAGGCCACATGTGCTGAGTTCCTCAACTTTCTATGATGTGGAGGTTGGCCCACTGGTTTGAGAAAATCCACCCTGGTTCCCATAGCCTTGGTGTTGTTGGCCCTCTGGTGACAGTCTGATCCTGCCTGGGTTCCTCACAGTTCTGTGAGGTGGGCCCTCTTCTGTGAGCTCACTCCTGAGTGGAACACGAGGCCTTGGCCTCGTGGGCCCTCTGATGTCAGTTGCAGCCAGCTGGGAGCATCCTCCCCCAGATGATGAGGGCCCCTCTGGCATCAGTCCCTAATTTCTGGGCTCCTTGCATTTCCTGATGTGCGCCCAGAGGTGCCAGGGCACCTCTGCCATGTTCCCATCCCCATGGGGATGTGGGCCTTCTGCTCTGAGGTACGAACGGCTGGCTTGCTCACACGTTCATAGTGTGGAGCCGTCTGGTGGGAGTTCACTGCGGCCTGGATCCCATAGCCTCGGTATTCCGGGCCGCCTGCTGGGGGGTTCCAACTGCTGGATTCCTCATCGTTTTTATTCCATGGGTCCTCTGTTGTGAGCCTCCTCCTGCCTGCCTCACCCCCAGCCCCTTGGTGATGTGGGTCCTCTGTTCTGAGGCCACATTTGCTGGGTTCCTCAACTTTCGATGATGTGGATGTGGCCCCACTGGTGTGAGGACACTCTTGCCTGGTTCCCATTCCCTTGGTTATGTGGGCCTTCTGTTGAGAATGTGATCCTGTCTGGGGTTCTCATCGTTCTGTGAGGTGGGCCTCTCTTCTGTGAGGTCACTCCTGCCTGGCACACGTTGCCTTGGCAACGTGGGCCCACTGGTGTCAGTTGGAGGCTGCTGGGAGCCACCTCCCCTCGGTAATGGGGGCCCCTCTTGCGTCAGACCTTAAGTGCTGGGCACCCCCACATTTCCTGATGTGCGCCCAGTGGTGCCAGGACACCCCTGCCAGTTTCCCTTTCCCATAGGGATGTGGGCCTTCTTCTCTGAGGTCCCAACGGCTGGCTTGCTCACACGTTCATGGTGTGGGGCCCTCTTGTGTGAGTTCACTGCGACCTGGATCCCATAGCCTCGGTATTCCGGGCCGCCTGCTGGGGGGTTCCAACTGCTGGATTCCTCATCTTTTCTATTCCATGGGCCCTCTGATTTGAGGCTCCTCCAGCCTGCCTCACCCCCAGCCCCTTGGTGATGCGGGTCCCCTGGTTTGAGACCACATGTGCTGGGTTCCTCAACTTTCGATGATGTGGATGTGGCCCCACTGGTGTGCGAAAATCCGCCCTGGTTCCCATAGACTTGGTGTTGTGGGCCCTCTGGTGGCAGTCTGATCCCTCCTGGGTTCCTCACAGTTCTGTGAGGTGGGCCCTCTTCTGTGAGGTCACTCCTGCCTGGAACACGACGCCTTAGCCTCGTGGGCCCTCTGGTGTCAGTTGCAGCCTTCTGGGAGCCTCCTTCCCTCGTTGATGAGTGCTCCTCTGGCGTCAGGCCCTGACGGCTTGACTCCCCCACATTTCCTGATGTGTGCCCAGTGGTGTCAGGACACCCCTGCCAGGTTCCCATTCACATGGTGATGTAGGCCTCTGAGCTGAAGTCCCAACGGCTGGCTTGCTCACAATTTCATGGTGTGCGGCACTCTGGTGTGAGTTCCCTGCGGACTGGATCCCATATCCTAGGTTCTCTGGGCCGCCTGCTGGGGGGTTCCAACTGCTGGATTCCTCATCTTTTCTAGTCCATGGGTCCTCTGTTTTGAGGCTCCTCCAGCCTGCCTCACTCCCAGGCCCTTGGTGATGTGGGACCTCTTGTTTGAGGCCACATGTCCTGGGTTCTTCAACTTTCGATGATGTGGATGTGGCCCCACTGGTGGGACGACACTCGTGCCTGGTTCCCATCCCCTCGGTGATGAGGGCCCTCTGGTGAGTCTGATCCTACCTGGGTTCCTCACCTTTCTGCGAAGTGGGCCCTCTGCTGTGAGGTCACTGCTAACTGGCACACGTCGCCTTTGCAACATTGGCCCTCTGGTGTCATTTGGAGCCTGCTGGGAGCCTCCTCCCCTCGGTGATGAGGACCACTCTGGTGTCTGGCCCTAAGTGCTGGGCTCCCGCACATTTCCTGATGTGTGCCCAGTGGTGCCAGAACACCCCTGCCAGTGTCTCATCACCGTGGAGATGTGGGCCTTCTGCTCGGAGGTCCCAACGGCTGGCTACCTCATATTTTCATGGTGTGGGGCCCTCTGGTTTGAGTTCACTTCAGCCTGGATCCCATATCCTAGATGCTCCGGGCTGCCTGCAGGGGGGTTCCAACTGCTGGATTCCTCACATTTTTTATTCCATGGGCCCTCTGTTGTGAGGCTCCTCCGGCCTGCCTCACTCCCAGCCCCTTGGTGATGTGGGTCCTCTGGTTTGAGACCACATGTGCTGGGTCCCTCACGTTTCGATGGTGTGGCCCCAGTGGTGTGAGGACACTCCTGCCTGGTTCCCATCCCCTTGGTGATGTGGGCCCTCTGGTGAGAGTCTGATCCTTGCTGGGTTCCTCACCCTTCTGTGAGGTGAGCCCTCTGCTGTGAGGTCACGCCTGCCTGGCTGGCACTCATCGCCTCGGCTACGTGGCCACTCTGGTGGCAGCTGGAGCCTGCTGGGAGCCTCCTCCCCTCGGTGATTGGGGCGCTCTGGCGTCAGGCCCTAACTGCTGGGCTCCCCATATATACTGATGTGCGCCCAGTGGTGCGAGGTAACTGCTGCCATGTTCCCATCCCCATGTGGATGTGGGCCTTCTGCTCTGAGGTCCCAAATGCTGGTTTGCTCACCGTTTCATGATGTGGGCCCTCTGGTGTGAGTTCACTCCGGCCTGGATCTCATAGCCTCGGTCCTCTGGGCCGCCTGCTGGGAGGTTCTAACTGCTGGATTCCTCACACTTTTTATTCTATGGGCCCTCTGTTATGAGGCTACTCCTGCCTGCCTCACTCTCAGGCCCGTCGTGATGTGGGTCCTCTTGTTTGAGGCCACATGTGCTGGGATCCTCACCTTTCGAAGGTATGGCCCCACTGGAGTGAGGACACTCCTGCCTGGTTCCCATCCCCGAGGTGATTTGGCCCCTCTGGTGAGAGTCTGATCCTGCCTAGTTTCCTCACCCTTCTGTGAGGTGGGCCCTCTGATGTGAGGTCACTCCTACCTGGCTGGCACACGTCGCGTCGCCTTGGTGAGGTGGGCTCTCTGGTGGCAATTGGAGACTGCTGGGAGCCTACTCCCGTCGGTGCTGAGGGCCCACTGGCGTCAGGCCCTAACTGCTGGGCTCACCACATTTTCTGAGGTGCGCCCAGTGGTGCGAGGACACTCCTGCCAGGGTCCCATCCCCATGGGTATATGGGCGTTCTGCTCTGAGGTCCCAACGGCTGGGTGGCTCACAGTTTCATGATGTGGGCTCTCTGGTGTGACTTCACTCTGGCCTGTATCCCATAGCTTCGGTTCTCTGGGTCGCCTGCTGGGAGGTTCCAACTGCTGGATTCCTCACTTTTTTATTCTATGGGCCCTCTTTGTGAGTCTCTTCCCGCCTGCCTCACTCCCAGCCTCTTGGTGATGTGGGTCCTCTGGTTTGTGGCCACATGTGCTGGGTTCCTCACCTTTCAATGTTGTGGCCCCACTAGTGTGAGGACACTCCTGCCTGGCTCCCATCCCCTTGGCGATGTGCGCCCACTGGTGAGAGTCTGATCCTGCCTGGCTGGGTTCCTCACCCTTCTGTGAGGTGGGCCTTCTGCTGTGAGGCCACTCCTGCCTGGCTGGCACACGTCGCCTTGGCGACGTGGGCCCTCTGGTGTCAGTTGGAGCCGGCTGGGAGCCTCCTCCCCTCGGTGATGAGGGCCCTTCTGGGGTCAGGCCCTAACAAACAGCTGGGTTCCACCACATTTCCTGATGTGCTCCCAGAGGTGTCAGGACACGACTTCCAGGTTCCCATCCCCATAGGGATGTGGGCCTTCTGCTCTGAGGTCCCATCGGCTGTCTTGCTAACACTTTCATGGTGTGGGGCCCTCTGGTGTTAGTTCACTGCGACCTGGATGCCATAGCCTTGATACTCCGGGTCAACTGCTGGGGGGTTCCCACTGCTGGATTCCTCACCTTTTTTACTCTATGGGCCCTCTGGTGTGAGGCTCCTCCTGACTGCCACACTCCCCGACACTTTGTGATGTGGGTCCTCTGGTTTGAGGTCACATGTGCTGGGTTCCTCTCCTTTCGATGATGTGGATATGGCCCAACTTGTGTGAGGACACTCCTGCCTGGTTCCCATCCCCTTGGTGATGTGAGCCCTCTGGTGAGAGTCTGATCCTGCCTGGGTTCCTCTCAGTTCTGTGAGGTGGGCCCTCTGCTGTGAGGTCACTCCTGCCTGGCACACGTCACCTTGACGTCGTAGGCCCTCTGGTGTCAGTATGAGCCTGCTGGGAGCCACCTCCCCTCGGTGATGAGGGCCCTTCTGGCGTCAGGCTCTAACTGCTGGGCTCACTCACATTTCCTGATGTGTGCCCAGTGGTACCAGGTCACCCCTGCCAGGTTCGCATCCCCATGGGGATGTGGGCCTTCTGCTCTGAGGTCCTAACGTCTGGCTTGCTCACAATGTCATGGTGTGTGTCCCTCTGGTGTGAGTTCACTGTGGCCTGGAACCCATAGACTCAGTATTCCAGGCCACCTGCTGAGGGTTCCAACTGCTGGATTCCTTATCTTTTCTATTCCATGGGCCCTCTGTTGTGAGGCTCTTCCTGTCTGCATCACTCACAGACCCTTGGTGATCTCGGTCCTCTTGTTTGAGGCCACATGTGCTGAGTTCCTCAACTTTCTATGATGTGGAGGTTGGCCCACTGGTTTGAGAAAATCCACCCTGGTTCCCATAGCCTTGGTGTTGTTGGCCCTCTGGTGACAGTCTGATCCTGCCTGGGTTCCTCACAGTTCTGTGAGGTGGGCCCTCTTCTGTGAGCTCACTCCTGAGTGGAACACGAGGCCTTGGCCTCGTGGGCCCTCTGATGTCAGTTGCAGCCAGCTGGGAGCATCCTCCCCCAGATGATGAGGGCCCCTCTGGCATCAGTCCCTAATTTCTGGGCTCCTTGCATTTCCTGATGTGCGCCCAGAGGTGCCAGGGCACCTCTGCCATGTTCCCATCCCCATGGGGATGTGGGCCTTCTGCTCTGAGGTACGAACGGCTGGCTTGCTCACACGTTCATAGTGTGGAGCCGTCTGGTGGGAGTTCACTGCGGCCTGGATCCCATAGCCTCGGTATTCCGGGCCGCCTGCTGGGGGGTTCCAACTGCTGGATTCCTCATCGTTTTTATTCCATGGGTCCTCTGTTCTGAGCCTCCTCCTGCCTGCCTCACCCCCAGCCCCTTGGTGATGTGGGTCCTCTGTTCTGAGGCCACATTTGCTGGGTTCCTCAACTTTCGATGATGTGGATGTGGCCCCACTGGTGTGAGGACACTCTTGCCTGGTTCCCATTCCCTTGGTTATGTGGGCCTTCTGTTGAGAATGTGATCCTGTCTGGGGTTCTCATCGTTCTGTGAGGTGGGCCTCTCTTCTGTGAGGTCACTCCTGCCTGGCACACGTTGCCTTGGCAACGTGGGCCCACTGGTGTCAGTTGGAGGCTGCTGGGAGCCACCTCCCCTCGGTAATGGGGGCCCCTCTTGCGTCAGACCTTAAGTGCTGGGCACCCCCACATTTCCTGATGTGCGCCCAGTGGTGCCAGGACACCCCTGCCAGTTTCCCTTTCCCATAGGGATGTGGGCCTTCTTCTCTGAGGTCCCAACGGCTGGCTTGCTCACACGTTCATGGTGTGGGGCCCTCTTGTGTGAGTTCACTGCGACCTGGATCCCATAGCCTCGGTATTCCGGGCCGCCTGCTGGGGGGTTCCAACTGCTGGATTCCTCATCTTTTCTATTCCATGGGCCCTCTGATTTGAGGCTCCTCCAGCCTGCCTCACCCCCAGCCCCTTGGTGATGCGGGTCCCCTGGTTTGAGACCACATGTGCTGGGTTCCTCAACTTTCGATGATGTGGATGTGGCCCCACTGGTGTGCGAAAATCCGCCCTGGTTCCCATAGACTTGGTGTTGTGGGCCCTCTGGTGGCAGTCTGATCCCTCCTGGGTTCCTCACAGTTCTGTGAGGTGGGCCCTCTTCTGTGAGGTCACTCCTGCCTGGAACACGACGCCTTAGCCTCGTGGGCCCTCTGGTGTCAGTTGCAGCCTTCTGGGAGCCTCCTTCCCTCGTTGATGAGTGCTCCTCTGGCGTCAGGCCCTGACGGCTTGACTCCCCCACATTTCCTGATGTGTGCCCAGTGGTGTCAGGACACCCCTGCCAGGTTCCCATTCACATGGTGATGTAGGCCTCTGAGCTGAAGTCCCAACGGCTGGCTTGCTCACAATTTCATGGTGTGCGGCACTCTGGTGTGAGTTCCCTGCGGACTGGATCCCATATCCTAGGTTCTCTGGGCCGCCTGCTGGGGGGTTCCAACTGCTGGATTCCTCATCTTTTCTAGTCCATGGGTCCTCTGTTTTGAGGCTCCTCCAGCCTGCCTCACTCCCAGGCCCTTGGTGATGTGGGACCTCTTGTTTGAGGCCACATGTCCTGGGTTCTTCAACTTTCGATGATGTGGATGTGGCCCCACTGGTGGGACGACACTCGTGCCTGGTTCCCATCCCCTCGGTGATGAGGGCCCTCTGGTGAGTCTGATCCTACCTGGGTTCCTCACCTTTCTGCGAAGTGGGCCCTCTGCTGTGAGGTCACTGCTAACTGGCACACGTCGCCTTTGCAACATTGGCCCTCTGGTGTCATTTGGAGCCTGCTGGGAGCCTCCTCCCCTCGGTGATGAGGACCACTCTGGTGTCTGGCCCTAAGTGCTGGGCTCCCGCACATTTCCTGATGTGTGCCCAGTGGTGCCAGAACACCCCTGCCAGTGTCTCAGCACCGTGGAGATGTGGGCCTTCTGCTCGGAGGTCCCAACGGCTGGCTACCTCATATTTTCATGGTGTGGGGCCCTCTGGTTTGAGTTCACTTCAGCCTGGATCCCATATCCTAGATGCTCCGGGCTGCCTGCAGGGGGGTTCCAACTGCTGGATTCCTCACATTTTTTATTCCATGGGCCCTCTGTTGTGAGGCTCCTCCGGCCTGCCTCACTCCCAGCCCCTTGGTGATGTGGGTCCTCTGGTTTGAGACCACATGTGCTGGGTCCCTCACGTTTCGATGGTGTGGCCCCAGTGGTGTGAGGACACTCCTGCCTGGTTCCCATCCCCTTGGTGATGTGGGCCCTCTGGTGAGAGTCTGATCCTTGCTGGGTTCCTCACCCTTCTGTGAGGTGAGCCCTCTGCTGTGAGGTCACGCCTGCCTGGCTGGCACTCATCGCCTCGGCTACGTGGCCACTCTGGTGGCAGCTGGAGCCTGCTGGGAGCCTCCTCCCCTCGGTGATTGGGGCGCTCTGGCGTCAGGCCCTAACTGCTGGGCTCCCCATATATACTGATGTGCGCCCAGTGGTGCGAGGTAACTGCTGCCATGTTCCCATCCCCATGTGGATGTGGGCCTTCTGCTCTGAGGTCCCAAATGCTGGTTTGCTCACCGTTTCATGATGTGGGCCCTCTGGTGTGAGTTCACTCCGGCCTGGATCTCATAGCCTCGGTCCTCTGGGCCGCCTGCTGGGAGGTTCTAACTGCTGGATTCCTCACACTTTTTATTCTATGGGCCCTCTGTTATGAGGCTACTCCTGCCTGCCTCACTCTCAGGCCCGTCGTGATGTGGGTCCTCTTGTTTGAGGCCACATGTGCTGGGATCCTCACCTTTCGAAGGTATGGCCCCACTGGAGTGAGGACACTCCTGCCTGGTTCCCATCCCCGAGGTGATTTGGCCCCTCTGGTGAGAGTCTGATCCTGCCTAGTTTCCTCACCCTTCTGTGAGGTGGGCCCTCTGATGTGAGGTCACTCCTACCTGGCTGGCACACGTCGCGTCGCCTTGGTGAGGTGGGCTCTCTGGTGGCAATTGGAGACTGCTGGGAGCCTACTCCCGTCGGTGCTGAGGGCCCACTGGCGTCAGGCCCTAACTGCTGGGCTCACCACATTTTCTGAGGTGCGCCCAGTGGTGCGAGGACACTCCTGCCAGGGTCCCATCCCCATGGGTATATGGGCGTTCTGCTCTGAGGTCCCAACGGCTGGGTGGCTCACAGTTTCATGATGTGGGCTCTCTGGTGTGACTTCACTCTGGCCTGTATCCCATAGCTTCGGTTCTCTGGGTCGCCTGCTGGGAGGTTCCAACTGCTGGATTCCTCACTTTTTTATTCTATGGGCCCTCTTTGTGAGTCTCTTCCCGCCTGCCTCACTCCCAGCCTCTTGGTGATGTGGGTCCTCTGGTTTGTGGCCACATGTGCTGGGTTCCTCACCTTTCAATGTTGTGGCCCCACTAGTGTGAGGACACTCCTGCCTGGCTCCCATCCCCTTGGCGATGTGCGCCCACTGGTGAGAGTCTGATCCTGCCTGGCTGGGTTCCTCACCCTTCTGTGAGGTGGGCCTTCTGCTGTGAGGCCACTCCTGCCTGGCTGGCACACGTCGCCTTGGCGACGTGGGCCCTCTGGTGTCAGTTGGAGCCGGCTGGGAGCCTCCTCCCCTCGGTGATGAGGGCCCTTCTGGGGTCAGGCCCTAACAAACAGCTGGGTTCCACCACATTTCCTGATGTGCTCCCAGAGGTGTCAGGACACGACTTCCAGGTTCCCATCCCCATAGGGATGTGGGCCTTCTGCTCTGAGGTCCCATCGGCTGTCTTGCTAACACTTTCATGGTGTGGGGCCCTCTGGTGTTAGTTCACTGCGACCTGGATGCCATAGCCTTGATACTCCGGGTCAACTGCTGGGGGGTTCCCACTGCTGGATTCCTCACCTTTTTTACTCTATGGGCCCTCTGGTGTGAGGCTCCTCCTGACTGCCACACTCCCCGACACTTTGTGATGTGGGTCCTCTGGTTTGAGGTCACATGTGCTGGGTTCCTCTCCTTTCGATGATGTGGATATGGCCCAACTTGTGTGAGGACACTCCTGCCTGGTTCCCATCCCCTTGGTGATGTGAGCCCTCTGGTGAGAGTCTGATCCTGCCTGGGTTCCTCTCAGTTCTGTGAGGTGGGCCCTCTGCTGTGAGGTCACTCCTGCCTGGCACACGTCACCTTGACGTCGTAGGCCCTCTGGTGTCAGTATGAGCCTGCTGGGAGCCACCTCCCCTCGGTGATGAGGACCCTTCTGGCGTCAGGCTCTAACTGCTGGGCTCACTCACATTTCCTGATGTGTGCCCAGTGGTACCAGGTCACCCCTGCCAGGTTCGCATCCCCATGGGGATGTGGGCCTTCTGCTCTGAGGTCCTAACGTCTGGCTTGCTCACAATGTCATGGTGTGTGTCCCTCTGGTGTGAGTTCACTGTGGCCTGGAACCCATAGACTCAGTATTCCAGGCCACCTGCTGAGGGTTCCAACTGCTGGATTCCTTATCTTTTCTATTCCATGGGCCCTCTGTTGTGAGGCTCTTCCTGTCTGCATCACTCACAGACCCTTGGTGATCTCGGTCCTCTTGTTTGAGGCCACATGTGCTGAGTTCCTCAACTTTCTATGATGTGGAGGTTGGCCCACTGGTTTGAGAAAATCCACCCTGGTTCCCATAGCCTTGGTGTTGTTGGCCCTCTGGTGACAGTCTGATCCTGCCTGGGTTCCTCACAGTTCTGTGAGGTGGGCCCTCTTCTGTGAGCTCACTCCTGAGTGGAACACGAGGCCTTGGCCTCGTGGGCCCTCTGATGTCAGTTGCAGCCAGCTGGGAGCATCCTCCCCCAGATGATGAGGGCCCCTCTGGCATCAGTCCCTAATTTCTGGGCTCCTTGCATTTCCTGATGTGCGCCCAGAGGTGCCAGGGCACCTCTGCCATGTTCCCATCCCCATGGGGATGTGGGCCTTCTGCTCTGAGGTACGAACGGCTGGCTTGCTCACACGTTCATAGTGTGGAGCCGTCTGGTGGGAGTTCACTGCGGCCTGGATCCCATAGCCTCGGTATTCCGGGCCGCCTGCTGGGGGGTTCCAACTGCTGGATTCCTCATCGTTTTTATTCCATGGGTCCTCTGTTGTGAGCCTCCTCCTGCCTGCCTCACCCCCAGCCCCTTGGTGATGTGGGTCCTCTGTTCTGAGGCCACATTTGCTGGGTTCCTCAACTTTCGATGATGTGGATGTGGCCCCACTGGTGTGAGGACACTCTTGCCTGGTTCCCATTCCCTTGGTTATGTGGGCCTTCTGTTGAGAATGTGATCCTGTCTGGGGTTCTCATCGTTCTGTGAGGTGGGCCTCTCTTCTGTGAGGTCACTCCTGCCTGGCACACGTTGCCTTGGCAACGTGGGCCCACTGGTGTCAGTTGGAGGCTGCTGGGAGCCACCTCCCCTCGGTAATGGGGGCCCCTCTTGCGTCAGACCTTAAGTGCTGGGCACCCCCACATTTCCTGATGTGCGCCCAGTGGTGCCAGGACACCCCTGCCAGTTTCCCTTTCCCATAGGGATGTGGGCCTTCTTCTCTGAGGTCCCAACGGCTGGCTTGCTCACACGTTCATGGTGTGGGGCCCTCTTGTGTGAGTTCACTGCGACCTGGATCCCATAGCCTCGGTATTCCGGGCCGCCTGCTGGGGGGTTCCAACTGCTGGATTCCTCATCTTTTCTATTCCATGGGCCCTCTGATTTGAGGCTCCTCCAGCCTGCCTCACCCCCAGGCCCTTGGTGATGTGGGTCCTCTGGTTTGAGGCCACATGTCCTGGGTTCCTCGACTTACGATGATGTGGATGTGGCCCCACTGGTGTGAGGACACTCCTGCCTGGTTCCCAATCCCTTGGTGATGTGGGCCCTCTGGTGAGAGTCTGATCCTGCCTGGGTTCCTCACCGTTCTGTGAGATGGGCCCTCTGTTGTGAGGTCACTCCTGCCTGGCACCCGTTGCCTTGGCGACGTGGGCCCTCTGGTGTCAGTTGGAGCCTGCTGGGAGCCTCCCCCCCTCGGTGATGAGGGCCCCAGTGGCGTCAGGCCCTAACTGCTGCGCTACCTCACGTTTCCTGTTGTGCACCCAGTGGCGCCTGGACACCACTGACAGGTTCCCATTCCCATGGGGACGTGGGCCTCTGCTCTGAAGTCCCAACGGCTGGCTTCCTCACAATTTCATGGTGTGGGTCCCTCTGGTGTGTGTTCACTGCGGCCTGGAACCCATAGACTCGGTGTACCAGGCCGCCTGCTGAGGGTTCCAACTGCTGGATTCCTCACATTTTCTATTCCATGGGCCGTCCCTTGTGAGGATCTTCCTGCCTGCATCACTCACAGACCCTTGGTGATGTCGGTCCTCTTGTTTGAGGCCACATGTGCTGAGTTCCTCAACTTTCTATGATGTGGATGTGGCCCCACTGGTGTGAGAAAATCCACCCTGGTTCCCATCGCCTTGGTGTTGTGGGCCGTCTGGTGACAGTCTGATCCTGCCTGGGTTCCTCACAGTTCTGTGAGGTGGGCCCTCTTCTGTGAGGTCACTTCTGCCTGGCACCCATTGCCTTGGAGACGTGCGCCCTCTGGTGTCAGTTGGAGCCGGCTGGGAGCCTCCTCCCCTCGGTGATGAGGGCCCCTCTGGGTCAGGCCCTAACAGTTGGGTTCCAACACATTTCCTGATGTGCGCCCATAGGTGTCAGGACACCATCACCAGGTTCCCATCCCCATAGGGATGTGGGCCTTCTGCTCTGAGGTCCCAACGGCTGGCTTGCTCACACTTTCGTGGTGTGGGGCCCTCTGGTGTGAGTTCACTGCGGCCCGGATCCCATAGCCTCGGTGCTCCGGGCCGCCTGCTGGGGCGTTCAAACTGTTGGATTCCTCACGTTTTTATTCCATGGGCCCTCTGTTGTTGAGGCTCCTCCAGCCTGCCTCACCCCCAGCCCCTTGGTGATGCGGGTCCCCTGGTTTGAGACCACATGTGCTGGGTTCCTCAACTTTCGATGATGTGGATGTGGCCCCACTGGTGTGCGAAAATCCGCCCTGGTTCCCATAGACTTGGTGTTGTGGGCCCTCTGGTGGCAGTCTGATCCCTCCTGGGTTCCTCACAGTTCTGTGAGGTGGGCCCTCTTCTGTGAGGTCACTCCTGCCTGGAACACGACGCCTTAGCCTCGTGGGCCCTCTGGTGTCAGTTGCAGCCTTCTGGGAGCCTCCTTCCCTCGTTGATGAGTGCTCCTCTGGCGTCAGGCCCTGACGGCTTGACTCCCCCACATTTCCTGATGTGTGCCCAGTGGTGTCAGGACATCCCTCCCAGGTTCCCATTCACATGGTGATGTAGGCCTCTGAGCTGAAGTCCCAACGGCTGGCTTGCTCACAATTTCATGGTGTGCGGCACTCTGGTGTGAGTTCCCTGCGGACTGGATCCCATATCCTAGGTTCTCTGGGCCGCCTGCTGGGGGGTTCCAACTGCTGGATTCCTCATCTTTTCTAGTCCATGGGTCCTCTGTTTTGAGGCTCCTCCAGCCTGCCTCACTCCCAGGCCCTTGGTGATGTGGGACCTCTTGTTTGAGGCCACATGTCCTGGGTTCTTCAACTTTCGATGATGTGGATGTGGCCCCACTGGTGGGACGACACTCGTGCCTGGTTCCCATCCCCTCGGTGATGAGGGCCCTCTGGTGAGTCTGATCCTACCTGGGTTCCTCACCTTTCTGCGAAGTGGGCCCTCTGCTGTGAGGTCACTGCTAACTGGCACACGTCGCCTTTGCAACATTGGCCCTCTGGTGTCATTTGGAGCCTGCTGGGAGCCTCCTCCCCTCGGTGATGAGGACCACTCTGGTGTCTGGCCCTAAGTGCTGGGCTCCCGCACATTTCCTGATGTGTGCCCAGTGGTGCCAGAACACCCCTGCCAGTGTCTCAGCACCGTGGAGATGTGGGCCTTCTGCTCGGAGGTCCCAACGGCTGGCTACCTCATATTTTCATGGTGTGGGGCCCTCTGGTTTGAGTTCACTTCAGCCTGGATCCCATATCCTAGATGCTCCGGGCTGCCTGCAGGGGGGTTCCAACTGCTGGATTCCTCACATTTTTTATTCCATGGGCCCTCTGTTGTGAGGCTCCTCCGGCCTGCCTCACTCCCAGCCCCTTGGTGATGTGGGTCCTCTGGTTTGAGACCACATGTGCTGGGTCCCTCACGTTTCGATGGTGTGGCCCCAGTGGTGTGAGGACACTCCTGCCTGGTTCCCATCCCCTTGGTGATGTGGGCCCTCTGGTGAGAGTCTGATCCTTGCTGGGTTCCTCACCCTTCTGTGAGGTGAGCCCTCTGCTGTGAGGTCACGCCTGCCTGGCTGGCACTCATCGCCTCGGCTACGTGGCCACTCTGGTGGCAGCTGGAGCCTGCTGGGAGCCTCCTCCCCTCGGTGATTGGGGCGCTCTGGCGTCAGGCCCTAACTGCTGGGCTCCCCATATATACTGATGTGCGCCCAGTGGTGCGAGGTAACTGCTGCCATGTTCCCATCCCCATGTGGATGTGGGCCTTCTGCTCTGAGGTCCCAAATGCTGGTTTGCTCACCGTTTCATGATGTGGGCCCTCTGGTGTGAGTTCACTCCGGCCTGGATCTCATAGCCTCGGTCCTCTGGGCCGCCTGCTGGGAGGTTCTAACTGCTGGATTCCTCACACTTTTTATTCTATGGGCCCTCTGTTATGAGGCTACTCCTGCCTGCCTCACTCTCAGGCCCGTCGTGATGTGGGTCCTCTTGTTTGAGGCCACATGTGCTGGGATCCTCACCTTTCGAAGGTATGGCCCCACTGGAGTGAGGACACTCCTGCCTGGTTCCCATCCCCGAGGTGATTTGGCCCCTCTGGTGAGAGTCTGATCCTGCCTAGTTTCCTCACCCTTCTGTGAGGTGGGCCCTCTGATGTGAGGTCACTCCTACCTGGCTGGCACACGTCGCGTCGCCTTGGTGAGGTGGGCTCTCTGGTGGCAATTGGAGACTGCTGGGAGCCTACTCCCGTCGGTGCTGAGGGCCCACTGGCGTCAGGCCCTAACTGCTGGGCTCACCACATTTTCTGAGGTGCGCCCAGTGGTGCGAGGACACTCCTGCCAGGGTCCCATCCCCATGGGTATATGGGCGTTCTGCTCTGAGGTCCCAACGGCTGGGTGGCTCACAGTTTCATGATGTGGGCTCTCTGGTGTGACTTCACTCTGGCCTGTATCCCATAGCTTCGGTTCTCTGGGTCGCCTGCTGGGAGGTTCCAACTGCTGGATTCCTCACTTTTTTATTCTATGGGCCCTCTTTGTGAGTCTCTTCCCGCCTGCCTCACTCCCAGCCTCTTGGTGATGTGGGTCCTCTGGTTTGTGGCCACATGTGCTGGGTTCCTCACCTTTCAATGTTGTGGCCCCACTAGTGTGAGGACACTCCTGCCTGGCTCCCATCCCCTTGGCGATGTGCGCCCACTGGTGAGAGTCTGATCCTGCCTGGCTGGGTTCCTCACCCTTCTGTGAGGTGGGCCTTCTGCTGTGAGGCCACTCCTGCCTGGCTGGCACACGTCGCCTTGGCGACGTGGGCCCTCTGGTGTCAGTTGGAGCCGGCTGGGAGCCTCCTCCCCTCGGTGATGAGGGCCCTTCTGGGGTCAGGCCCTAACAAACAGCTGGGTTCCACCACATTTCCTGATGTGCTCCCAGAGGTGTCAGGACACGACTTCCAGGTTCCCATCCCCATAGGGATGTGGGCCTTCTGCTCTGAGGTCCCATCGGCTGTCTTGCTAACACTTTCATGGTGTGGGGCCCTCTGGTGTTAGTTCACTGCGACCTGGATGCCATAGCCTTGATACTCCGGGTCAACTGCTGGGGGGTTCCCACTGCTGGATTCCTCACCTTTTTTACTCTATGGGCCCTCTGGTGTGAGGCTCCTCCTGACTGCCACACTCCCCGACACTTTGTGATGTGGGTCCTCTGGTTTGAGGTCACATGTGCTGGGTTCCTCTCCTTTCGATGATGTGGATATGGCCCAACTTGTGTGAGGACACTCCTGCCTGGTTCCCATCCCCTTGGTGATGTGAGCCCTCTGGTGAGAGTCTGATCCTGCCTGGGTTCCTCTCAGTTCTGTGAGGTGGGCCCTCTGCTGTGAGGTCACTCCTGCCTGGCACACGTCACCTTGACGTCGTAGGCCCTCTGGTGTCAGTATGAGCCTGCTGGGAGCCACCTCCCCTCGGTGATGAGGACCCTTCTGGCGTCAGGCTCTAACTGCTGGGCTCACTCACATTTCCTGATGTGTGCCCAGTGGTACCAGGTCACCCCTGCCAGGTTCGCATCCCCATGGGGATGTGGGCCTTCTGCTCTGAGGTCCTAACGTCTGGCTTGCTCACAATGTCATGGTGTGTGTCCCTCTGGTGTGAGTTCACTGTGGCCTGGAACCCATAGACTCAGTATTCCAGGCCACCTGCTGAGGGTTCCAACTGCTGGATTCCTTATCTTTTCTATTCCATGGGCCCTCTGTTGTGAGGCTCTTCCTGTCTGCATCACTCACAGACCCTTGGTGATCTCGGTCCTCTTGTTTGAGGCCACATGTGCTGAGTTCCTCAACTTTCTATGATGTGGAGGTTGGCCCACTGGTTTGAGAAAATCCACCCTGGTTCCCATAGCCTTGGTGTTGTTGGCCCTCTGGTGACAGTCTGATCCTGCCTGGGTTCCTCACAGTTCTGTGAGGTGGGCCCTCTTCTGTGAGCTCACTCCTGAGTGGAACACGAGGCCTTGGCCTCGTGGGCCCTCTGATGTCAGTTGCAGCCAGCTGGGAGCATCCTCCCCCAGATGATGAGGGCCCCTCTGGCATCAGTCCCTAATTTCTGGGCTCCTTGCATTTCCTGATGTGCGCCCAGAGGTGCCAGGGCACCTCTGCCATGTTCCCATCCCCATGGGGATGTGGGCCTTCTGCTCTGAGGTACGAACGGCTGGCTTGCTCACACGTTCATAGTGTGGAGCCGTCTGGTGGGAGTTCACTGCGGCCTGGATCCCATAGCCTCGGTATTCCGGGCCGCCTGCTGGGGGGTTCCAACTGCTGGATTCCTCATCGTTTTTATTCCATGGGTCCTCTGTTGTGAGCCTCCTCCTGCCTGCCTCACCCCCAGCCCCTTGGTGATGTGGGTCCTCTGTTCTGAGGCCACATTTGCTGGGTTCCTCAACTTTCGATGATGTGGATGTGGCCCCACTGGTGTGAGGACACTCTTGCCTGGTTCCCATTCCCTTGGTTATGTGGGCCTTCTGTTGAGAATGTGATCCTGTCTGGGGTTCTCATCGTTCTGTGAGGTGGGCCTCTCTTCTGTGAGGTCACTCCTGCCTGGCACACGTTGCCTTGGCAACGTGGGCCCACTGGTGTCAGTTGGAGGCTGCTGGGAGCCACCTCCCCTCGGTAATGGGGGCCCCTCTTGCGTCAGACCTTAAGTGCTGGGCACCCCCACATTTCCTGATGTGCGCCCAGTGGTGCCAGGACACCCCTGCCAGTTTCCCTTTCCCATAGGGATGTGGGCCTTCTTCTCTGAGGTCCCAACGGCTGGCTTGCTCACACGTTCATGGTGTGGGGCCCTCTTGTGTGAGTTCACTGCGACCTGGATCCCATAGCCTCGGTATTCCGGGCCGCCTGCTGGGGGGTTCCAACTGCTGGATTCCTCATCTTTTCTATTCCATGGGCCCTCTGATTTGAGGCTCCTCCAGCCTGCCTCACCCCCAGCCCCTTGGTGATGCGGGTCCCCTGGTTTGAGACCACATGTGCTGGGTTCCTCAACTTTCGATGATGTGGATGTGGCCCCACTGGTGTGCGAAAATCCGCCCTGGTTCCCATAGACTTGGTGTTGTGGGCCCTCTGGTGGCAGTCTGATCCCTCCTGGGTTCCTCACAGTTCTGTGAGGTGGGCCCTCTTCTGTGAGGTCACTCCTGCCTGGAACACGACGCCTTAGCCTCGTGGGCCCTCTGGTGTCAGTTGCAGCCTTCTGGGAGCCTCCTTCCCTCGTTGATGAGTGCTCCTCTGGCGTCAGGCCCTGACGGCTTGACTCCCCCACATTTCCTGATGTGTGCCCAGTGGTGTCAGGACATCCCTGCCAGGTTCCCATTCACATGGTGATGTAGGCCTCTGAGCTGAAGTCCCAACGGCTGGCTTGCTCACAATTTCATGGTGTGCGGCACTCTGGTGTGAGTTCCCTGCGGACTGGATCCCATATCCTAGGTTCTCTGGGCCGCCTGCTGGGGGGTTCCAACTGCTGGATTCCTCATCTTTTCTAGTCCATGGGTCCTCTGTTTTGAGGCTCCTCCAGCCTGCCTCACTCCCAGGCCCTTGGTGATGTGGGACCTCTTGTTTGAGGCCACATGTCCTGGGTTCTTCAACTTTCGATGATGTGGATGTGGCCCCACTGGTGGGACGACACTCGTGCCTGGTTCCCATCCCCTCGGTGATGAGGGCCCTCTGGTGAGTCTGATCCTACCTGGGTTCCTCACCTTTCTGCGAAGTGGGCCCTCTGCTGTGAGGTCACTGCTAACTGGCACACGTCGCCTTTGCAACATTGGCCCTCTGGTGTCATTTGGAGCCTGCTGGGAGCCTCCTCCCCTCGGTGATGAGGACCACTCTGGTGTCTGGCCCTAAGTGCTGGGCTCCCGCACATTTCCTGATGTGTGCCCAGTGGTGCCAGAACACCCCTGCCAGTGTCTCAGCACCGTGGAGATGTGGGCCTTCTGCTCGGAGGTCCCAACGGCTGGCTACCTCATATTTTCATGGTGTGGGGCCCTCTGGTTTGAGTTCACTTCAGCCTGGATCCCATATCCTAGATGCTCCGGGCTGCCTGCAGGGGGGTTCCAACTGCTGGATTCCTCACATTTTTTATTCCATGGGCCCTCTGTTGTGAGGCTCCTCCGGCCTGCCTCACTCCCAGCCCCTTGGTGATGTGGGTCCTCTGGTTTGAGACCACATGTGCTGGGTCCCTCACGTTTCGATGGTGTGGCCCCAGTGGTGTGAGGACACTCCTGCCTGGTTCCCATCCCCTTGGTGATGTGGGCCCTCTGGTGAGAGTCTGATCCTTGCTGGGTTCCTCACCCTTCTGTGAGGTGAGCCCTCTGCTGTGAGGTCACGCCTGCCTGGCTGGCACTCATCGCCTCGGCTACGTGGCCACTCTGGTGGCAGCTGGAGCCTGCTGGGAGCCTCCTCCCCTCGGTGATTGGGGCGCTCTGGCGTCAGGCCCTAACTGCTGGGCTCCCCATATATACTGATGTGTGCCCAGTGGTGCGAGGTAACTGCTGCCATGTTCCCATCCCCATGTGGATGTGGGCCTTCTGCTCTGAGGTCCCAAATGCTGGTTTGCTCACCGTTTCATGATGTGGGCCCTCTGGTGTGAGTTCACTCCGGCCTGGATCTCATAGCCTCGGTCCTCTGGGCCGCCTGCTGGGAGGTTCTAACTGCTGGATTCCTCACACTTTTTATTCTATGGGCCCTCTGTTATGAGGCTACTCCTGCCTGCCTCACTCTCAGGCCCGTCGTGATGTGGGTCCTCTTGTTTGAGGCCACATGTGCTGGGATCCTCACCTTTCGAAGGTATGGCCCCACTGGAGTGAGGACACTCCTGCCTGGTTCCCATCCCCGAGGTGATTTGGCCCCTCTGGTGAGAGTCTGATCCTGCCTAGTTTCCTCACCCTTCTGTGAGGTGGGCCCTCTGATGTGAGGTCACTCCTACCTGGCTGGCACACGTCGCGTCGCCTTGGTGAGGTGGGCTCTCTGGTGGCAATTGGAGACTGCTGGGAGCCTACTCCCGTCGGTGCTGAGGGCCCACTGGCGTCAGGCCCTAACTGCTGGGCTCACCACATTTTCTGAGGTGCGCCCAGTGGTGCGAGGACACTCCTGCCAGGGTCCCATCCCCATGGGTATATGGGCGTTCTGCTCTGAGGTCCCAACGGCTGGGTGGCTCACAGTTTCATGATGTGGGCTCTCTGGTGTGACTTCACTCTGGCCTGTATCCCATAGCTTCGGTTCTCTGGGTCGCCTGCTGGGAGGTTCCAACTGCTGGATTCCTCACTTTTTTATTCTATGGGCCCTCTTTGTGAGTCTCTTCCCGCCTGCCTCACTCCCAGCCTCTTGGTGATGTGGGTCCTCTGGTTTGTGGCCACATGTGCTGGGTTCCTCACCTTTCAATGTTGTGGCCCCACTAGTGTGAGGACACTCCTGCCTGGCTCCCATCCCCTTGGCGATGTGCGCCCACTGGTGAGAGTCTGATCCTGCCTGGCTGGGTTCCTCACCCTTCTGTGAGGTGGGCCTTCTGCTGTGAGGCCACTCCTGCCTGGCTGGCACACGTCGCCTTGGCGACGTGGGCCCTCTGGTGTCAGTTGGAGCCGGCTGGGAGCCTCCTCCCCTCGGTGATGAGGGCCCTTCTGGGGTCAGGCCCTAACAAACAGCTGGGTTCCACCACATTTCCTGATGTGCTCCCAGAGGTGTCAGGACACGACTTCCAGGTTCCCATCCCCATAGGGATGTGGGCCTTCTGCTCTGAGGTCCCATCGGCTGTCTTGCTAACACTTTCATGGTGTGGGGCCCTCTGGTGTTAGTTCACTGCGACCTGGATGCCATAGCCTTGATACTCCGGGTCAACTGCTGGGGGGTTCCCACTGCTGGATTCCTCACCTTTTTTACTCTATGGGTCCTCTGGTGTGAGGCTCCTCCTGACTGCCACACTCCCCGACACTTTGTGATGTGGGTCCTCTGGTTTGAGGTCACATGTGCTGGGTTCCTCTCCTTTCGATGATGTGGATATGGCCCAACTTGTGTGAGGACACTCCTGCCTGGTTCCCATCCCCTTGGTGATGTGAGCCCTCTGGTGAGAGTCTGATCCTGCCTGGGTTCCTCTCAGTTCTGTGAGGTGGGCCCTCTGCTGTGAGGTCACTCCTGCCTGGCACACGTCACCTTGACGTCGTAGGCCCTCTGGTGTCAGTATGAGCCTGCTGGGAGCCACCTCCCCTCGGTGATGAGGGCCCTTCTGGCGTCAGGCTCTAACTGCTGGGCTCACTCACATTTCCTGATGTGTGCCCAGTGGTACCAGGTCACCCCTGCCAGGTTCGCATCCCCATGGGGATGTGGGCCTTCTGCTCTGAGGTCCTAACGTCTGGCTTGCTCACAATGTCATGGTGTGTGTCCCTCTGGTGTGAGTTCACTGTGGCCTGGAACCCATAGACTCAGTATTCCAGGCCACCTGCTGAGGGTTCCAACTGCTGGATTCCTTATCTTTTCTATTCCATGGGCCCTCTGTTGTGAGGCTCTTCCTGTCTGCATCACTCACAGACCCTTGGTGATCTCGGTCCTCTTGTTTGAGGCCACATGTGCTGAGTTCCTCAACTTTCTATGATGTGGAGGTTGGCCCACTGGTTTGAGAAAATCCACCCTGGTTCCCATAGCCTTGGTGTTGTTGGCCCTCTGGTGACAGTCTGATCCTGCCTGGGTTCCTCACAGTTCTGTGAGGTGGGCCCTCTTCTGTGAGCTCACTCCTGAGTGGAACACGAGGCCTTGGCCTCGTGGGCCCTCTGATGTCAGTTGCAGCCAGCTGGGAGCATCCTCCCCCAGATGATGAGGGCCCCTCTGGCATCAGTCCCTAATTTCTGGGCTCCTTGCATTTCCTGATGTGCGCCCAGAGGTGCCAGGGCACCTCTGCCATGTTCCCATCCCCATGGGGATGTGGGCCTTCTGCTCTGAGGTACGAACGGCTGGCTTGCTCACACGTTCATAGTGTGGAGCCGTCTGGTGGGAGTTCACTGCGGCCTGGATCCCATAGCCTCGGTATTCCGGGCCGCCTGCTGGGGGGTTCCAACTGCTGGATTCCTCATCGTTTTTATTCCATGGGTCCTCTGTCGTGAGCCTCCTCCTGCCTGCCTCACCCCCAGCCCCTTGGTGATGTGGGTCCTCTGTTCTGAGGCCACATTTGCTGGGTTCCTCAACTTTCGATGATGTGGATGTGGCCCCACTGGTGTGAGGACACTCTTGCCTGGTTCCCATTCCCTTGGTTATGTGGGCCTTCTGTTGAGAATGTGATCCTGTCTGGGGTTCTCATCGTTCTGTGAGGTGGGCCTCTCTTCTGTGAGGTCACTCCTGCCTGGCACACGTTGCCTTGGCAACGTGGGCCCACTGGTGTCAGTTGGAGGCTGCTGGGAGCCACCTCCCCTCGGTAATGGGGGCCCCTCTTGCGTCAGACCTTAAGTGCTGGGCACCCCCACATTTCCTGATGTGCGCCCAGTGGTGCCAGGACACCCCTGCCAGTTTCCCTTTCCCATAGGGATGTGGGCCTTCTTCTCTGAGGTCCCAACGGCTGGCTTGCTCACACGTTCATGGTGTGGGGCCCTCTTGTGTGAGTTCACTGCGACCTGGATCCCATAGCCTCGGTATTCCGGGCCGCCTGCTGGGGGGTTCCAACTGCTGGATTCCTCATCTTTTCTATTCCATGGGCCCTCTGATTTGAGGCTCCTCCAGCCTGCCTCACCCCCAGGCCCTTGGTGATGTGGGTCCTCTGGTTTGAGGCCACATGTCCTGGGTTCCTCGACTTACGATGATGTGGATGTGGCCCCACTGGTGTGAGGACACTCCTGCCTGGTTCCCATCCCCTTGGTGATGTGGGCCCTCTGGTGAGAGTCTGATCCTGCCTGGGTTCCTCACCGTTCTGTGAGATGGGCCCTCTGTTGTGAGGTCACTCCTGCCTGGCACCCGTTGCCTTGGCGACGTGGGCCCTCTGGTGTCAGTTGGAGCCTGCTGGGAGCCTCCCCCCCTCGGTGATGAGGGCCCCAGTGGCGTCAGGCCCTAACTGCTGCGCTACCTCACGTTTCCTGTTGTGCGCCCAGTGGCGCCTGGACACCACTGACAGGTTCCCATTCCCATGGGGACGTGGGCCTCTGCTCTGAAGTCCCAACGGCTGGCTTCCTCACAATTTCATGGTGTGGGTCCCTCTGGTGTGTGTTCACTGCGGCCTGGAACCCATAGACTCGGTGTACCAGGCCGCCTGCTGAGGGTTCCAACTGCTGGATTCCTCACATTTTCTATTCCATGGGCCCTCCCTTGTGAGGATCTTCCTGCCTGCATCACTCACAGACCCTTGGTGATGTCGGTCCTCTTGTTTGAGGCCACATGTGCTGAGTTCCTCAACTTTCTATGATGTGGATGTGGCCCCACTGGTGTGAGAAAATCCACCCTGGTTCCCATCGCCTTGGTGTTGTGGGCCGTCTGGTGACAGTCTGATCCTGCCTGGGTTCCTCACAGTTCTGTGAGGTGGGCCCTCTTCTGTGAGGTCACTTCTGCCTGGCACCCATTGCCTTGGAGACGTGCGCCCTCTGGTGTCAGTTGGAGCCGGCTGGGAGCCTCCTCCCCTCGGTGATGAGGGCCCCTCTGCGTCAGGCCCTAACAGATGGGTTCCAACACATTTCCTGATGTGCGCCCATAGGTGTCAGGACACCATCACCAGGTTCCCATCCCCATAGGGATGTGGGCCTTCTGCTCTGAGGTCCCAACGGCTGGCTTGCTCACACTTTCGTGGTGTGGGGCCCTCTGGTGTGAGTTCACTGCGGCCCGGATCCCATAGCCTCGGTGCTCCGGGCCGCCTGCTGGGGCGTTCAAACTGTTGGATTCCTCACGTTTTTATTCCATGGGCCCTCTGTTGTTGAGGCTCCTCCAGCCTGCCTCACCCCCAGCCCCTTGGTGATGCGGGTCCCCTGGTTTGAGACCACATGTGCTGGGTTCCTCAACTTTCGATGATGTGGATGTGGCCCCACTGGTGTGCGAAAATCCGCCCTGGTTCCCATAGACTTGGTGTTGTGGGCCCTCTGGTGGCAGTCTGATCCCTCCTGGGTTCCTCACAGTTCTGTGAGGTGGGCCCTCTTCTGTGAGGTCACTCCTGCCTGGAACACGACGCCTTAGCCTCGTGGGCCCTCTGGTGTCAGTTGCAGCCTTCTGGGAGCCTCCTTCCCTCGTTGATGAGTGCTCCTCTGGCGTCAGGCCCTGACGGCTTGACTCCCCCACATTTCCTGATGTGTGCCCAGTGGTGTCAGGACATCCCTGCCAGGTTCCCATTCACATGGTGATGTAGGCCTCTGAGCTGAAGTCCCAACGGCTGGCTTGCTCACAATTTCATGGTGTGCGGCACTCTGGTGTGAGTTCCCTGCGGACTGGATCCCATATCCTAGGTTCTCTGGGCCGCCTGCTGGGGGGTTCCAACTGCTGGATTCCTCATCTTTTCTAGTCCATGGGTCCTCTGTTTTGAGGCTCCTCCAGCCTGCCTCACTCCCAGGCCCTTGGTGATGTGGGACCTCTTGTTTGAGGCCACATGTCCTGGGTTCTTCAACTTTCAATGATGTGGATGTGGCCCCACTGGTGGGACGACACTCGTGCCTGGTTCCCATCCCCTCGGTGATGAGGGCCCTCTGGTGAGTCTGATCCTACCTGGGTTCCTCACCTTTCTGCGAAGTGGGCCCTCTGCTGTGAGGTCACTGCTAACTGGCACACGTCGCCTTTGCAACATTGGCCCTCTGGTGTCATTTGGAGCCTGCTGGGAGCCTCCTCCCCTCGGTGATGAGGACCACTCTGGTGTCTGGTCCTAAGTGCTGGGCTCCCGCACATTTCCTGATGTGTGCCCAGTGGTGCCAGAACACCCCTGCCAGTGTCTCATCACCGTGGAGATGTGGGCCTTCTGCTCGGAGGTCCCAACGGCTGGCTACCTCATATTTTCATGGTGTGGGGCTCTCTGGTTTGAGTTCACTTCAGCCTGGATCCCATATCCTAGATGCTCTGGGCTGCCTGCAGGGGGGTTCCAACTGCTGGATTCCTCACATTTTTTATTCCATGGGCCCTCTGTTGTGAGGCTCCTCCGGCCTGCCTCACTCCCAGCCCCTTGGTGATGTGGGTCCTCTGGTTTGAGACCACATGTGCTGGGTCCCTCACGTTTCGATGGTGTGGCCCCAGTGGTGTGAGGACACTCCTGCCTGGTTCCCATCCCCTTGGTGATGTGGGCCCTCTGGTGAGAGTCTGATCCTTGCTGGGTTCCTCACCCTTCTGTGAGGTGAGCCCTCTGCTGTGAGGTCACGCCTGCCTGGCTGGCACTCATCGCCTCGGCTACGTGGCCACTCTGGTGGCAGCTGGAGCCTGCTGGGAGCCTCCTCCCCTCGGTGATTGGGGCGCTCTGGCGTCAGGCCCTAACTGCTGGGCTCCCCATATATACTGATGTGTGCCCAGTGGTGCGAGGTAACTGCTGCCATGTTCCCATCCCCATGTGGATGTGGGCCTTCTGCTCTGAGGTCCCAAATGCTGGTTTGCTCACCGTTTCATGATGTGGGCCCTCTGGTGTGAGTTCACTCTGGCCTGGATCTCATAGCCTCGGTCCTCTGGGCCGCCTGCTGGGAGGTTCTAACTGCTGGATTCCTCACACTTTTTATTCTATGGGCCCTCTGTTATGAGGCTACTCCTGCCTGCCTCACTCTCAGGCCCGTCGTGATGTGGGTCCTCTTGTTTGAGGCCACATGTGCTGGGATCCTCACCTTTCGAAGGTATGGCCCCACTGGAGTGAGGACACTCCTGCCTGGTTCCCATCCCCGAGGTGATTTGGACCCTCTGGTGAGAGTCTGATCCTGCCTAGTTTCCTCACCCTTCTGTGAGGTGGGCCCTCTGATGTGAGGTCACTCCTACCTGGCTGGCACACGTCGCGTCGCCTTGGTGAGGTGGGCTCTCTGGTGGCAATTGGAGACTGCTGGGAGCCTACTCCCGTCGGTGCTGAGGGCCCACTGGCGTCAGGCCCTAACTGCTGGGCTCACCACATTTTCTGAGGTGCGCCCAGTGGTGCGAGGACACTCCTGCCAGGGTCCCATCCCCATGGGTATATGGGCGTTCTGCTCTGAGGTCCCAACGGCTGGGTGGCTCACAGTTTCATGATGTGGGCTCTCTGGTGTGACTTCACTCTGGCCTGTATCCCATAGCTTCGGTTCTCTGGGTCGCCTGCTGGGAGGTTCCAACTGCTGGATTCCTCACTTTTTTATTCTATGGGCCCTCTTTGTGAGTCTCCTCCCGCCTGCCTCACTCCCAGCCTCTTGGTGATGTGGGTCCTCAGGTTTGTGGCCACATGTGCTGGGTTCCTCACCTTTCAATGTTGTGGCCCCACTAGTGTGAGGACACTCCTGCCTGGCTCCCATCTCCTTGGCGATGTGCGCCCACTGGTGAGAGTCTGATCCTGGCTGGGTTCCTCACCCTTCTGCGAGGTGGGCCTTCTGCTGTGAGGCCACTCCTGCCTGGCTGGCACACGTCGCCTTGGCGACGTGGGCCCTCTGGTGTCAGTTGGAGCCGGCTGGGAGCCTCCTCCCCTCGGTGATGAGGGCCCTTCTGGGGTCAGGCCCTAACAAACAGCTGGGTTCCACCACATTTCCTGATATGCGCCCAGAGGTGTCAGGACACGACTTCCAGGTTCCCATCCCCATAGGGATGTGGGCCTTCTGCTCTGACTTCCCATCGGCTGTCTTGCTAACACTTTCATGGTGTGGGGCCCTCTGGTGTTAGTTCACTGCGACCTGGATGCCATAGCCTTGATACTCCGGGTCAACTGCTGGGGGGTTCCCACTGCTGGATTCCTCACCTTTTTTACTCTATGGGCCCTCTGGTGTGAGGCTCCTCCTGACTGCCACACTCCCCGACACTTTGTGATGTGGGTCCTCTGGTTTGAGGTCACATGTGCTGGGTTCCTCTCCTTTCGATGATGTGGATATGGCCCAACTTGTGTGAGGACACTCCTGCCTGGTTCCCATCCCCTTGGTGATGTGAGCCCTCTGGTGAGAGTCTGATCCTGCCTGGGTTCCTCTCAGTTCTGTGAGGTGGGCCCTCTGCTGTGAGGTCACTCCTGCCTGGCACACGTCACCTTGACGTCGTAGGCCCTCTGGTGTCAGTATGAGCCTGCTGGGAGCCACCTCCCCTCGGTGATGAGGGCCCTTCTGGCGTCAGGCTCTAACTGCTGGGCTCACTCACATTTCCTGATGCGTGCCCAGTGGTACCAGGTCACCCCTGCCAGGTTCGCATCCCCATGGGGATGTGGGCCTTCTGCTCTGAGGTCCTAACGTCTGGCTTGCTCACAATGTCATGGTGTGTGTCCCTCTGGTGTGAGTTCACTGTGGCCTGGAACCCATAGACTCAGTATTCCAGGCCACCTGCTGAGGGTTCCAACTGCTGGATTCCTTATCTTTTCTATTCCATGGGCCCTCTGTTGTGAGGCTATTCCTGTCTGCATCACTCACAGACCCTTGGTGATCTCGGTCTTCTTGTTTGAGGCCACATGTGCTGAGTTCCTGAACTTTCTATGATGTGGAGGTTGGTCCACTGGTTTGAGAAAATCCACCCTGGTTCCCATAGCCTTGGTGTTGTTGGCCCTCTGGTGACAGTCTGATCCTGCCTGGGTTCCTCACAGTTCTGTGAGGTGGGCCCTCTTCTGTGAGCTCACTCCTGAGTGGAACACGAGGCCTTGGCCTCGTGGGCCCTCTGATGTCAGTTGCAGCCAGCTGGGAGCATCCTCCCCCAGATGATGAGGGCCCCTCTGGCATCAGTCCCTAATTTCTGGGCTCCTTGCATTTCCTGATGTGCGCCCAGAGGTGCCAGGGCACCTCTGCCATGTTCCCATCCCCATGGGGATGTGGGCCTTCTGCTCTGAGGTACGAACGGCTGGCTTGCTCACACGTTCATAGTGTGGAGCCGTCTGGTGGGAGTTCACTGCGGCCTGGATCCCATAGCCTCGGTGCTCCGGGCCGCCTGCTGGGGGGTTCCAACTGCAGGATTCCTCATCGTTTTTATTCCATGGGTCCTCTGTTGTGAGCCTCCTCCTGCCTGCCTCACCCCCAGCCCCTTGGTGATGTGGGTCCTCTGTTTTGAGGCCACATTTGCTGGGTTCCTCAACTTTCGATGATGTGGATGTGGCCCCACTGGTGTGAGGACACTCTTGCCTGTTTCCCATTCCCTTGTTTATGTGGGCCTTCTGTTGAGAATGTGATCCTGTCTGGGGTTCTCATCGTTCTGTGAGGTGGGCCTCTCTTCTGTGAGGTCACTCCTGCCTGGCACACGTTGCCTTGGCAACGTGGCCTAACTGGTGTCAGCTGGAGGCTGCTGGGAGCCACCTCCCCTCGGTAATGGGGGCCCCTCTTGCGTCAGACCTTAAGTGCTGGGCACCCCCACATTTCCTGATGTGCGCCCAGTGGTGCCAGGACACCCCTGCCAGTTTCCCTTTCCCATAGGGATGTGGGCCTTCTTCTCTGAGGTCCCAACGGCTGGCTTGCTCACACGTTCATGGTGTGGGGCCCTCTTGTGTGAGTTCACTGCGACCTGGATCCCATAGCCTCGGTATTCCGGGCCGCCTGCTGGGGGGTTCCAACTGCTGGATTCCTCATCTTTTCTATTCCATGGGCCCTCTGATTTGAGGCTCCTCCAGCCTGCCTCACCCCCAGGCCCTTGGTGATGTGGGTCCTCTGGTTTGAGGCCACATGTCCTGGGTTCCTCGACTTACGATGATGTGGATGTGGCCCCACTGGTGTGAGGAGACTCCTGCCTGGTTCCCATCCCCTTGGTGATGTGGGTGCTCTGGTGAGTCTGATCCTGCCTGGGTTCCTCACCGTTCTGTGAGGTGGGACTCCTGCTGTGAGGTCATTCCTGCCTGGCACACGTCGCCATGTCGACGTGGGCTCTCTGGTGTCAGTTGGAGCCTGCTGGGAGCCTCCTCGCCTCATTGATGATGCACCTCTCGCGTCAGGCCCTAACAGCTGGGCTGCCCCACATTTCCTGATATGCGCCCAGTGTACCAGGACACCCCTGCCATGTTCCCATCCTCATTTGGATGTGGGCCTTCTGCTCTGAGGTCCCAATGGCTGGCTTCCTCACACTTTCATGGTGTGGGGCTCTCTGGTCGGAGTGAACTTACATCAGGTAGCCCACACTATGGAACTGTGAGCAACCCAGCCGTTGGGACCTCAGAGCAGAAGGCCCACAGCTCCAGGAGAAAGGGAACCAGGCAGGAGTGTCCTCGCACCACTAGGCGCACATCAGAAAATGTGGGGAGGCCAGCAGTTAGGGCATGACGCCAGAGGGCCCTCATCACCCAGGGGAGGAGGCGCCCAGCAGGCTCTCACTGTCACCAGAGGGCCCTCGTCGCCAAGACGAAGTGTGCCAGCCAGGCAGGAGTGACCTCACAGCACAGGGCCAACCACACAGAAGGTTAGGGAACCCAGCCAGGATTACATTCCCACCAGAGGACCCACATCAACAAGGGTATGGCAACCAGGCAGGAGTGTACTCACACCAGCGGGGCCACACCATCGAAAGGTGAGGAACCCAGCACACGTGGCGTCAAACCAGAGGACCCACATCCCGGAGGGACTGGGAGTGTGGCCGGCAGGAGTAGACTCACAACAGAGGGACCGTAGATTTAAAAAGATGAGGAATCCAGCAGATCGAACCTCCTAGCAGGCGGCCCAGGGAACCGAGTCTACGGGATCCAGACCGTAGTGAACTCACACCAGAGTGCCCACATCATGAAACTGTGAGTAACTCAGCCACTGGGACCTCAGACCAGACGGCCCACATCCCCACGGGAACAGGAACCTGGCAGGACTGTCCTCGAACCACTGGGGGCACATTCAGAAAATGTGGAGAGACCAGCAGTTAGGGCCTGACGCGAGAGGGCCCCCATCACCGAGGGGAGGAGGACCCCGGCAGGCTCCAACTGCAACCAGAGGGCCCACGTCGACACGGCGAAGTGTGCCAGCCAAGCAGGAGTGACCTCACAGCAGAGGGCCCACCTCACAGAAGGATGAGGAACGCAGCCAGGATCAGACTCCCACCAGAGGGCCCACATCACCAAGGGGATGGGAACCAGACAGGAGTGTCCTCACACCAGTGGGGCCACACCATCGAAAGGTGAGGAACCCAGCACACGTGGACTCAAACCTGAGGACCCACATCACCGAGGGGCTCTGAGTGAGGCATGCTGGAGAAATCTCACAACTCAGGGCCCATAGAATAAAAAAGGTGAGGAATCTAGCAGTTGGCACCTCCCAGCAGGTGGCCCAGAGCACCGAGGCTACGGGATACAGGACGCAGTGAACTCACACCAGAGGGCCCACATCATGGAACTGAGTAACCCAGACTTTGGGACCTCAGAGCAGAAGGCCCACGTCCCCAAGGGGATGGGAAGCTGGCAGGAGTGTCCTCGCACCACTGGGCGCACATCAGAAAATGTGGGGATCCCAGTAGTAGGGAGCGGACGACAGAGGGCCCTCATCTCCGAGGGTAAGAGGCTCCCGGCAGGCTACACCTGCCAACAGATGGCCCATGTCGCCAAGGTGACGTGTGCCAAGCAGGCAGGAATGACCTCCCAGCAGAGGGCCCAACTTACCGAAGGGTGAGGGAGCCAGCCAGGATCAGACTCTCACCAGAGGGCCCACGTGATCAAGGGGATGGGAACCTGGCAGGCGTCTCCTCACGCCAGTGGGGCCACATCAGCGAAATGTAAGAAACCCAGCACACGTGGCCTCAATCCAGAGGACCCACATCACCGAGGGGCTGGGAGTGGGGCAGGCAGGAGCAGCCTCACAACAGAGGGCCCATAGAATAAAAATGGTGAGGAATCCAGCAGTTGTAACCTCCCATCCGGCGGCCAGGAACACAGAGGCCATGGGATCCTGGTCGGAGTGAACTTACATCAGAGAGCCCACACCATGGAACTGTGAGCAACCCAGCCGCTGGGACCTCAGAGCAGAAGGCCCACATCCCCAGCAGGATGGGAACCTGGCAGGAGTGTCCTGGCATCACTGGCTGCACATCACAAAACGTGGGGAGCCCAGCAGTTAGGGTCTTAAGCCATAGGGACCTCATCAACCAGGGGAGGAGTCGCCCAGCGGGCTCCAACTGCCACGCGAGGGCCCAGGTCGCCAAGACGACGTGTGCGAGCCATTCAGGAGTGACCTCACATAAGGGGGCCCACCTCACAGAAGTCTGAGGGACCCAGCCAGGATCAGACTCTCACCAGAGGGCCCACATCACGAAGGGGATGGGAACCAGGCAGGAGTGTCCTCACGCCAGTGTGGCCACATCATCGAAAGGTGAGGCACCCAGCACATGTGGCCTCAAACCAGAGAACCCACATCACCAACGGGCTGGGACTGAGGCAGGCAAGAGTAGCCTCACAACAGAGGACCCACAGAATAAACAATGTGAGGAATCCAGGAGCTGGACCCTCCCCCAACAGGCGGCCCAGGGCCACGAGGCTATGGGATCAAGGCCGGAGTGAACTCACACAAGAGGGCCCACACCATGGAACCGTGAGCAACCCAGCCGTTGGGACCTCAGAGCAGAAGGCCCACATCCCCCTGAGGATGGGAACCTGGCAGGAGTGTCCTCGCACCACTGGGCGCACAGCAGAAAATATGGGGAGCCCAGGACTTAGGGCCTGACGCCAGAGGGCCCTGATCACCCAGGGGAGGAGGCTCCCAGCAGGCTCCAACTGCGACCAGAGGGCCCACGTCGCCAAGGCGACGAGTGCCAGCCAGGCAGGAGTGACCTCACAGCAGAGGGCCCACCTCACAGAACGTTGAGGGACCCAGGCAGGATCAGACGCTCACCGAAAGGCTCCCATTACCAAGGGGATGGGAAGCAGGCAGGAGTGTTCTCAAACCAGCAAGGCCACACCATCGAAAGGTGAGGAACCCAGCACATATGGCCTAAAACCAGAGGACCCACATCACCAAGGGGCTGGGAGTGAGGCACGCAGGAGTAGCCTCACACCAGAGGGCCCATAGAATAAAACAGGTGAGGACTCCAGCATTTGGAATCTCCCAGCATGTGGCCCACAGCACCAAATCTATGGGTTCCTGGTCTGAGTGATGTCACACCACAGGTTCCACTTCATGAAACGGTGAGCTACGCAGCAACTGGGACCTCAGAGCAGAAGGCCCACATGCCCTTGGGGATGGGGACCTGCCACGTGTGTCCTCAAACCACTGGGCGCACATCAGAAAACGTGGGGGGAGCCCAGCAGTTAGGGTCTGACGACACAGGGCCCTCATCGCCGAGGGGAGGAGGCTCCCGGCAGGCTCCAACTAACACCAGAGGGCCCACGTCGCCAAGGCGACGTGTGCCAGCCAGGCAGGAGTGACCTCAAAGCAGAGGGCCCACCTCACGGAAGGGTGAGGAACCCAGCAAGGATCAGACTCTCACCAGAGGGCCCACATCACCAAGGGGATGGAAAACAGGCAGCAGTGGCCTCACACCGGTGGGGCCACATCACCGAAGGGTGAGGAACACAGCACATGTGGCGACCAACCTGAGGACCCAAATCACGACGAGGCTGGGAGTGAAGCAGGCAGGAGTAGCCTCACAAGAGAGGGCCCATAGAATACGTAAGGCGAGGAATCCAGCAGTTGGAAGCTCCCAGCAAGCAACCCGGGGCACCGAATCTATCGGGTCCAGGCCGGAGTGAACTCACACCAGAGAGCTCACATCATGAAACTGTGAGCAACCCAGCAGTTGGGACCTCAGAGCAGAAGGCCCACAACCCCATGGGTATGGAAACCTGGCAGGAGTGTACTCGCAGCACTGGGCGCACCTCAGAAAATGTGGGGAGCCCAGCAGTTAGGTCCTGAAGCCAGAGGCCCATCATCACCGAGGGGAGGAGGCACCCAGCAGGCTCCAGCTGCCAACAGAGGGCCCACGTGGCCAAGGTGACGTGTTCCAGCCAGGCAGGGGTGACCTCACAGAAGAGGGCCTACCTCACAGAAGGGTGAGGAACCCAGCCAGGATAAGACTCTCGCCAGAGGGCCCACATCACCAAGGGGATGGGAACCAGGCAGGAGTGTCCTCACACCAGTGGGGCCACGTCAACGAAAGACGCGGAACCCAGCACACGTGGACTCAAATCAGAGAACCCACATCACGAAGGGGCTTGGAGTGAGGAAGGCAGGAGGAGCCTCACAACAGAGGGCCCACAGAATAAAAAAGCTGAGGAATCCATCAGTTGGCACCTCCCAGCACGCGGCCCAGAGCACGGAGGCTACGGGATCCAGGCCGCAATGAACTCACACCCGAGGGCCCACATCGTGAAACTGTGAGCAACCCAGCAGATGGGACGTCAGAGCCGAAGGCCCACATCCCGATGGGGATGGGAACCTGGCAGGAGTGTCCTCGCACCACTAGGCGCACATCAGAAAATGTGGGGAGGCCAGCAGTTAGGGCATGACGCCAGAGGGCCCTCATCACCCAGGGGAGGAGGCGCCCAGCAGGCTCTCACTGTCACCAGAGGGCCCTCGTCGCCAAGACGAAGTGTGCCAGCCAGGCAGGAGTGACCTCACAGCACAGGGCCAACCACACAGAAGGTTAGGGAACCCAGCCAGGATTACATTCCCACCAGAGGACCCACATCAACAAGGGTATGGCAACCAGGCAGGAGTGTACTCACACCAGCGGTGCCACACCATCGAAAGGTGAGGAACCCAGCACACGTGGCGTCAAACCAGAGAACCCACATCACCGAGGGGCTGGGAGTGTGGCCGGCAGGAGTAGACTCACAACAGAGGGACCGTAGATTTAAAAAGGTGAGGAATCCAGCAGATCGAACCTCCTAGCAGACGGCCCAGGGAACCGAGTCTACGGGATCCAGACCGGAGTGAACTCACACCAGAGTGCCCACATCATGAAATTGTGAGTAACTCAGCCGCTGGGACCTCAGACCAGACGGCCCACATCCCCACGGGAACGGGAACCTGGCAGGACTGTCCTCGAACCACTGGGGGCACATTCAGAAAATGTGGAGAGACCAGCAGTTAGGGCCTGATGCGAGAGGGCCCCCATCATCGAGGGGAGGAGTCCCCCGGCAGGCTCCAACTGCCACCAGAGGGCCCACGTCGCCAAGGCGAAGTGTGCCAGCCAGGCAGGAGTGACCTCTCAGCAGAGGGCCCACCTCACAGAAGGGTGAGGAACGCAGCCAGGATCAGACTCCCACCAGAGGGCCCACATCACCAAGGGGATGGGAACCAGACAGGAGTTTCCTCACACCAGTGGGGCCACACCATCGAAAGGTGAGGAACCCAGCACACGTGGACTCAAACCTGAGGACCCACATCACCGAGGGGCTGGGAGTGGGGCAGGCAGGAGCAGCCTCACAACAGAGGGCCCATAGAATAAAAAAGGTGAGGAATCTAGCAGTTGGCACCTCCCAGCAGGTGGCCCAGAGCACCGAGGCTACGGGATTCAGGCCGCAGTGAAATCACAACAGAGGGCCCACATCATGGAACTGAGCAACCCAGACTTTGGGACCTCAGAGCAGAAGGCCCACGTCCCCAAGGGGATGGGAAGCTGGCAGGAGTGTCCTCGCACCACTGGGCGCACATCAGAAAATGTGGGGAGCCCAGCAATTAGGGTCTTAAGCCATAGGGATCTCATCAACCAGGGGAGGAGGCGCCCAGCGGGCTCCAACTGCCAGGCGAGGGCCCACGTCGCCAAGGCGACGTGTACAAGCCAGGCAGGAGTGACCTCACATCAGGGGGCCCACCTCACAGAAGTCTGAGGGACCCAGCCAGGATCAGACACTCACCAGAGGGCCCACATCACGAAGGGGATGGGAACCAGGCAGGAGTGTCCTCACGCCAGTGTGGCCACATCATCGAAAGGTGAGGCACCCATCACGTGTGGCCTCAAACCAGAGAACCCACATCACCAACGGGCTGGGACTGAGGCAGGCAAGAGTAGCCTCACAACAGAGGGCCCACAGAATAAACAATGTGAGGAATCCAGGAGCTGGACCCTCCCCCAACAGGCGGCCCAGGGCCACGAGGCTATGGGATCAAGGCCGGAGTGAACTCACACAAGAGGGCCCACACCATGGAACCGTGAGCAACCCAGCCGTTGGGACCTCAAAGCAGAAGGCCCACATCCCCCTGAGGATGGGAAGCTGGCAGGAGTGTCCTCGCACCACTGGGCGCACAGCAGAAAATATGGGGAGCCCAGGACTTAGGGCCTGACGCCAGAGGGCCCTGATCACCCAGGGGAGGAGGCTCCCAGCAGGCTCCAACTGCGACCAGAGGGCCCACATCGCCAAGGCGACGAGTGCCAGCCAGGCAGGAGTGACCTCACAGCAGAGGGCCCACCTCACAGAACGTTGAGGGCCCCAGGCAGGATCAGACGCTCACCGAAAGGCCCCCATTACCAAGGGGATGGGAAGCAGGCAGGAGTGTTCTCAAACCAGCGGGGCCACACCATCGAAAGGTGAGGAACCCAGCACATATGGCCTCAAACCAGAGGACCCACATCACCAAGGGGCTGGGAGTGAGGCACGCAGGAGTAGCCTCACACCAGAGGGCCCATAGAATAAAACAGGTGAGGACTCCAGCATTTGGAATCTCCCAGCATGTGGCCCACAGCACCAAATCTATGGGATCCTGGTCTGAGTGATGTCACACCACAGGTTCCACTTCATGAAACGGTGAGCTACGCAGCAACTGGGACCTCAGAGCAGAAGGCCCACATCCCCTTGGGGATGGGAACCTGCCACGAGTGTCCTCGAACCACTGGGCGCACATCAGAAAACGTGGGGGGAGCCAAGCAGTTAGGGTCTGACATCACAGGGCCCTCATCGCCGAGGGGAGGAGGCTCCCGGCAGGCTCCAACTAACACCAGACGGCCCACGTCGCCAAGGCGACGTGTGCCAGCCAGGCAGGAGTGACCTCAAAGCAGAGGGCCCACCTCACGGAAGGGTGAGGAACCCAGCAAGGATCAGACTCTCACCAGAGGGCCCACATCACCAAGGGGATGGAAAACAGGCAGCAGTGGCCTCACACCAGTGGGGCCACATCACCGAAGGGTGAGGAACCCAGCACATGTGGCGACCAACCTGAGGACCCAAATCACGACGGGGCTGGGAGTGAAGCAGGCAGGAGTAGCCTCACAAGAGAGGGCCCATAGAATACGTAAGGCGAGGAATCCAGCAGTTGGAAGCTCCCAGCAAGCGACCCGGAGCACCGAGGCTATCGGGCCCAGGCCGGCGTGAACTCACACCAGGGAGCTCACATCATGAAACTGTGAGCAACCCAGCAGTTGGGACCTCAGAGCAGAAGGCCCACATCCCCATGGGTATGGAAACCTGGCAGGAGTGTACTCGCAGCACTGGGCGCACCTCAGAAAATGTGGGGAGCCCAGCAGTTAGGTCCTGAAGCCAGAGGCCCCTCATCACCGAGGGGAGGAGGCACCCAGCAGGCTCCAGCTGCCAAAAGAGGGCCCACGTCGCCAAGGTGACGTGTTCCAGCCAGGCAGGGGTGACCTCACAGAAGAGGGCCCACCTCACAGCAGTGTGAGGAACCCAGCCAGGATAAGACTCTCGCCAGAGGGCCCACATCACCAAGGGGATGGGAACCAGGCAGGAGTGTCCTCACACCAGTGGGGCCACGTCAACGAAAGACGCGGAACCCAGCACACGTGGACTCAAATCAGAGAACCCACATCACGAAGGGGCTTGGAGTGAGGAAGGCAGGAGGAGCCTCACAACAGAGGGCCCACAGAATAAAAAAACTGAGGAATCCATCAGTTGGCACCTCCCAGCACGCGGCCCAGAGCACGGAGGCTACGGGGTCCAGGCCGCAATGAACTCACACCCGAGGGCCCACATCGTGAAACTGTGAGCAACCCAGCAGATGGGACGTCAGAGCCGAAGGCCCACATCCCGATGGGGATGGGAACCTGGCAGGAGTGTCCTCGCACCACTAGGCGCACATCAGAAAATGTGGGGAGGCCAGCAGTTAGGGCATGACGCCAGAGGGCCCTCATCACCCAGGGGAGGAGGCGCCCAGCAGGCTCTCACTGTCACCAGAGGGCCCTCGTCGCCAAGACGAAGTGTGCCAGCCAGGCAGGAGTGACCTCACAGCACAGGGCCAACCACACAGAAGGTTAGGGAACCCAGCCAGGATTACATTCCCACCAGAGGACCCACATCAACAAGGGTATGGCAACCAGGCAGGAGTGTACTCACACCAGCGGGGCCACACCATCGAAAGGTGAGGAACCCAGCACACGTGGCGTCAAACCAGAGGACCCACATCACCGAGGGGCTGGGAGTGTGGCCGGCAGGAGTAGACTCACAACAGAGGGACCGTAGATTTAAAAAGGATGAATGGATAAAGAAGATGTGGCACATATATACAATGGAATATTACTCAGCCATAAAAAGAAACGAAATTGAGCTATTTGTAATGAGGTGGATAGACCTAGAGTCTGTCATACAGAGTGAAGTAAGTCAGAAAGAAAAAGACAAATACCGTATGCTAACACATATATATGGAATTTAAGAAAAAAATGTCATGAAGAACCTAGGGGTAAAGCAGGAATAAAGACGCAGACCTCTTAGAGAACGGACTTGAGGTTATGGGGAGGGGGAAGGGTGAGCTGTGACAGGGCGAGAGAGAGTCATGGGCATATACACAGTAACAAACGCAGTAAGGTAGATAGCTAGTGGGAAGCAGCCGCATGGCACAGGGATATTGGCTCGGTGCTTTGTGACAGCCTGGAGGGGTGGGATTGGGAGGGTGGGAGGGAGGGAGACGCAACAGGGAAGACATATGGGAACATATGTTTATGTATGACTGATTCACTTTGTTATAAAGCAGAAACTAACACACCATTGTAAAGCAATTATACCCCAATAAAGATGTTAAAAAAAAAAAAAAAGTGAGGAATCCAGCAGATCGAACCTCCTAGCAGGCGGCCCAGGGAACCGAGTCTACGGGATCCAGACCGGAGTGAACTCACACCAGAGTGCCCACATCATGAAACTGTGAGTAACTCAGCCGCTGGGACCTCAGACCAGACGGCCCACATCCCCACGGGAACGGGAACCTGGCAGGACTGTCCTCGAACCACTGGGGGCACATTCAGAAAATGTGGAGAGACCAGCAGTTAGGGCCTGACGCGAGAGGGCCCCCATCACCGAGGGGAGGAGGCCCCCGGGAGGCTCCAACTGCCACCAGAGGGCCCACGTCGCCAAGGCGAAGTGTGCCAGCCAGGCAGGAGTGACCTCACCGCAGAGGGCCAACCTCACAGAAGGGTGAGGAACGCAGCCAGGATCAGACTCCCACCAGAGGGCCCACATCACCAAGGGGATGGGAACCAGACAGGAGTGTCCTCACACCAGTGGGGCCACACCATCGAAAGGTGAGGAACCCAGCACACGTGGACTCAAACCTGAGGACCCACATCACCGAGGGGCTCTGAGTGAGGCATGCTGGAGAAATCTCACAACTCAGGGCCCATAGAATAAAAAAGGTAAGGAATCTAGCAGTTGGCACCTCCCAGCAGGTGGTCCAGAGCACCGAGTCTATGGGATTCAGGCCGCAGTGAACTCACACCAGAGGGCCCACATCATGGAACTGAGCAACCCAGACTTTGGGACCTCAGAGCAGAAGGCCCACGTCCCCAAGGGGATGGGAAGCTGGCAGGAGTGTCCTCGCACCACTGGGCGCACATCAGAAAATGTGGGGAGCCCATCAGTTAGGACCGGACGACAGAGGGCCCTCATCTCCGAGGGTAAGAGGCTCCCGGCAGGCTCCACCTGCCAACAGACGGCCCACGTCGCCAAGGTGACGTGTGCCAAGCAGGCAGGAATGACCTCCCAGCAGAGGGCCCAACTTACCGAAGGGTGAGAGACCCAGCCAGGATCAGACTCTCACCAGAGGGCCCACGTGACCAAGGGGATGGGAACCTGGCAGGCGTGTCCTCACGCCAGTGGGGCCACATCATCGAAATGTAAGAAACCCAGCACACGTGGCCTCAATCCAGAGGACCCACATCACCGAGGGGCTGGGAGTGGGGCAGGCAGGAGCAGCCTCCCAACAGAGGGCCCATAGAATAAAAAAGGTGAGGAATCCAGCAGTTGGAACCTCCCATCCGGTGGCCAGGAACACAGAGGCCATGGGATCCTGGTCGGAGTGCACTTACATCAGAGAGCCCACACCATGGAACTGTGAGCAACCCAGACGCTGGGACCTCAGAGCAGAAGGCCCACATCCCCAGCAGGATGGGAACCTGGCAGGAGTGTCCTGGCATCACTGGCTGCACATCAGAAAACGTGGGGAGCCCAGCAGTTAGGGTCTTAAGCCATAGGGACCTCATCAACCAGGGGAGGAGGCGCCCAGCGGGCTCCAACTGCCACGCCAGGGCCCACGTCGCCAAGGCGACGTGTGCGAGCCAGGCAGGAGTGACATAACATCAGGGGGCCCACCTCACAGAAGTCTGGGGGACCCAGCCAGGATCAGACACTCACCAGAGGGCCCACATCACGAAGGGGATGGGAACCAGGCAGGAGTGTCCTCACGCCAGTGTGGCCACATCATCGAAATGTGAGGCACCCAGCACGTGTGGCCTCAAACCAGAGAACCCACATCACCAACGGGCTGGGACTGAGGCAGGCAAGAGTAGCCTCACAACAGAGGGCCCACAGAATAAAAAATGTGAGGAATCCAGGAGCTGAACCCTCCCCCAACAGGCGGCCCAGGGCCACGAGGCTATGGGATCAAGGCCGGAGTGAACTCACACAAGAGGGCCCACACCATGGAACCGTGAGCAACCCAGCCGTTGGGACCTCAGAGCAGAAGGCCCACATCCCCCTGAGGATGGGAACCTGGCAGGAGTGTCCTCGCACCACTGGGCGCACAGCAGAAAATATGGGGAGCCCAGGACTTAGGGCCTGACGCCAGAGGGCCCTGATCACCCAGGGGAGGAGGCTCCCAGCAGGCTCCAACTGCGACCAGAGGGCCCACGTCGCCAAGGCGACGAGTGCCAGCCAGGCAGGAGTGACCTCACAGCAGAGGGCCCACCTCACGGAACGTTGAGGGACCCAGGCAGGATCAGACGCTCACCGAAAGGCCCCCATTACCAAGGGGATGGGAAGCAGGCAGGAGTGTTCTCAAACCAGCGGGGCCACACCATCGAAAGGTGAGGAACCCAGCACATATGGCCTCAAACCAGACGACCCACATCACCAAGGGGCTGGGAGTGAGGCACGCAGGAGTAGCCTCACACCAGAGGGCCCATAGAATAAAACAGGTGAGGACTCCAGCATTTGGAATCTCCCAGCATGTGGCCCACAGCACCAAATCTATGGGATCCTGGTCTGAGTGATGTCACACCACAGGTTCCACTTCATGAAACGGTGAGCTACGCAGCAACTGGGACCTCAGAGCAGAAGGCCCACATCCCCTTGGGGATGGGAACCTGCCAAGAGTGTCCTCGAACCACTGGGCACACATCAGAAAACGTGGGGGGAGCCCAGCAATTAGGGTCTGACGACACAGGACCCTCATCGCCGAGGGGAGGAGGCTCCTGGCAGGCTCCAACTAACACCATAGGGCCCACGTCGCCAAGGGGATGGAAAACAGGCAGCAGTGGCCTCACACCAGTGGGGCCACATCACCGAAGGGTGAGGAACCCAGCACATGTGGCGACCAACCTGAGGACCCAAATCACGACGGGGCTGGGAGTGAAGCAGGCAGGAGTAGCCTCACAAGAGAGGGCCCATAGAATACGTAAGGCGAGGAATCCAGCAGTTGGAAGCTCCCAGCAAGCGACCCGGAGCACCGAGGCTATCGGGCCCAGGCCGGAGTGAACTCACACCAGAGAGCTCACATCATGAAACTGTGAGCAACCCAGCAGTTGGGACCTCAGAGCAGAAGGCCCACATCCCCATGGGTATGGAAACCTGGCAGGAGTGTACTCGCAGCACTGGGCGCACCTCAGAAAATGTGGGGAGCCCAGCAGTTAGGTCCTGAAGCCAGAGGCCACTCATCACCGAGGGGAGGAGGCACCCAGCAGGCTCCAGCTGCCAACAGAGGGCCCACGTCACCAAGGTGACGTGTTCCAGACAGGCAGGGGTGACCTCACAGAAGAGGGCCTACCTCACAGAAGGGTTAGGAACCCAGTCAGGATAAGACTCTCGCCAGAGGGCCCACGTCACCAAGGGGATGGGAACCAGGCAGGAGTGTCCTCACACCAGTGGGGCCACGTCAACGAAAGACGCGGAACCCAGCACACGTGGACTCAAATCAGAGAACCCACATCACAAAGGGGCTTGGAGTGAGGAAGGCAGGAGGAGCCTCACAATAGAGGGCCCACAGAATAAAATAGCTGAGGAATCCATCAGTTGGCACCTCCCACCACGCGGCCCAGAGCACGGAGGCTACGGGGTCCAGGCCGGAATGAACTCACACCCGAGGGCCCACATCGTGAAACTGTGAGCAACCCAGCAGATGGGATGTCAGAACCGAAGGTCCATATCCCGATGGGGATGGGAACCTGGCAGGAGTGTCCTCGCACCACTAGGCGCACATCAGAAAATGTGGGGAGGCCAGCAGTTAGGGCATGACGCCAGAGGGCCCTCATCACCCAGGGGAGGAGGCGCCCAGCAGGCTCTCACTGTCACCAGAGGGCCCTCGTCGCCAAGACGAAGTGTGCCAGCCAGGCAGGAGTGACCTCACAGCAGAGGGCCCACCTCACAGAAGGTTAGGGAACACAGCCAGGATTAAATTCTCACCAGAGGACCCACATCAACAAGGGTATGGCAACCAGGCAGGAGTGTACTCACACCAGCGGGGCCACACCATCGAAAGGTGAGGAACCCAGCACACGTGGACTCAAACCTGAGGACCCACATCACCGAGGGGCTCTGAGTGAGGCATGCTGGAGAAATCTCACAATTTAGGGCCCATAGAATAAAAAACGTGAGGAATCTAGCAGTTGGCACCTCCCAGCAGGTGGCCCAGAGCACCGAGGCTACGGGATTCAGGCCGCAGTGAACTCACACCAGAGGGCCCACATCATGGAACTGAGCAACCCAGACTTTGGGACCTCAGAGCAGAAGGCCCACGTCCCCAAGGGGATGGGAAGCTGGCAGGAGTGTCCTCGCACCACTGGGCGCACATCAGAAAATGTGGGGAGCCCATCAGTTAGGACCGGACGACAGAGGGCCCTCATCTCCGAGGGTAAGAGGCTCCCGGCAGGCTCCGCCTGCCAACAGACGGCCCACGTCGCCAAGGTGACGTGTGCCAAGCAGGCAGGAATGACCTCCCAGCAGAGGGCCCAACTTACAGAAGGGTGAGAGACCCAGCCAGGATCAGACTCTCACCAGAGGGCCCACGTGACCAAGGGGATGGGAACCTGGCAGGCGTGTCCGCACGCCAGTGGGGCCACATCATCGAAATGTAAGAAACCCAGCACATGTGGCCTCAATCCAGAGGACCCACATCACCAAGGGGCTGAGAGTGGGGCAGGCAGGAGCAGCCTCACAACAGAGGCCCCATAGAATAAAAAAGGTGAGGAATCCAGCAGTTGGAACCTCCCATCAGGCAGCCAGGAACACAGAGGCCATGGGATCCTGGTTGGAGTGAACTTACATCAGAGAGCCCACACCATGGAACTGTGAGCAACCCAGCCGCTGGGACCTCAGAGCAGAAGGCCCACATCCCCAGCAGGATGGGAACCTGGCAGGAGTGTCCTGGCATCACTGGCTGCACATCAGAAAACGTGGGGAGCCCAGCAGTTAGGGTCTTAAGCCATAGGGACCTCATCAACCAGGGGAGGAGGCGCCCAGCGGGCTCCAACTGCCACGCGAGGGCCCACGTCGCCAAGGCGACGTGTGCGAGCCAGGCAGGATTGACCTCACATCAGGGGGCCCACCTCACAGAAGTCTGAGGGACCCAGCCAGGATCAGACTCTCACCAGAGGGCCCACATCACGATGGGGATGGAAACCAGACAGGAGTGTCCTCACGCCAGTGTGGCCACATCATCGAAAAGTGAGGCACCCAGCACGTGTGGCCTCAAACCAGAGAACCCACATCACCAACGGGCTGGGACTGAGGCAGGCAAGAGTAGCCTCACAACAGAGAGCCCACAGAATAAAAAATGTGAGGAATCCAGGAGCTGGACCCTCCCCCAACAGGTGGCCCAGGGCCACGAGGCTATGGGATCAAGGCCGGAGTGAACTCACATAAGAGGGCAACCGTGAGCAACCCAGCCGTTGGGACCTCAGAGCAGAAGGCCCACATCCCCCTGAGGATCGGAACCTGGCACGAGTGTCCTCGCACCACTGGGCACACAGCAGAAAATATGGGGAGCCCAGGACTTAGGGCCTGACGCCAGAGGGCCCTGATCACCCAGGGGAGGAGGCTCCCAGCAGGCTCAAACTGCGACCAGAGGGCCCACGTCGCCAAGGCGACGAGTGCCAGCCAGGCAGGAGTGACCTCACAGCAGAGGGCCCACCTCACAGAACGTTGAGTGACCCAGGCAGGATCAGACGCTCACCGAAAGGCCCCCATTACCAAGGGGATGGGAAGCAGGCAGGAGTGTTCTCAAACCAGCGGGGCCACACCATCGAAAGGTGAGGAACCCAGCACATATGGCCTCGAACCAGAGGACCCACATCACCAAGGGGCTGGGAGTGAGGCACGCAGGAGTAGCCTCACACCAGAGGGCCCATAGAATAAAACAGGTGAGGACTCCAGCATTTGGAATCTCCCAGCATGTGGCCCACAGCACCAAATCTATGAGATCCTGGTCTGAGTGATGTCACACCACAGGTTCCACTTCATGAAACGGTGAGCTACGCAGCAACTGGGACCTCAGAGCAGAAGGCCCACATCCCCTTGGGGATGGGAACCTGCCACGAGTGTCCTCGAACCACTGGGCGCACATCAGAAAACGTGGGGGGAGCCCAGCAGTTAGGGTCTGACGACACAGGGCCCTCATCGCCGAGGGGAGGAGGCTCCCGGCAGGCTCCAACTAACACCAGAGGGCCCACATCGCCAAGGCGACGGGTGGCAGCCAGGCAGGAGTGACCTCAAAGCAGAGGGCCCACCTCACGGAAGGGTGAGGAACCCAGCAAGGATCAGACTCTCACCAGAGGGCCCACATCACCAAGGGGATGGAAAACAGGCAGCAGTGGCCTCACACCAGTGGGGCCACATCACCGAAGGGTGAGGAACCCAGCACATGTGGCGACCAACCTGAGGACCCAAATCACGACGGGGCTGGGAGTGAAGCAGGCAGGAGTAGCCTCACAAGAGAGGGCCCATAGAATACGTAAGGCGAGGAATCCAGCAGTTGGAAGCTCCCAGCAAGCGACCCGGAGCACCGAGGCTATCGGGCCCAGGCCGGAGTGAACTCACACCAGAGAGCTCACATCATGAAACTGTGAGCAACCCAGCAGTTGGGACCTCAGAGCAGAAGGCCCACATCCCCATGGGTATGGAAACCTGGCAGGAGTGTACTCGCAGCACTGGGCGCACCTCAGAAAATGTGGGGAGCCCAGCAGTTAGGTCCTGAAGCCAGAGGCCCCTCATCACCGAGGGGAGGAGGCACCCGGCAGGCTCCAGCTGCCAAAAGAGGGCCCACGTCACCAAGGTGACGTGTTCCAGCCAGGCAGGGGTGACCTCACAGAAGAGGGCCTACCTCACAGAAGGGTGAGGAACCCAGTCAGGATAAGACTCTCGCCAGAGGGCCCACGTCACCAAGGGGATGGGAACCAGGCAGGAGTGTCCTCACACCAGTGGGGCCACGTCAACGAAAGACGCGGAACCCAGCACACGTGGACTCAAATCAGAGAACCCACATCACGAAGGGGCTTGGAGTGAGGAAGGCAGGAGGAGCCTCACAACAGAGGGCCCACAGAATAAAAAAGCTGAGGAATCCATCAGTTGGCACCTCCCAGCGCGCGGCCCAGAGCACGGAGGCTACGGGTTCCAGGCCGGAATGAACTCACACCCGAGGGCCCACATCGTGAAACTGTGAGCAACCCAGTAGATGGGACGTCAGAGCCGAAGGCCCACATCCCGATGGGGATGGGAACCTGGCAGGAGTGTCCTCGCACCACTAGGCGCACATCAGAAAATGTGGGGAGGCCAGCAGTTAGGGCATGACGCCAGAGGGCCCTCATTACCCAGGGGAGGAGGCGCCCAGCAGGCTCTCACCGTCACCAGAGAGCCCTCGTCGCCAAGACGAAGTGTGTCAGCCAGGCAGGAGTGACCTCACAGCACAGGGCCAACCACACAGAAGGTTAGGGAACCCAGCCAGGATTACATTCCCACCAGAGGACCCACATCAACAAGGGTATGGCAACCAGGCAGGAGTGTACTCACACCAGCGGGGCCACACCATCGAAAGGTGAGGAACCCAGCACACGTGGCGTCAAACCAGAGGACCCACATCACCGAGGGGCTGGGAGTGTGGCCGGCAGGAGTAGACTCACAAAAGAGGGACCGTAGATTTCAAAAGGTGAGGAATCCAGCAGATCGAACCTCTTAGCAGGCGGCCCAGGGAACCGAGTCTACGGGATCCAGACCGGAGTGAACTCACACCAGAGTGCCCACATCATGAAACTGTGAGTAACTCAGCCGCTGGGACCTCAGACCAGACGGCCCACATCCCCACGGGAACGGGAACCTGGCAGGACTGTCCTCGAACCACTGGGGGCACATTCAGAAAATGTGGAGAGACCAGCAGTTAGGGCCTGACGCGAGACGGCCCTCATCACCGAGGGGAGGAGGCCCCCGGCAGGCTCCAACTGCCACCAGAGGGCTCACGTCGCCAAGGCGAAGTGTGCCAGCCAGGTAGCAGTGACCTCACAGCAGAGGGCCCACCTCACAGAAGGGTGAGGAATGCAGCCAGGATCAGACTCCCACCAGAGGGCCCCATCACCAAGGGGATGGGAACCAGACAGGAGTGTCCTCACACCAGTGGGGCCACACCATCGAAAGGTGAGGAACCCAGCACACGTGGACTCACACCTGAGGACGCACATCACCGAGGGGCTCTGAGTGAGGCATGCTGGAGAAATCTCACAACTCAGGGCCCATAGAATAAAAAAGGTGAGGAATGCAGCAGCTGGCACCTCCCAGCAGGTGGCCCAGAGCACCGAGGCTACGGGATTCAGGCCACAGTGAACTCACACCAAAGGGCCCATATCATGGAACTGAGCAACCCAGACTTTGGGATCTCAGAGCAGAAGGCCCACGTCCCCAAGGGGATGGGAAGCTGGCAGGAGTCTCCTCGCACCACTGGGCGCACATCAGAAAAAGTGGGGAGCCCATCAGTTAGGACCGGACGACAGAGGGCCCTCATCTCCGAGGGTAAGAGGCTCCCGGCAGGCTCCACCTGCCAACAGACGGCCCACGTCGCCAAGGTGACGTGTGCCAAGCAGGCAGGAATGACCTCCCAGCAGAGGGCCCAACTTACAGAAGGGTGAGGGACCCAGCCAGGATCAGACTCTCACCAGAGGGCCCACGTGACCAAGGGGATGGGAACCTGGCAGGCGTGTCCTCACGTCAGTGGGGCCACATCATCGAAATGTAAGAAACCCAGCACATGTGGCCTCAATCCAGAGGACCCACATCACAAAGGGGCTGGGAGTGAGGCAGGCAGGAGCAGCCTCACAACAGAGGGCCCACAGAATAAAAAAGGTGAGGAATCCAGCAGTTGGAACCTCCCATCCGGCGGCCAGGAACACAGAGGCCATGGGATCCTGGTCGGAGTGCACTTACATCAGAGAGCCCACACCATGGAACTGTGAGCAACCCAGCCGCTGGGACCTCAGAGCAGAAGGCCCACATCCCCAGCAGGATGGGAACCTGGCAGGAGTGTCCTGGCATCACTGGCTGCACATCAGAAAACGTGGGGAGCCCAGCAGTTAGGGTCTTAAGCCATAGAGACCTCATCAACGAGGGGAGGAGGCGCCCAGCGGGCTCCAACTGCCACGCGAGGGCCCACGTCGCCAAGGCGACGTGTGCAAGCCAGGCAGGAGTGACATAACATCAGGGGGCCCACCTCACAGAAGTCTGGGGGACCCAGCCAGGATCAGACACTCACCAGAGGGCCCACATCACGAAGGGGATGGGAACCAGGCAGGAGTGTCCTCACGCCAGTGTGGCCACATCATCGAAAGGTGAGGCACCCAGCACGTGTGGCCTCAAACCAGAGAACCCACATCACCAACGGGCTGGGACTGAGGCAGGCAAGAGTAGCCTCACAACAGAGGGCCCACAGAATAAACAATGTGAGGAATCCAGGAGCTGGACACTCCCCCAACAGGCGGCCCAGGGCCACGAGGCTATGGGATCAAGGCCGGAGTGAACTCACACAAGAGGGCCCACACCATGGAACCGTGAGCAACCCAGCCGTTGGGACCTCAGAGCAGAAGGCCCACATCCCCCTGAGGATGGGAACCTGGCAGGAGTGTCCTCGCACCACTGGGCGCACAGCAGAAAATATGGGGAGCCCAGGACTTAGGGCCTGACGCCAGAGGGCCCTGATCACCCAGGGGAGGAGGCTCCCAGCAGGCTCCAACTGCGACCAGAGGGCCCACGTCGCCAAGGCGACGAGTGCCAGCCAGGCAGGAGTGACCTCACAGCAGAGGGCCCACCTCACGGAACGTTGAGGGACCCAGGCAGGATCAGACGCTCACCGAAAGGCCCCCATTACCAAGGGGATGGGAAGCAGGCAGGAGTGTTCTCAAACCAGCGGGGCCACACCATCAAAAGGTGAGGAACCCAGCACATATGGCCTCAAACCAGAGGACCCACATCACCAAGGGGCTGGGAGTGAGGCACGCAGGAGTAGCCTCACACCAGAGGGCCCATAGAATAAAACAGGTGAGGACTCCAGCATATGGAATCTCCCAGCATGTGGAACACAGCACCAAATCTATGGGATCCTGGTCTGAGTGATGTCACACCACAGGTTCCACTTCATGAAACGGTGAGCTACGCAGCAACTGGGACCTCAGAGCAGAAGGCCCACATCCCCTTGGGGATGGGAACCTGCCAAGAGTGTCCTCGAACCACTGGGCACACATCAGAAAACGTGGGGGGAGCCCAGCAGTTAGGGTCTGACGACACAGGGCCCTCATCGCCGAGGGGAGGAGGCTCCCGGCAGGCTCCAACTAACACCAGAGGGCCCACGTCGCCAAGGGGATGGAAAACAGGCAGCAGTGGCCTCACACCAGTGGGGCCACATCACCGAAGGGTGAGGAACCCAGCACATGTGGCGACCAACCTGAGGACCCAAATCACGACGGGGCTGGGAGTGAAGCAGGCAGGAGTAGCCTCACAAGAGAGGGCCCATAGAATACGTAAGGCGAGGAATCCAGCAGTTGGAAGCTCCCAGCAAGCGACCCGGAGCACCGAGGCTATCGGGCCCAGGCCGGAGTGAACTCACACCAGAGAGCTCACATCATGAAACTGTGAGCAACCCAGCAGTTGGGACCTCAGAGCAGAAGGCCCACATCCCCATGGGTATGGAAACCTGGCAGGAGTGTACTCGCAGCACTGGGCGCACCTCAGAAAATGTGGGGAGCCCAGCAGTTAGGTCCTGAAGCCAGAGGCCACTCATCACCGAGGGGAGGAGGCACCCAGCAGGCTCCAGCTGCCAACAGAGGGCCCACGTCACCAAGGTGACGTGTTCCAGACAGGCAGGGGTGACCTCACAGAAGAGGGCCTACCTCACAGAAGGGTTAGGAACCCAGTCAGGATAAGACTCTCGCCAGAGGGCCCACGTCACCAAGGGGATGGGAACCAGGCAGGAGTGTCCTCACACCAGTGGGGCCACGTCAACGAAAGTCGCGGAACCCAGCACACGTGGACTCAAATCAGAGAACCCACATCACGAAGGGGCTTGGAGTGAGGAAGGCAGGAGGAGCCTCACAACAGAGGGCCCACAGAATAAAAAAGCTGAGGAATCCATCAGTTGGCACCTCCCAGCATGCGGCCCAGAGCACGGAGGCTACGGGGTCCAGGCCGGAATGAACTCACACCCGAGGGCCCACATCGTGAAACTGTGAGCAACCCAGCAGATGGGATGTCAGAACCGAAGGTCCACATCCCGATGGGGATGGGAACCTGGCAGGAGTGTCCTCGCACCACTAGGCGCACATCAGAAAATGTGGGGAGGCCAGCAGTTAGGGCATGACGCCAGAGGGCCCTCATCACCCAGGGGAGGAGGTGCCCAGCAGGCTCTCACTGTCACCAGAGGGCCCTCGTCGCCAAGACGAAGTGTGCCAGCCAGGCAGGAGTGACCTCACAGCACAGGGCCAACCACACAGAAGGTTAGGGAACCCAGCCAGGATTAAATTCTCACCAGAGGACCCACATCAACAAGGGTATGGCAACCAGGCAGGAGTGTACTCACACCAGCGGGGCCACACCATCGAAAGGTGAGGAACCCAGCACACGTGGCGTCAAACCAGAGGACCCACATCACCGAGGGGCTGGGAGTGTGGCCGGCAGGAGCAGACTCACAACAGAGGGACCGTAGATTTAAAAAGGTGAGGAATCCAGCAGATCGAACCTCCTAGCAGGCGGCCCAGGGAACCGAGTCTACGGGATCCAGACCGGAGTGAACTCACACCAGAGTGCCCACATCATGAAACTGTGAGTAACTCAGCCGCTGGGACCTCAGACCAGACGGCCCACATCCCCACGGGAACGGGAACCTGGCAGGACTGTCCTCGAACCACTGGGGGCACATTCAGAAAATGTGGAGAGACCAACAGTTAGGGCCTGACGCGAGAGGGCCCTCATCACCGAGGGGAGGAGGCCCCCGGCAGGCTCCAACTGCCACCAGAGGGCCCACTTCGCCAAGGCGAAGTGTGCCAGCCAGGCAGGAGTGACCTCACAGCAGAGGGCCCACCTCACAGAAGGGTGAGGAACGCAGCCAGGATCAGACTCCCACCAGAGGGCCCACATCACCAAGTGGATGGGAACCAGAGAGGAGTGTCCTCACACCAGTGGGGCCACACCATCGAAAGGTGAGGAACCCAGCACACGTGGACTCAAACCTGAGGACCCACATCACCGAGGGGCTCTGAGTGAGGCATGCTGGAGAAATCTCACAATTTAGGGCCCATAGAATAAAAAACGTGAGGAATCTAGCAGTTGGCACCTCCCAGCAGGTGGCCCAGAGCACCGAGGCTACGGGATTCAGGCCGCAGTGAACTCACACCAGAGGGCCCACATCATGGAACTGAGCAACCCAGACTTTGGGACCTCAGAGCAGAAGGCCCACGTCCCCAAGGGGATGGGAAGCTGGCAGGAGTGTCCTCGCACCACTGGGCGCACATCAGAAAAAGTGGGGAGCCCATCAGTTAGGACCGGACTACAGAGGGCCCTCATCTCCGAGGGTAAGAGGCTCCCGGCAGGCTCCGCCTGCCAACAGACGGCCCACGTCGCCAAGGTGACGTGTGCCAAGCAGGCAGGAATGACCTCCCAGCAGCGGGCCCAACTTACAGAAGGGTGAGGGACCCAGCCAGGATCAGACTCTCACCAGAGAGCCCACGTGACCAAGGGGATGGGAACCTGGCAGGCGTGTCCGCACGCCAGTGTGGCCACATCATCGAAATGTAAGAAACCCAGCACATGTGGCCTCAATCCAGAGGACCCACATCACCAAGGGGCTGAGAGTGGGGCAGGCAGGAGCAGCCTCACAACAGAGGCCCAATAGAATAAAAAAGGTGAGGAATCCAGCAGTTGGAACCTCCCATCAGGCAGCCAGGAACACAGAGGCCATGGGATCCTGGTCGGAGTGAACTTACATCAGAGAGCCCACACCATGGAACTGTCAGCAACCCAGCCGCTGGGACCTCAGAGCAGAAGGCCCACATCCCCAGCAGGATGGGAACCTGGCAGGAGTTTCCTGGCATCACTGGCTGCACATCAGAAAACTTGGGGAGCCCAGCAGTTAGGGTCTTAAGCCATAGGGACCTCATCAACCAGGGGAGGAGGCGCCCAGCGGGCTCCAACTGCCACGCGAGGGCCCACGTCACCAAGGCGACGTGTGCGAGCCAGGCAGGAGTGACCTCACATCAGGGGGCCCACCTCACAGAAGTCTGAGGGACCCAGCCAGGATCAGACTCTCACCAGAGGGCCCACATCACGATGGGGATGGAAACCAGGCAGGAGTGTCCTCACGCCAGTGTGGCCACATCATCGAAAAGTGAGGCACCCAGCACGTGTGGCCTCAAACCAGAGAACCCACATCACCAACGGGCTGGGACTGAGGCAGGCAAGAGTAGCCTCACAACAGAGGGCCCACAGAATAAAAAATGTGAGGAATCCAGGAGCTGGACCCTCCCCCAACAGGTGGCCCAGAGCCACGAGGCTATGGGATCAAGGCCGGAGTGAACTCACATAAGAGGGCCCACACCATGGAACCGTGAGCAACCCAGCCGTTGGGACCTCAGAGGAGAAGGCCCACATCCCCCTGAGGATGGGAACCTGGCAGGAGTGTCCTCACACCACTGGGCGCACAGCAGAAAATATGGGGAGCCCAGGACTTAGGGCCTGACGCCAGAGGGCCCTGATCACCCAGGGGAGGAGGCTCCCAGCAGGCTCCAACTGCGACCAGAGGGCCCACGTCGCCAAGGCGACGAGTGCCAGCCAGGCAGGAGTGACCTCACAGCAGAGGGCCCACCTCACAGAACGTTGAGGGACCCAGGCAGGATCAGACGCTCACCGAAAGGCCCCCATTACCAAGGGGATGGGAAGCAGGCAGGAGTGTTCTCAAACCAGCGGGGCCACACCATCGAAAGGTGAGGAACCCAGCACATATGGCCTCGAACCAGAGGACCCACATCACCAAGGGGCTGGGAGTGAGGCACGCAGGAGTAGCCTCACACCAGAGGGCCCATAGAATAAAACAGGTGAGGACTCCAGCATTTGGAATCTCCCAGCATGTGGCCCACAGCACCAAATCTATGAGATCCTGGTCTGAGTGATGTCACACCACAGGTTCCACTTCATGAAACGGTGAGCTACGCAGCAACTGGGACCTCAGAGCAGAAGGCCCACATCCCCTTGGGGATGGGAACCTGCCACGAGTGTCCTCGAACCACTGGGCGCACATCAGAAAACGTGGGGGGAGCCCAGCAGTTAGGGTCTGACGACACAGGGCCCTCATCGCCGAGGGGAGGAGGCTCCCGGCAGGCTCCAACTAACACCAGAGGGCCCACATCGCCAAGGCGACGGGTGGCAGCCAGGCAGGAGTGACCTCAAAGCAGAGGGCCCACCTCACGGAAGGGTGAGGAACCCAGCAAGGATCAGACTCTCACCAGAGGGCCCACATCACCAAGGGGATGGAAAACAGGCAGCAGTGGCCTCACACCAGTGGGGCCACATCACCGAAGGGTGAGGAACCCAGCACATGTGGCGACCAACCTGAGGACCCAAATCACGACGGGGCTGGGAGTGAAGCAGGCAGGAGTAGCCTCACAAGAGAGGGCCCATAGAATACGTAAGGCGAGGAATCCAGCAGTTGGAAGCTCCCAGCAAGCGACCCGGAGCACCGAGGCTATCGGGCCCAGGCCGGAGTGAACTCACACCAGAGAGCTCACATCATGAAACTGTGAGCAACCCAGCAGTTGGGACCTCAGAGCAGAAGGCCCACATCCCCATGGGTATGGAAACCTGGCAGGAGTGTACTCGCAGCACTGGGCGCACCTCAGAAAATGTGGGGAGCCCAGCAGTTAGGTCCTGAAGCCAGAGGCCCCTCATCACCGAGGGGAGGAGGCACCCGGCAGGCTCCAGCTGCCAACAGAGGGCCCACGTCACCAAGGTGACGTGTTCCAGCCAGGCAGGGGTGACCTCACAGAAGAGGGCCTACCTCACAGAAGGGTGAGGAACCCAGTCAGGATAAGACTCTCGCCAGAGGGCCCACGTCACCAAGGGGATGGGAACCAGGCAGGAGTGTCCTCACACCAGTGGGGCCACGTCAACGAAAGACGCGGAACCCAGCACACGTGGACTCAAATCAGAGAACCCACATCACGAAGGGGCTTGGAGTGAGGAAGGCAGGAGGAGCCTCACAACAGAGGGCCCACAGAATAAAAAAGCTGAGGAATCCATCAGTTGGCACCTCCCAGCGCGCGGCCCAGAGCACGGAGGCTACGGGTTCCAGGCCGGAATGAACTCACACCCGAGGGCCCACATCGTGAAACTGTGAGCAACCCAGTAGATGGGACGTCAGAGCCGAAGGCCCACATCCCGATGGGGATGGGAACCTGGCAGGAGTGTCCTCGCACCACTAGGCGCACATCAGAAAATGTGGGGAGGCCAGCAGTTAGGGCATGACGCCAGAGGGCCCTCATTACCCAGGGGAGGAGGCGCCCAGCAGGCTCTCACCGTCACCAGAGAGCCCTCGTCGCCAAGACGAAGTGTGTCAGCCAGGCAGGAGTGACCTCACAGCACAGGGCCAACCACACAGAAGGTTAGGGAACCCAGCCAGGATTACATTCCCACCAGAGGACCCACATCAACAAGGGTATGGCAACCAGGCAGGAGTGTACTCACACCAGCGGGGCCACACCATCGAAAGGTGAGGAACCCAGCACACGTGGCGTCAAACCAGAGGACCCACATCACCGAGGGGCTGGGAGTGTGGCCGGCAGGAGTAGACTCACAAAAGAGGGACCGTAGATTTCAAAAGGTGAGGAATCCAGCAGATCGAACCTCTTAGCAGGCGGCCCAGGGAACCGAGTCTACGGGATCCAGACCGGAGTGAACTCACACCAGAGTGCCCACATCATGAAACTGTGAGTAACTCAGCCGCTGGGACCTCAGACCAGACGGCCCACATCCCCACGGGAACGGGAACCTGGCAGGACTGTCCTCGAACCACTGGGGGCACATTCAGAAAATGTGGAGAGACCAGCAGTTAGGGCCTGACGCGAGACGGCCCTCATCACCGAGGGGAGGAGGCCCCCGGCAGGCTCCAACTGCCACCAGAGGGCTCACGTCGCCAAGGCGAAGTGTGCCAGCCAGGTAGCAGTGACCTCACAGCAGAGGGCCCACCTCACAGAAGGGTGAGGAATGCAGCCAGGATCAGACTCCCACCAGAGGGCCCCATCACCAAGGGGATGGGAACCAGACAGGAGTGTCCTCACACCAGTGGGGCCACACCATCGAAAGGTGAGGAACCCAGCACACGTGGACTCACACCTGAGGACGCACATCACCGAGGGGCTCTGAGTGAGGCATGCTGGAGAAATCTCACAACTCAGGGCCCATAGAATAAAAAAGGTGAGGAATGCAGCAGCTGGCACCTCCCAGCAGGTGGCCCAGAGCACCGAGGCTACGGGATTCAGGCCACAGTGAACTCACACCAAAGGGCCCATATCATGGAACTGAGCAACCCAGACTTTGGGATCTCAGAGCAGAAGGCCCACGTCCCCAAGGGGATGGGAAGCTGGCAGGAGTCTCCTCGCACCACTGGGCGCACATCAGAAAAAGTGGGGAGCCCATCAGTTAGGACCGGACGACAGAGGGCCCTCATCTCCGAGGGTAAGAGGCTCCCGGCAGGCTCCACCTGCCAACAGACGGCCCACGTCGCCAAGGTGACGTGTGCCAAGCAGGCAGGAATGACCTCCCAGCAGAGGGCCCAACTTACAGAAGGGTGAGGGACCCAGCCAGGATCAGACTCTCACCAGAGGGCCCACGTGACCAAGGGGATGGGAACCTGGCAGGCGTGTCCTCACGTCAGTGGGGCCACATCATCGAAATGTAAGAAACCCAGCACATGTGGCCTCAATCCAGAGGACCCACATCACAAAGGGGCTGGGAGTGAGGCAGGCAGGAGCAGCCTCACAACAGAGGGCCCACAGAATAAAAAAGGTGAGGAATCCAGCAGTTGGAACCTCCCATCCGGCGGCCAGGAACACAGAGGCCATGGGATCCTGGTCGGAGTGCACTTACATCAGAGAGCCCACACCATGGAACTGTGAGCAACCCAGCCGCTGGGACCTCAGAGCAGAAGGCCCACATCCCCAGCAGGATGGGAACCTGGCAGGAGTGTCCTGGCATCACTGGCTGCACATCAGAAAACGTGGGGAGCCCAGCAGTTAGGGTCTTAAGCCATAGAGACCTCATCAACGAGGGGAGGAGGCGCCCAGCGGGCTCCAACTGCCACGCGAGGGCCCACGTCGCCAAGGCGACGTGTGCAAGCCAGGCAGGAGTGACATAACATCAGGGGGCCCACCTCACAGAAGTCTGGGGGACCCAGCCAGGATCAGACACTCACCAGAGGGCCCACATCACGAAGGGGATGGGAACCAGGCAGGAGTGTCCTCACGCCAGTGTGGCCACATCATCGAAAGGTGAGGCACCCAGCACGTGTGGCCTCAAACCAGAGAACCCACATCACCAACGGGCTGGGACTGAGGCAGGCAAGAGTAGCCTCACAACAGAGGGCCCACAGAATAAACAATGTGAGGAATCCAGGAGCTGGACACTCCCCCAACAGGCGGCCCAGGGCCACGAGGCTATGGGATCAAGGCCGGAGTGAACTCACACAAGAGGGCCCACACCATGGAACCGTGAGCAACCCAGCCGTTGGGACCTCAGAGCAGAAGGCCCACATCCCCCTGAGGATGGGAACCTGGCAGGAGTGTCCTCGCACCACTGGGCGCACAGCAGAAAATATGGGGAGCCCAGGACTTAGGGCCTGACGCCAGAGGGCCCTGATCACCCAGGGGAGGAGGCTCCCAGCAGGCTCCAACTGCGACCAGAGGGCCCACGTCGCCAAGGCGACGAGTGCCAGCCAGGCAGGAGTGACCTCACAGCAGAGGGCCCACCTCACGGAACGTTGAGGGACCCAGGCAGGATCAGACGCTCACCGAAAGGCCCCCATTACCAAGGGGATGGGAAGCAGGCAGGAGTGTTCTCAAACCAGCGGGGCCACACCATCAAAAGGTGAGGAACCCAGCACATATGGCCTCAAACCAGAGGACCCACATCACCAAGGGGCTGGGAGTGAGGCACGCAGGAGTAGCCTCACACCAGAGGGCCCATAGAATAAAACAGGTGAGGACTCCAGCATATGGAATCTCCCAGCATGTGGAACACAGCACCAAATCTATGGGATCCTGGTCTGAGTGATGTCACACCACAGGTTCCACTTCATGAAACGGTGAGCTACGCAGCAACTGGGACCTCAGAGCAGAAGGCCCACATCCCCTTGGGGATGGGAACCTGCCAAGAGTGTCCTCGAACCACTGGGCACACATCAGAAAACGTGGGGGGAGCCCAGCAGTTAGGGTCTGACGACACAGGGCCCTCATCGCCGAGGGGAGGAGGCTCCCGGCAGGCTCCAACTAACACCAGAGGGCCCACGTCGCCAAGGGGATGGAAAACAGGCAGCAGTGGCCTCACACCAGTGGGGCCACATCACCGAAGGGTGAGGAACCCAGCACATGTGGCGACCAACCTGAGGACCCAAATCACGACGGGGCTGGGAGTGAAGCAGGCAGGAGTAGCCTCACAAGAGAGGGCCCATAGAATACGTAAGGCGAGGAATCCAGCAGTTGGAAGCTCCCAGCAAGCGACCCGGAGCACCGAGGCTATCGGGCCCAGGCCGGAGTGAACTCACACCAGAGAGCTCACATCATGAAACTGTGAGCAACCCAGCAGTTGGGACCTCAGAGCAGAAGGCCCACATCCCCATGGGTATGGAAACCTGGCAGGAGTGTACTCGCAGCACTGGGCGCACCTCAGAAAATGTGGGGAGCCCAGCAGTTAGGTCCTGAAGCCAGAGGCCACTCATCACCGAGGGGAGGAGGCACCCAGCAGGCTCCAGCTGCCAACAGAGGGCCCACGTCACCAAGGTGACGTGTTCCAGACAGGCAGGGGTGACCTCACAGAAGAGGGCCTACCTCACAGAAGGGTTAGGAACCCAGTCAGGATAAGACTCTCGCCAGAGGGCCCACGTCACCAAGGGGATGGGAACCAGGCAGGAGTGTCCTCACACCAGTGGGGCCACGTCAACGAAAGTCGCGGAACCCAGCACACGTGGACTCAAATCAGAGAACCCACATCACGAAGGGGCTTGGAGTGAGGAAGGCAGGAGGAGCCTCACAACAGAGGGCCCACAGAATAAAAAAGCTGAGGAATCCATCAGTTGGCACCTCCCAGCATGCGGCCCAGAGCACGGAGGCTACGGGGTCCAGGCCGGAATGAACTCACACCCGAGGGCCCACATCGTGAAACTGTGAGCAACCCAGCAGATGGGATGTCAGAACCGAAGGTCCACATCCCGATGGGGATGGGAACCTGGCAGGAGTGTCCTCGCACCACTAGGCGCACATCAGAAAATGTGGGGAGGCCAGCAGTTAGGGCATGACGCCAGAGGGCCCTCATCACCCAGGGGAGGAGGTGCCCAGCAGGCTCTCACTGTCACCAGAGGGCCCTCGTCGCCAAGACGAAGTGTGCCAGCCAGGCAGGAGTGACCTCACAGCACAGGGCCAACCACACAGAAGGTTAGGGAACCCAGCCAGGATTAAATTCTCACCAGAGGACCCACATCAACAAGGGTATGGCAACCAGGCAGGAGTGTACTCACACCAGCGGGGCCACACCATCGAAAGGTGAGGAACCCAGCACACGTGGCGTCAAACCAGAGGACCCACATCACCGAGGGGCTGGGAGTGTGGCCGGCAGGAGCAGACTCACAACAGAGGGACCGTAGATTTAAAAAGGTGAGGAATCCAGCAGATCGAACCTCCTAGCAGGCGGCCCAGGGAACCGAGTCTACGGGATCCAGACCGGAGTGAACTCACACCAGAGTGCCCACATCATGAAACTGTGAGTAACTCAGCCGCTGGGACCTCAGACCAGACGGCCCACATCCCCACGGGAACGGGAACCTGGCAGGACTGTCCTCGAACCACTGGGGGCACATTCAGAAAATGTGGAGAGACCAACAGTTAGGGCCTGACGCGAGAGGGCCCTCATCACCGAGGGGAGGAGGCCCCCGGCAGGCTCCAACTGCCACCAGAGGGCCCACTTCGCCAAGGCGAAGTGTGCCAGCCAGGCAGGAGTGACCTCACAGCAGAGGGCCCACCTCACAGAAGGGTGAGGAACGCAGCCAGGATCAGACTCCCACCAGAGGGCCCACATCACCAAGTGGATGGGAACCAGAGAGGAGTGTCCTCACACCAGTGGGGCCACACCATCGAAAGGTGAGGAACCCAGCACACGTGGACTCAAACCTGAGGACCCACATCACCGAGGGGCTCTGAGTGAGGCATGCTGGAGAAATCTCACAATTTAGGGCCCATAGAATAAAAAACGTGAGGAATCTAGCAGTTGGCACCTCCCAGCAGGTGGCCCAGAGCACCGAGGCTACGGGATTCAGGCCGCAGTGAACTCACACCAGAGGGCCCACATCATGGAACTGAGCAACCCAGACTTTGGGACCTCAGAGCAGAAGGCCCACGTCCCCAAGGGGATGGGAAGCTGGCAGGAGTGTCCTCGCACCACTGGGCGCACATCAGAAAAAGTGGGGAGCCCATCAGTTAGGACCGGACTACAGAGGGCCCTCATCTCCGAGGGTAAGAGGCTCCCGGCAGGCTCCGCCTGCCAACAGACGGCCCACGTCGCCAAGGTGACGTGTGCCAAGCAGGCAGGAATGACCTCCCAGCAGCGGGCCCAACTTACAGAAGGGTGAGGGACCCAGCCAGGATCAGACTCTCACCAGAGAGCCCACGTGACCAAGGGGATGGGAACCTGGCAGGCGTGTCCGCACGCCAGTGTGGCCACATCATCGAAATGTAAGAAACCCAGCACATGTGGCCTCAATCCAGAGGACCCACATCACCAAGGGGCTGAGAGTGGGGCAGGCAGGAGCAGCCTCACAACAGAGGCCCCATAGAATAAAAAAGGTGAGGAATCCAGCAGTTGGAACCTCCCATCAGGCAGCCAGGAACACAGAGGCCATGGGATCCTGGTCGGAGTGAACTTACATCAGAGAGCCCACACCATGGAACTGTCAGCAACCCAGCCGCTGGGACCTCAGAGCAGAAGGCCCACATCCCCAGCAGGATGGGAACCTGGCAGGAGTTTCCTGGCATCACTGGCTGCACATCAGAAAACTTGGGGAGCCCAGCAGTTAGGGTCTTAAGCCATAGGGACCTCATCAACCAGGGGAGGAGGCGCCCAGCGGGCTCCAACTGCCACGCGAGGGCCCACGTCACCAAGGCGACGTGTGCGAGCCAGGCAGGAGTGACCTCACATCAGGGGGCCCACCTCACAGAAGTCTGAGGGACCCAGCCAGGATCAGACTCTCACCAGAGGGCCCACATCACGATGGGGATGGAAACCAGGCAGGAGTGTCCTCACGCCAGTGTGGCCACATCATCAAAAAGTGAGGCACCCAGCACGTGTGGCCTCAAACCAGAGAACCCACATCACCAACGGGCTGGGACTGAGGCAGGCAAGAGTAGCCTCACAACAGAGGGCCCACAGAATAAAAAATGTGAGGAATCCAGGAGCTGGACCCTCCCCCAACAGGTGGCCCAGGGCCACGAGGCTATGGGATCAAGGCCGGAGTGAACTCACATAAGAGGGCCCACACCATGGAACCGTGAGCAACCCAGCCGTTGGGACCTCAGAGGAGAAGGCCCACATCCCCCTGAGGATGGGAACCTGGCAGGAGTGTCCTCACACCACTGGGCGCACAGCAGAAAATATGGGGAGCCCAGGACTTAGGGCCTGACGCCAGAGGGCCCTGATCACCCAGGGGAGGAGGCTCCCAGCAGGCTCCAACTGCGACCAGAGGGCCCACGTCGCCAAGGCGACGAGTGCCAGCCAGGCAGGAGTGACCTCACAGCAGAGGGCCCACCTCACAGAACATTGAGGGACCCAGGCAGGATCAGACGCTCACTGAAAGGCCCCCATTACCAAGGGGATGGGAAGCAGGCAGGAGTGTTCTCAAACCAGCGGGGCCACACCATCGAAAGGTGAGGAACCCAGCACATATGGCCTCGAACCAGAGGACCCACATCACCAAGGGGCTGGGAGTGAGGCACGCAGGAGTAGCCTCACACCAGAGGGCCCATAGAATAAAACAGGTGAGGACTCCAGAATTTGGAATCTCCCAGCATGTGGCCCACAGCACCAAATCTATGAGATCCTGGTCTGAGTGATGTCACACCACAGGTTCCACTTCATGAAACGGTGAGCTACGCAGCAACTGGGACCTCAGAGCAGAAGGCCCACATCCCCTTGGGGATGGGAACCTGCCACGAGTGTCCTCGAACCACTGGGCGCACATCAGAAAACGTGGGGGGAGCCCAGCAGTTAGGGTCTGACGACACAGGGCCCTCATCGCCGAGGGGAGGAGGCTCCCGGCAGGCTCCAACTAACACCAGAGGGCCCACATCGCCAAGGCGACGGGTGGCAGCCAGGCAGGAGTGACCTCAAAGCAGAGGGCCCACCTCACGGAAGGGTGAGGAACCCAGCAAGGATCAGACTCTCACCAGAGGGCCCACATCACCAAGGGGATGGAAAACAGGCAGCAGTGGCCTCACACCAGTGGGGCCACATCACCGAAGGGTGAGGAACCCAGCACATGTGGCGACCAACCTGAGGACCCAAATCACGACGGGGCTGGGAGTGAAGCAGGCAGGAGTAGCCTCACAAGAGAGGGCCCATAGAATACGTAAGGCGAGGAATCCAGCAGTTGGAAGCTCCCAGCAAGCGACCCGGAGCACCGAGGCTATCGGGCCCAGGCCGGAGTGAACTCACACCAGAGAGCTCACATCATGAAACTGTGAGCAACCCAGCAGTTGGGACCTCAGAGCAGAAGGCCCACATCCCCATGGGTATGGAAACCTGGCAGGAGTGTACTCGCAGCACTGGGCGCACCTCAGAAAATGTGGGGAGCCCAGCAGTTAGGTCCTGAAGCCAGAGGCCCCTCATCACCGAGGGGAGGAGGCACCCGGCAGGCTCCAGCTGCCAACAGAGGGCCCACGTCACCAAGGTGACGTGTTCCAGCCAGGCAGGGGTGACCTCACAGAAGAGGGCCTACCTCACAGAAGGGTGAGGAACCCAGTCAGGATAAGACTCTCGCCAGAGGGCCCACGTCACCAAGGGGATGGGAACCAGGCAGGAGTGTCCTCACACCAGTGGGGCCACGTCAACGAAAGACGCGGAACCCAGCACACGTGGACTCAAATCAGAGAACCCACATCACGAAGGGGCTTGGAGTGAGGAAGGCAGGAGGAGCCTCACAACAGAGGGCCCACAGAATAAAAAAGCTGAGGAATCCATCAGTTGGCACCTCCCAGCGCGCGGCCTAGAGCACGGAGGCTACGGGTTCCAGGCCGGAATGAACTCACACCCGAGGGCCCACATCGTGAAACTGTGAGCAACCCAGTAGATGGGACGTCAGAGCCGAAGGCCCACATCCCGATGGGGATGGGAACCTGGCAGGAGTGTCCTCACACCACTAGGCGCACATCAGAAAATGTGGGGAGGCCAGCAGTTAGGGCATGACGCCAGAGGGCTCTCATCACCCAGGGGAGGAGGCGCCCAGCAGGCTCTCACTGTCACCAGAGGGCCCTCGTCGCCAAGACGAAGTGTGCCAGCCCGGCAGGAGTGACCTCACAGCACAGGGCCAACCACACAGAAGGTTAGGGAACCCAGCCAGGATTACATTCTCACCAGAGGATCCACATGAACAAGGATATGGCAACCAGGCAGGAGTGTACTCACACCAGCGGGGCCACATCATCGACAGGTGAGGAACCCAGCACACGTGGCGTCAAACCAGAGGACCCACATCACCGAGGGGCTGGGAGTGTGGCCGGCAGGACTAGACTCACAACAGAGGGACCGTAGATTTAAAAAGGTGAGGAATCCAGCAGATCGAACCTCCTAGCAGGCGGCCCAGGGAACCGAGTCTACGGGATCCAGACCAGAGTGTACTCACACCAGAATGCCCACATCATGAAACTGTGAGTAACTCAGCCGCTGGGACCTCAGACCAGACGGCCCACATCCCCACGGGAACGGGAACCTGGCAGGACTGTCCTCGAACCACTGGGGGCACATTCAGAAAATGTGGAGAGACCAGCAGTTAGGGTCTGACGCGAGAGGGCCCTCATCACCGAGGGGAGGAGGCCCCCGGCAGGCTCCAACTGCCACCATAGGGCCCACGTCGCCAAGGCGAAGTGTACCAGCCAGGCAGGAGTAACCTCACAGCAGAGGGCCCACCTCACAGAAGGGTGAGGAACGCAGCCAGGATCAGACTCCCACCAGAGGGCCCACATCACCAAGGGGATGGGAACCAGACAGGAGTGTCCTCACACCAGTGGGGCCACACCATCGAAAGGTGAGGAACCCAGCACACGTGGACTCAAACCTGAGGACCCACATCACTGAGGGGCTCTGAGTGAGGCATCCTGGAGAAATCTCACAACTCAGGGCCCATAGAATAAAAAAGGTGAGGAATGTAGCAGCTGGCACCTCCCAGCAGGTGGCCCAGAGCACCGAGGCTACGGGATTCAGGCCGCAGTGAACTCACACCAGAGGGCCCACATCATGGAACTGAGCAACCCAGACTTTGGGACCTCAGAGCAGAAGGCCCACGTCCCCAAGGGGATGGGAAGCTGGCAGGCGTGTCCTCACGCCAGTGGGGCCACATCATCGAAATGTAGGAAACCCAGCACATGTGGCCTCAATCCAGAGGACCCACATCACCAAGGGGCTGGGAGTGAGGCAGCCAGGAGCAGCCTCACAACAGAGGGCCCACAGAATAAAAAAGGTGAGGAATCCAGCAGTTGGAACCTCCCATCAGGCGGCCAGGAATACAGAGGTCATGGGATACTGGTCGGAGTGAACTTACATCAGAGAGCCCACACCATGGAACTGTGAGCAACCCAGCCGCTGGCACCTCAGAGCAGAAGGCCCACATCCCCATGGGTATGGAAACCTGGCAGGAGTGTCCTCGCAGGACTGGGCGCACATCACAAAACGTGGGGGGAGCCCAGCAGTTAGGGTCTGACGACACAGGGCCCTCATCGCCGAGGAGAGGAGGCTCCCGGCAGGCTCCAACTTACACCAGAGGACCCACGTCGCCAAGGCGATGTGTGCCAGCCAGGCAGGAGTGACCTCAAAGCAGAGGGCCCACCTCACGGAAGGGTGAGGAACCCAGCAAGGATCAGACTCTCACCAGAGGGCCCACATCACCAAGGGGATGGAAAACAGGCAGCAGTGGCCTCACACCAGTGGGGCCACATCACCGAAGGGTGAGGAACCCAGCACATGTGGCGACGAACCTGAGGACCCAAATCACGACGGGGCTGGGAGTGAAGCAGGCAGGAGTAGCGTCACAAGAGAGGGTCCATAGAATACGTAAGGCGAGGAATCCAGCAGTTGGAAGCTCCCAGCAAGCGACCCGGAGCACCGAGGCTATCGGGCCCAGGCCGGCGTGAACTCACACCAGAGAGCTCACATCATGAAACTGTGAGCAACCCAGCAGTTGGGACCTCAGAGCAGAAGGCCCACATCCCCATGGGTATGGAAACCTGGCAGGAGTGTACTCGCAGCACTGGGCGCACCTCAGAAAATGTGGGGAGCCCAGCAGTTAGGTCCTGAAGCCAGAGGCCCCTCATCACCGAGGGGAGGAGGCACCCAGCAGGCTCCAGCTGCCAACAGAGGGCCCACGTCGCCAAGGTGATGTGTTCCAGCCAGGCAGGGGTGACCTCACAGAAGAGGGCCTACCTCACAGAAGGGTGAGGACCCCAGCTAGGATAAGACTCTCGCCAGAGGGCCCACATCACCAAGGGGATGGGAACCAGGCAGGAGTGTCCTCACACCAGTGGGGCCACGTCAACGAAAGACGCGGAACCCAGCACACGTGGACTCAAATCAGAGAACCCACATCACGAAGGGGCTTGGAGTGAGGAAGGCAGGAGGAGCCTCACAACAGAGGGCCCACAGAATAAAAAAGCTGAGGAATCCATCAGTTGGCACCTCCCAGCACGCGGCCCAGAGCACGGAGGCTACGGGGTCCTGGCTGCAATGAACTCACACCCGAGGGCCCACATCGTGAAACTGTGAGCAACCCAGCAGATGGGACGTCAGAGCCGAAGGCCCACATCCCGATGGGGATGGGAACCTGGCAGGAGTGTCCTCGCACCACGAGGCGCACATCAGAAAATGTGGGGAGGCCAGCAGTTAGGGCATGACGCCAGAGGGCCCTCATCACCCAGGGGAGGAGGCGCCCAGCAGGCTCTCACTGTCACCAGAGGGCCCTCGTCGCCAAGACGAAGTGTGCCAGCCCGGCAGGAGTGACCTCACAGCACAGGGCCAACCACACAGAAGGTTAGGGAACCCAGCCAGGATTACATTCTCACCAGAGGACCCACATCAACAAGGGTATGGCAACCAGGCAGGAGTGTACTCACACCAGCGGGGCCACATCATCGAAAGGTGAGGAACGCAGCACACGTGGCATCAAACCAGAGGACCCACATCACCGAGGGGCTGGGAGTGTGGCCGGCAGGAGTAGACTCACAACAGAGGGACCGTAGATTTCAAAAGGTGAGGAATCCAGCAGATCGAACCTCCTAGCAGGCGGCCCAGGGAACCGAGTCTACGGGATCCAGACCGGAGTGAACTCACACCAGAGTGCCCACATCATGAAACTGTGAGTAACTCAGCCGCTGGGACCTCAGACCAGACGGCCCACATCCCCACGGGAACGGGAACCTGGCAGGACTGTCCTCGAACCACTGGGGGCACATTCAGAAAATGTGGAGCGACCAGCAGTTAGGGCCTGACGCGAGAGGGCCCTCATCACCGAGGGGAGGAGGCCCCCGGCAGGCTCCAACTGCCACCAGAGGGCACACGTCGCCAAGGCGAAGTGTGCCAGCCAGGCAGGAGTGACCTCACAGCAGAAGGCCCACCTCACAGGAGGGTGAGGAACCCAGCCAGGATCAGACTCCCACCAGAGGGCCCACATCACCAAGGGGATGGGAACCAGACAGGAGTGTCCTCACACCAGTGGGGCCACACCATCGAAAGGTAATGAACCCAGCACACGTAGACCCAAACCTGAGGACCCACATCACCGAGGGGCTCTGAGTGAGGCATGCTGGAGAAATCTCACAACTCAGGGCCCATAGAATAAAACAGGTGAGGAATCTAGCAGTTGGCACCTCCCAGCAGGTGGCCCAGAGCACCGAGGCTACGGGATTCAGGCCGCAGTGAACTCACACCAGAGGGCCCACATCATGGAACTGAGCAACCCAGACTTTGGGACCTCAGAGCAGAAGGCCCACGTCCCCAAGGGGATGGGAAGCTGGCAGGAGTGTCCTCGCACCACTGGGCGCACATCAGAAAATGTGGGGAGGCCATCAGTTAGGACCGGACGACAGAGGGCCCTCATCTCCGAGGGTAAGAGGCTCCCGGCAGGCTCCACCTGCCAAAAGACGGCCCACGTCGCCAAGGTGACGTGTGCCAAGCAGGCAGGAATGACCTCCCAGCAGAGGGCCCAACTTACAGAAGGGTGAGGGACCCAGCCAGGATCAGACTCTCACCAGAGGGCCCACGTGACCAAGGAGATGGGAACTTGGCAGGCGTGTCCTCACGCCAGTGGGGCCACATCATCGAAATGTAAGAAACCCAGCACATGTGGCCTCAATCCAGAGGACCCACATCACCAAGGGGCTGGGAGTGGGGCAGGCAGGAGCAGCCTCACAACGGAGGGCCCATAGAATAAAAAAGGTGAGGAATCTAGCAGTTGGCACCTCCCAGCAGGTGGCCCAGAGCACCGAGGCTACGGGATACAGGCCGCAGTGAACTCACACCAGAGGGCCCACATCATGGAACTGAGCAACCCAGACTTTGGGACCTCAGAGCAGAAGGCCCACGTCCCCAAGGGGATGGGAAGCTGGCAGGAGTGTCCTCGCACCACTGGGCGCACCTCAGAAAATGTGGGGAGCCCAGCAGTAAGGACCGGACGACAGAGGGCCCTCATCTCCGAGGGTAAGAGGCTCCCGGCAGGCTACACCTTCTAACAGATGGCCCACGTCGCCAAGGTGACGTGTGCCAAGCAGGCAGGAATGACCTCCTAGCCGAGGGCCCAACTTACAGAAGGGTGAGGGACCCAGCCAGGATCAGACTCTCACCAGAGGGCCCACGTGACCAAGGGGATGGGAACCTGGCAGGCGTGTCCTCACGCCAGTGGGGCCACATTATCGAAATGTAAGAAACCCAGCACACGTGGCCTCAATCCAGAGGACCCACATCACCAAGGGGCTGGGAGTGGGGCAGGCAGGAGCAGCCTCACAACAGAGGGCCCATAGAATATAAATGGTGAGGAATCCAGCAGTTGGAACCTCCCATCCGGCGGCCAGGAACACAGAGGCCATGGGATCCTAGTCGGAGTGAACTTACATCAGAGAGCCCACACCATGGAACTGTGAGCAACCCAGCCGCTGGGACCTCAGAGCAGAAGGCCCACATCCCCAGCAGGATGGGAACCTGACAGGAGTGTCCTGGCATCACTGGCTGCACATCAGAAAATGTGGGGAGCCCAGCAGTTAGTGGCTTAAGCCATAGGGACCTCATCAACCAGGGGAGGAGGCGCCCAGCGGGCTCCAACTGCCCCGCGAGGGCCCACGTCGCCAAGGCGACGTGTGCGAGCCAGGTAGGAGTGACCTCACATCAGGGGGCCCACCTCACAGAAGTCTGAGGGACCCAGCCAGGATCAGACTCTCACCAGAGGGCCCACATCACGAAGGGAATGGGAACCAGGCAGGAGTGTCCTCACGCCAGTGTGGCCACATCATCGAAAGGTGAGGCACCCAGCACGTGTGGCCTCAAACCAGAGAACCCACATCACCAACGGGCTGGGACTGAGGCAGGCAAGAGTAGCCTCACAACAGAGGGCCCACAGAATAAACAATGTGAGGAATCCAGGAGCTGGACCCTCCCCCAACAGGCGGCCCAGGGCCACTAGGCTATGGGATCAAGGCCGGAGTGAACTCACACAAGAGGGCCCACACCATGGAACCGTGAGCAACCCAGCCGATGGGACCTCAGAGCAGAAGGCCCACATGCCCCTGAGGATGGGACCCTGGCAGGAGTGTCCTCGCACCACTGGGCGCACAGCAGAAAATATGGGGAGCCCAGGACTTAGGGCCATGGGATCACCCATGGGAGGAGGCTCCCAGCAGGCTCCCACTGCGACCAGAGGGCCCACGTCGCCAAGGCGACGAGTGCCAGCCAGGCAGGAGTGACCTCACAGCAGAGGGCCCACCTCACAGAACATTGAGGGACCCAGGCAGGATCAGACGCTCACCGAAAGGCCCCCATTACCAAGGGGATGGGAAGCAGGCAGGAGTGTTCTCAAACCAGCGGTGCCACACCATCGAAAGGTGAGGAACCCAGCACATATGGCCTCAAACCAGAGGACCCACATCACCAAGGGGCTGGGAGTTAGGCACGCAGGAGTAGCCTCACACCAGAGGGCCCATAGAATAAAACAGGTGAGGACTCCAGCATTTGGAATCTCCCAGCATGTGGCCCACAGCACCAAATCTATGGGATCCTGGTCTGAGTGATGTCACACCACAGGTTCCACTTCATGAAACGGTGAGCTACGCAGCAACTGGGACCTCAGAGCAGAAGGCCCACATCCCCTTGGGGATGGGAACCTGCCACGAGTGTCCTCGAACCACTGGGCGCACATCAGAAAACGTGGGGGGAGCCCAGCAGTTAGGGTCTGACGACACAAGGCCCTCATCGCCGAGGGGAGGAGGCTCCCGGCAGGCTCCAACTAACACCAGAGGGCCCACGTCGCCAAGGCAACGTGTGCCAGCCAGGCAGGAGTGACCACAAAGCAGAGGGCCCACCTCACGGAAGGGTGAGGAACCCAGCAAATATCAGACTCTCACCAGAGGGCACACATCACCAAGGGGATGGAAAACAGGCATCAGTGGCCTCACACCAGTGGGGCCACATCACCGAAGGGTGAGGAACCCAGCACATGTGGCAACCAACCTGAGGACCCAAATCACGACGGGGCTGGGAGTGAAGCAGGCAGGAGTAGCCTCACAAGAGAGGGCCCATAGAATACGTAAGGCGAGGAATCCAGCAGTTGGAAGCTCCCAGCAAGCGACCCGGAGCACCGTGGCTATCGGGCCCAGGCCGGAGTGAACTCACACCAGAGAGCTCACATCATGAAACTGTGAGCAACCCAGCAGTTGGGACCTCAGAGCAGAAGGCCCACATCCCCATGGGTATGGAAACCTGGCAGGAGTGTACTCGCAGCACTGGGCGCACCTCAGAAAATGTGGGGAGCCCAGCAGTTAGGTCCTGAAGCCAGAGGCCCCTCATCACCGAGGGGAGGAGGCACCCAGCAGGCTCCAGCTGCCAACAGAGGGCCCACGTCACCAAGGTGACGTGTTCCAGCCAGGCAGGGGTGACCTCACAGAAGAGGGCCTACCTCACAGAAGGGTGAGGACCCCAGCTAGGATAAGACTCTCGCCAGAGGGCCCACATCACCAAGGGGATGGGAACCAGGCAGGAGTGTCCTCACACCAGTGGGGCCACGTCAACGAAAGACGCGGAACCCAGCACACGTGGACTCAAATCAGAGAACCCACATCACGAAGGGGCTTGGAGTGAGGAAGGCAGGAGGAGCCTCACAACAGAGGGCCCACAGAATAAAAATGCTGAGGAATCCATCAGTTGGCACCTCCCAGCACGCGGCCCAGAGCACGGAGGCTACGGGGTCCAGGCCGGAATGAACTCACACCCGAGGGCCCACATCCTGAAACTGTGAGCAACCCAGCAGATGGGACGTCAGAGCCGAAGGCCCACATCCCGATGGGGATGGGAACCTGGCAGGAGTGTCCTCGCACCACTAGGCGCACATCAGAAAATGTGGGGAGGCCAGCAGTTAGGGCATGACGCCAGAGGGCCCTCATCACCCAGGGGAGGAGGCGCCCGGCAGGCTCTCACTGTCACCAGAGGGCCCTCGTCGCCAGGATGAAGTGTGACAGCCAGGCAGGAGTGACCTCACAGCTCAGGGCCAACCACACAGAAGGTTAGGGAACCCAGCCAGGATTACATTCTCACCAGAGGACCCACATGAACAAGGATATGGCAACCAGGCAGGAGTGTACTCACACCAGCGGGGCCACATCATCGACAGGTGAGGAACCCAGCACACGTGGCGTCAAACCAGAGGACCCACATCACCGAGGGGCTGGGAGTTTGGCCGTCAGGACTAGACTCACAACAGAGGGACCGTAGATTTAAAAAGGTGAGGAATCCAGCAGATCGAACCTCCTAGCAGGCGGCCCAGGAAACCGAGTCTACGGGATCCAGACCAGAGTATACTCACACCAGAATGCCCACATCATGAAACTGTGAGTAACTCAGCCGCTGGGACCTCAGACCAGACGGCCCACATCCCCACGGGAACGGGAACCTGGCAGGACTGTCCTCGAACCACTGGGGGCACATTCAGAAAATGTGGAGAGACCAGCAGTTAGGGCCTGACGCGAGAGGGCCCTCATCACCGAGGGGAGGAGGCCCCCGGCAGGCTCCAACTGCCACCATAGGGCCCACGTCACCAAGGCGAAGTGTACCAGCCAGGCAGGAGTGACCTCACAGCAGAGGGCCCACCTCACAGAAGGGTGAGGAACGCAGCCAGGATCAGACTCCCACCAGAGGGCCCACATCACCAAGGGGATGGGAACCAGACAGGAGTGTCCTCACACCAGTGGGGCCACACCATCGAAAGGTGAGGAACCCAGCACACGTGGACTCAAACCTGAGGACCCACATCACTGAGGGGCTCTGAGTGAGGCATGCTGGAGAAATCTCACAACTCAGGGCCCATAGAATAAAAAAGGTGAGGAATGTAGCAGCTGGCACCTCCCAGCAGGTGGCCCAGAGCACCGAGGCTACGGGATTCAGGCCGCAGTGAACTCACACCAGAGGGCCCACATCATGGAACTGAGCAACCCAGACTTTGGGACCTCAGAGCAGAAGGCCCACGTCCCCAAGGGGATGGGAAGCTGGCAGGCGTGTCCTCACGCCAGTGGGGCCACATCATCGAAATGTGGGAAACCCAGCACATGTGGCCTCAATCCAGAGGACCCACATCACCAAGGGGCTGGGAGTGAGGCAGCCAGGAGCAGCCTCACAACAGAGGGCCCACAGAATAAAAAAGGTGAGGAATCCAGCAGTTGGAACCTCCCATCAGGCGGCCAGGAATACAGAGGTCATGGGATACTGGTCGGAGTGAACTTACATCAGAGAGCCCACACCATGGAACTGTGAGCAACCCAGCCGCTGGGACCTCAGAGCAGAAGGCCCACATCCCCATGGGTATGGAAACCTGGCAGGAGTGTCCTCGCAGGACTGGGCGCACATCACAAAACGTGGGGGGAAACCAGCAGTTAGGGTCTGACGACACAGGGCCCTCATCGCCGAGGGGAGGAGGCTCCCGGCAGGCTCCAACTAACACCAGAGGGCCCACGTCGCCAAGGCGATGTGTGCCAGCTAGGCAGGAGTGACCTCAAAGCAGAGGGCCCACCTCACGGAAGGGTGAGGAACCCAGCAAGGATCAGACTCTCACCAGAGGGCCCACATCACCAAGGGGATGGAAAACAGGCAGCAGTGGCCTCACACCAGTGGGGCCACATCACCGAAGGGTGAGGAACCCAGCACATGTGGCGACCAACCTGAGGACCCAAATCACGACGGGGCTGGGAGTGAAGCAGGCAGGAGTAGCGTCACAAGAGAGGGTCCATAGAATACGTAAGGCGAGGAATCCAGCAGTTGGAAGCTCCCAGCAAGCGACCCGGAGCACCGAGGCTATCGGGCCCAGGCCGGCGTGAACTCACACCAGAGAGCTCACATCATGAAACTGTGAGCAACCCAGCAGTTGGGACCTCAGAGCAGAAGGCCCACATCCCCATGGGTATGGAAACCTGGCAGGAGTGTACTCGCAGCACTGGGCGCACCTCAGAAAATGTGGGGAGCCCAGCAGTTAGGTCCTGAAGCCAGAGGCCCCTCATCACCGAGGGGAGGAGGCACCCAGCAGGCTCCAGCTGCCAACAGAGGGCCCACGTCGCCAAGGTGACGTGTTCCAGCCAGGCAGGGGTGACCTCACAGAAGAGGGCCTACCTCACAGAAGGGTGAGGACCCCAGCTAGGATAAGACTCTCGCCAGAGGGCCCACATCACCAAGGGGATGGGAACCAGGCAGGAGTGTCCTCACACCAGTGGGGCCACGTCAACGAAAGACGCGGAACCCAGCCCACGTGGACTCAAATCAGAGAACCCACATCACGAAGGGGCTGGGAGTGTGGCCGGCAGGAGTAGACTCACAACAGAGGGACCGTAGATTTCAAAAGGTGAGGAATCCAGCAGATCGAACCTCCTAGCAGGCGGCCCAGGGAACCGAGTCTACGGGATCCAGACCGGAGTGAACTCACACCAGAGTGCCCACATCATGAAACTGTGAGTAACTCAGCCACTGGGACCTCAGACCAGACGGCCCACATCCCCACGGGAACGGGAACCTGGCAGGACTGTCCTCGAACCACTGGGGGCACATTCAGAAATTGTGGAGAGACCAGCAGTTAGGGCCTGACGCGAGAGGGCCCTCATCACCGAGGGGAGGAGGCCCCCGGCAGGCTCCAACTGCCACCAGAGGGCCCACGTCGCCAAGGCGAAGTGTGCCAGCCAGGCAGGAGTGACCTCACAGCAGAAGGCCCACCTCACAGAAGGGTGCGGAACCCAGCCAGGATCAGACTCCCACCAGAGGGCCCACATCACCAAGGGATGGGAACCAGACAGGAGTGTCCTCACAACAGTGGGGCCACACCATCGAAAGGTAACGAACCCAGCACACGTGGACTCAAACCTGAGGACCCACATCACCGAGGGGCTCTGAGTGAGGCATGCTGGAGAAATCTCACAACTCAGGGCCCATAGAATAAAACAGGTGAGGAATCTAGCAGTTGGCACCTCCCAGCAGGTGGCCCAGAGCACCGAGGCTACGGGATACAGGCCGCAGTGAACTCACACCAGAGGGCCCACATCATGGAACTGAGCAACCCAGACTTTGGGACCTTAGAGCAGAAGGCCCACGTCCCCAAGGGGATGGGAAGCTGGCAGGAGTGTCCTCGCACCACTGGGCGCACATCAGAAAATGTGGGGAGGCCATCAGTTAGGACCGGACGACAGAGGGCCCTCATCTCCGAGGGTAAGAGGCTCCCGGCAGGCTCCACCTGCCAAAAGATGGCCCACGTCGCCAAGGTGACGTGTGCCAAGCAGGCAGGAATGACCTCCCAGCAGAGGGCCCAACTTACAGAAGGGTGAGGGACCCAGCCAGGATCAGACTCTCACCAGAGGGCCCACGTGACCAAGGGAATGGGAACCTGGCAGGCGTGTCCTCACGCCAGTGGGGCCACATCATCGAAATGTAAGAAACCCAGCACATGTGGCCTCAATCCAGAGGACCCACATCACCAAGGGGCTGGGACTGGGGCAGGCAGGAGCAGCCTCGCAACAGAGGGCCCACAGAATAAAAAAGGTGAGGAATCTAGCAGTTGGCACCTCCCAGCAGGTGGCCCAGAGCACCGAGGCTATGGGATACAGGCCGCAGTGAACTCACACCAGAGGGCCCACATCATGGAACTGAGCAACCCAGACTTTGGGACCTCAGAGCAGAAGGCCCACGTCCCCAACGGGATGGGAAGCTGGCAGGAGTGTCCTCGCACCACTGGGCGCACCTCAGAAAATGTGGGGAGCCCAGCAGTAAGGACCGGACGACAGAGGGCCCTCATCTCCGAGGGTAAGAGGCTCCCGGCAGGCTACACCTGCCAACAGATGGCCCACGTCACCAAGGTGACGTGAGCCAATCAGGCAGGAATGACCTCCTAGCAGAGGGCCCAACTTACAGAAGGGTGAGGGACCCAGCCAGGATCAGACTCTCACCCCAGGGTCCACGTGACCAAGGGGATGGGAACCTGGCAGGCGTGTCCTCACGCCAGTGGGTCCACATCATCGAAATGTAAGAAACCCAGCACAAGTGGCCTCAATCCAGAGGACCCACATCACCAAGGGGCTGGGAGTGGGGCAGGCAGGAGCAGCCTCACAACAGAGGGCCCATAGAATATAAATGGTGAGGAATCCAGCAGTTGGAACCTCCCATCCGGCGGCCAGGAACACAGAGGCCATGGGATCCTGGTCGGAGTGAACTTACATCAGAGAGCCCACACCATGGAACTGTGAGCAACCCAGCCGCTGGGACCTCAGAGCAGAAGGCCCACATCCCCAGCAGGATGGGAACCTGGCAGGAGTGTCCTGGCATCACTGGCTGCACATCAGAAAACGTGGGGAGCACAGCAGTTAGGTCTTAAGCCATAGGGACTTCATCAACCAGGGGAGGAGACGCCCAGCGGGCTCCAACTGCCCCGCGAGGGCCCACGTCGCCAAGGCGACGTGTGCGAGCCAGGCAGGAGTGACCTCACATCAGGGGGCCCACCACACAGAACTCTGAGGGACCCAGCCAGGATCAGACTCTCACCAGAGGGCCCACATCACGAAGGGGATGGGAACCAGGCAGGAGTGTCCTCACGCCAGTGTGGCCACATCATCGAAAGGTGAGGCACCCAGCACGTGTGACCTCAAACCAGAGAACCCACATCACCAACGGGCTGGGACTGAGGCAGGCAAGAGTAGCCTCACAACAGAGGGTCCACAGAATAAAAAATGTCAGGAATCCAGGAGCTGGACCCTCCCCCAACAGGCGGCCCAGGGCCACGAGGCTATGGGATCAAGGCCGGAGTAAACTCACACAAGAGGGCCCACACCATGGAACCGTGAGCAACCCAGCCGTTGGGACCTCAGAGCAGAAGGCCCACATGCCCCTGAGGATGGGACCCTGGCAGGAGTGTCCTCGCACCACTGGGCTCACAGCAGAAAATATGGGGAGCCCAGAACTTAGGGCCTGACGCCAGAGGGCCCTGATCACCCAGGGGAGGAGGCTCCCAGCAGGCTCCAACTGCGACCAGAGGGCCCACGTCGCCAAGGCGACGAGTGCCAGCCAGGCAGGAGTGACCTCACGGCAGAGGGCCCACCTCACAGAATGTTGAGGGACCCAGGCAGGATCAGACGCTCACCGAAAGGCCCCCATTACCAAGGGGATGGGAAGCAGGCAGGAGTGTTCTCAAACCAGCGGGGCCACACCATCGAAAGGTGAGGAACCCAGCACATATGGCCTCAAACCAGAGGACCCACATCACCAAGGGGCTGGGAGTGAGGCACGCAGGAGTAGCCTCACACCAGAGGGCCCATAGAATAAAACAGGTGAGGACTCCAGAATTTGGAATCTCCCAGCATGTGGCCCACAGCACCAAATCTATGGGATCCTGGTCTGAGTGATGTCACACCACAGGTTCCACTTCATGAAACGGTGAGCTACGCAGCAACTGGGACCTCAGAGAAGAAGGCCCACATCCCCTTGGGGATGGGAACCTGCCACGAGTGTCCTCGAACCACTGGGCGCACATCAGAAAACGTGGGGGGAGCCCAGCAGTTAGGGTCTGACGACACAGGGCCCTCATCGCCGAGGGGAGGAGGCTCCCGGCAGGCTCCAACTAACACCAGAGGGCCCACGTCGCCAAGGCGACGTGTGCCAGCCAGGCAGGAGTGACCACAAAGCAGAGGGCCCACATCACGGAAGGGTGAGAAACCCAGCAAGGATCAGACTCTCACCAGAGGGCCCACATCACCAAGGGGATGGAAAACAGGCAGCAGTGGCCTCACACCAGTGGGGCCACATCACCGAAGGGTGAGGAACCCAGCACATGTGGCGACCAACCTGAGGACCCAAATCACGACGGGGCTGGGAGTGAAGCAGGCAGGAGTAGCCTCACAAGAGAGGGCCCATAGAATACGTAAGGCGAGGAATCCAGCAGTTGGAAACTCCCAGCAAGCGACCCGGAGCACCGAGGCTATCGGGCCCAGGCCGGAGTGAACTCACACCAGAGAGCTCACATCATGAAACTGTGAGCAACCCAGCAGTTGGGACCTCAGAGCAGAAGGCCCACATCCCCATGGGAATGGAAACCTGGCAAGAGTGTACTCGCAGCACTGGGCGCACCTCAGAAAATGTGGGGAGCCCAGCAGTTAGGTCCTGAAGCCAGAGGCCCCTCATCACCGAGGGGAGGAGGCACCCAGCAGGCTCCAGCTGCCAACAGAGGGCCCACGTCGCCAAGGTGACGTGTTCCAGCCAGGCAGAGGTGACCTCACAGAAGAGGACCTACCTCACAGAAGGGTGAGGAACCCAGCCAGGATAAGACTCTCGCCAGAGGACACACATCACCAAGGGGATGGGAACCAGGCAGGAGTGTCCTCACACCAGTGGGGCCACGTCAACGAAAGACGCGGAACCCAGCACACGTGGACTCAAATCAGAGAACCCACATCACGAAGGGGCTTGGAGTGAGGAAGGCAGGAGGAGCCTCACAACAGAGGGCCCACAGAATAAAAAAGCTGAGGAATCCATCAGTTGGCACCTCCCAGCACGCGGCCCAGAGCACGGAGGCTACGGGGCCCAGGCCGGAATGAACTCACACCCGAGGGCCCACATCGTGAAACTGTGAGCAACCCAGCAGATGGGACGTCAGAGCCGAAGGCCCACATCCCGATGGGGATGGGAACCTGGCAGGAGTGTCCTCGCACCACTAGGCGCACATCAGAAAATGTGGGGAGGCCAGCAGTTAGGGCATGACGCCAGAGGGCCCTCATCACCCAGGGGAGGAGGCGCCCAGCAGGCTCTCACCGTCACCAGAGGGCCCTCGTCGCCAGGATGAAGTGTGCCAGCCAGGCAGGAGTGACCTCACAGCACAGGGCCAACCACACAGAAGGTTAGGGAACCCAGCCAGGATTACATTCCCACCAGAGGACCCACATCAACAAGGGTATGGCAACCAGGCAGGAGTGTACTCACACCAGCGGGGCCACACCATCGAAAGGTGAGGAACCCAGCACACGTGGCGTCAAACCAGAGGACCCACATCACCGAGGGGCTGGCAGTGTGGCCGGCAGGAGTAGACTCACAACAGAGGGACCGTAGATTTAAAAAGGTGAGGAATCCAGCAGATCGAACCTCCTAGCAGGCGGCCCAGGGAACCGAGTCTACGGGATCCAGACCGGAGTGAACTCACACCAGAGTGCCCACATCATAAAACTGTGAGAAACTCAGCCGCTGGGACCTAAGACCATACGGCCCACATCCCCACGGGAACGGGAACCTGGCAGGACTGTCCTCGAACCACTGGGGGCACATTCAGAAAATGTGGAGAGACCAGCAGTTAGGGCCTGACGCGAGAGGGCCCTCATCACTGAGGGGAGGAGGCCCCCGGCAGGCTCCAACTGCCACCAGAGGGCCCACGTCGCCAAGGCGAAGTGTGCCAGCCAGGCAGGAGTGACCTCACAGCAGAGGGCCCACCTCACAGAAGGGTGAGGAACGCAGCCAGGATCAGACTCCCACCAGAGGGCCCACATCAACAAAGGGATGGGAACCAGACAGGAGTGTCCTCACACCAGTGGGGCCACACCATCGAAAGGTGAGGAACCCAGCACACGTGGACTCAAACCTGAGGACCCACATCACCGAGGGGCTCTGAGTGAGGCATGCTGGAGAAATCTCACAACTCAGGGCCCACAGAATAAAAAAGGTGAGGAATCTAGCAGTTGGCACCTCCCAGCAGGTGGCCCAGAGCACCGAGGCTACGGGATTCAGGCCGCAGTGAACTCACACCAGAGGGCCCACATCATGGAACTGAGCAACCCAGACTTTGGGACCTCAGAGCAGAAGGCGCACGTCCCCAAGGGGATGGGAAGCTGGCAGGAGTGTCCTCGCACCACTGGGCGCACATCAGAAAATGTGGGGAGCCCATCAGGTAGGACCGGGCGACATTGGGCCCTCATCTCCGAGGGTAAGAGGCTCCCGGCAGGCTCCACCTGCCAACAGACGGCCCAGGTCGCCAAGGTGACGTGTGCCAAGCAGGCAGGAATGACCTCCCAGCAGAGGGCCCAACTTAGAGAAGGGTGAGGGACCCAGCCAGGATAAGACTCTCACCAGAGGGCCCACATGACCAAGGGGATGGGAACCTGGCAGGTGTGTCCTCACGCCAGTGGGGCCACATTATCGAAATGTAGGAAACCCAGCACACGTGGCCTCAATTCAGAGGACCCACATCACCAAGGGGCTGGGAGTGGGGCAGGCAGGAGCAGCCTCACAACAGAGGGCCCATAGAATAAAAAAGGTGAGGAATCCAGCAGTTGGAACCTCCCATCCGGCGGCCAGGAACACAGAGGCCATGGGATCCTGGTCGGAGTGAACTTACATCAGAGAGCCCACACCATGGAACTGTGAGCAACCCAGCCGCTGGGACCTCAGACCAGAAGGCCCACAACCCCAGCAGGATGGGAACCTGGCAGGAGTGTCCTGGCATCACTGGCTGCACATCAGAAAACGTGGGGAGCCCAGCAGTTAGGGTCTTAAGCCATAGGGACCTCATCAACCAGGGGAGGAGGCGCCCAGCGGGCTCCAACTGCCACGTGAGGGCCCACGTCGCCAAGGCGACGTGTGCGAGCCAGGCAGGAGTGACCTCACATCAGGGGGCCCACCTCACAGAAGTCTGAGGGACCCAGCCAGGATCAGACTCTCACCAGAGGGCCCACATCACGAAGGGGATAGGAACCAGGCAGGAGTGTCCTCACGCCAGTGTGGCCACATCATCGAAAGGTGAGGCACCCAGCACGTGTGGCCTCAAACCAGAGAACCCACATCGCCAACGGTCTGGGAGTGAGGCACGCAGGAGTAGCCTCACACCAGAGGGCCCATAGAATAAACAATGTGAGGAATCCAGGAGCTGGACCCTCTCCGAACAGGCGGCCCAGGGCCACGAGGCTATGGGATCAAGGCCGGAGTGAACTCACACAAGAGGGCCCACACCATGGAACCATGAGCAACCCAGCCGTTGGGACCTCAGAGCAGAAGGCCCACATCCCCCTGAGGATGGGAACCTGGCAGGAGTGTCCTCACACCACTGGGCGCACAGCAGAAAATATGGGGAGCCCAGGACTTAGGGCCTGACGCCAGAGGGCCCTGATCACCCAGGGGAGGAGGCTCCCAGCAGGCTCCAACTGCGACCATAGGGCCCACGTCGCCAAGGCGACGAGTGCCAGCCAGGCAGGAGTGACCTCACAGCAGAGGGCCCACCTCACAGAACGTTGAGGGACCCAGGCAGGATCAGACGCTCACCGAAAGGCCCCCATTACCAAGGGGTTGGGAAGCAGGCAGGAGTGTTCTCAAACCAGCGGGGCCACACCATCGAAAGGTGAGGAACCCAGCACATATGGCCTCAAACCAGAGGACCCACATCACCAAGGGGCTGGGAGTGAGGCACGCAGGAGTAGCCTCACACCAGAGGGCCCATAGAATAAAACAGGTGAGGACTCCAGCATTTGGAATCTCCCAGCATGTGGCCCACAGCACCAAATCTATGGGATCCTGGTCTGAGTGATGTCACACCACAGCTTCCACTTCATGAAACGGTGAGCTACGCAGCAACTGGGACCTCAGAGCAGAAGGCCCACATCACCTTGGGGATGGGAACCTGCCACGACTGTCCTCAAACCACTGGGCGCACATCAGAAAACGTGGGGGGAGCCCAGCAGTTAGGGTCTGACGACACAGGGCCCTCATCGCTGAGGGGAGGCGGCTCCCAGCAGGCTGCAACTAACACCAGAGGGCCCACGTCGCCAAGGCGACGTGTGCCAGCCAGGCAGGAGTGACCTCAAAGCAGAGGGCCCACCTCACGGAAGGGTGAGGAACCCAGCAAGGATCAGACTCTCACCAGAGGGCCCACATCACCAAGGGGATGGAAAACAGGCAGCAGTGGCCTCACACCAGTGGGGCCACATCACCGAAGGGTGAGGAACCCAGCACATGTGGCGACCAACCTGAGGACCCAAATCACGACGGGGCTGGGAGTGAAGCAGGCAGGAGTAGCCTCACAAGAGAGGGCCCATAGAATACGTAAGGCGAGGAATCCAGCAGTTGGAAGCTCCCAGCAAGCGACCCGGAGCACCGAGGCTATCGGGCCCATGCTGGAGTGAACTCACACCAGAGAGCTCACATCATGAAACTGTGAGCAACCCAGCAGTTGGGACCTCAGAGCAGAAGGCCCACATCCCCATGGGTATGGAAACCTGGCAGGAGTGTACTCGCAGCACTGGGCGCACCTCAGAAAATGTGGGGAGCCCAGCAGTTAGGTCCTGAAGCCAGAGGCCCCTCATCACCGAGGGGAGGAGGCACCCAGCAGACTCCAGCTGCCAACAGAGGGCCCACGTCGCCAAGGTGACGTGTTCCAGCCAGGCAGGGGTGACCTCACAGAAGAGGACCTACCTCACAGAAGGGTGAGGAACCCAGCCAGGATAAGACTCTCGCCAGAGGGCCCACATCACCAAGGGGATGGGAACCAGGCAGGAGTGTCCTCACACCAGTGGGGCCACGTCAACAAAAGACGCGGAACCCAGCTCACGTGGACTCAAATCAGAGAACCCACATCACGAAGGGTCTTGGAGTGAGGAAGGCAGGAGGAGCCTCACAACAGAGGGCCCACAGAATAAAAAAGCTGAGGAATCCATCAGTTGGCACCTCCCAGCACGCGGCCCAGAGCACGGAGGCTACGGGGCCCAGGCCGGAATGAACTCACACCCGAGGGCCCACATCGTGAAACTGTGAGCAACCCAGCAGATGGGACGTCAGAGCCGAAGGCCCACATCCCGATGGGGATGGGAACCTGGCAGGAGTGTCCTCGCACCACTAGGCGCACATCAGAAAATGTGGGGAGGCCAGCAGTTAGGGCATGACGCCAGAGGGCCCTCATCACCCAGGGGAGGAGGCGCCCAGCAGGCTCTCACCGTCACCAGAGGGCCCTCGTCGCCAGGATGAAGTGTGCCAGCCAGGCAGGAGTGACCTCACAGCACAGGGCCAACCACACAGAAGGTTAGGGAACCCAGCCAGGATTACATTCCCACCAGAGGACCCACATCAACAAGGGTATGGCAACCAGGCAGGACTGTACTCACACCAGCGGGGCCACACCATCGAAAGGTGAGGAACCCAGCACACGTGGCGTCAAACCAGAGGACCCACATCACCGAGGGGCTGGGAGTGTGGCCGGCAGGAGTAGACTCACAACAGAGGGACCGTAGATTTAAAAAGGTGAGGAATCCAGCAGATCGAACCTCCTAGCAGGCGGCCCAGGGAACCGAGTCTACGGGATCCAGACCGGAGTGAACTCACACCAGAGTGCCCACATCATGAAACTGTGAGTAACTCAGCCGCTGGGACCTCAGACCAGACGGCCCACATCCCCACGGGAACGGGAACCTGGCAGGACTGTCCTCGAACCACTGGGGGCACATTCAGAAAATGTGGAGAGACCAGCAGTTAGGGCCTGACGCGAGAGAGCCCCCATCACCGAGGGGAGGAGGCCCCCGGCAGGCTCTAACTGCCACCAGAGGGCCCAAGTCACCAAGGCGAAGTGTGCCAGCCAGGCAGGAGTGACCTCACAGCAGAGGGCCCACCTCACAGAAGGGTGAGGAACGCAGCCAGGATCATATTTCCACCAGAGGGCCCACATCACCAAGGGGATGGGAACCAGACAGGAGTGTCCTCACACCAGTGGGGCCACACCATCGAAAGGTGAGGAACCCAGCACACGTGGACTCAAACCTGAGGACCCACATCACCGAGGGGCTCTGAGTGAGGCATGCTGGAGAAATCTCACAACTCAGGGCCCATAGAATAAAAAAGGTGAGGAATCTAGCAGTTGGCACCTCCCAGCAGGTGGCCCAGAGCACCGAGGCTACGGGATTCAGGCCGCAGTGAACTCACACCAGAGGGCCCACATCATGGAACTGAGCAACCCAGACTTTGGGACCTCAGAGCAGAAGGCCCACGTCCCCAAGGGGATGGGAAGCTGGCAGGAGTGTCCTCGCACCACTGGGCGCACATCAGAAAATGTGGGGAGCCCATCAGGTAGGACCGGATGACAGAGGGCCCTCATCTCCGAGGGTAAGAGGCTCCCGGCAGGCTCCACCTGCCAACAGACGGCCCACGTCGCCAAGGTGACGTGTGCCAAGCAGGCAGGAATGACCTCCCAGCAGAGGGCCCAACTTACAGAAGGGTGAGGGACCCAGCCAGGATCAGACTCTCACCAGAGGGCCCACGTGACCAAGGGGATGGGAACCTGGCAGGCGTGTCCTCACGCCAGTGGGGCCACATCATCGAAATGTAAGAAACCCAGCACATGTGGCCTCAATCCAGAGGACCCACATCACCAAGGGGCTGGGAGTGGGGCAGGCAGGAGCAGCCTCACAACAGAGGGCCCACAGAATAAAAAAGGTGAGGAATCCAGCAGTTGGAACCTCCCATCCGGCGGCCAGGAGCACAGAGGCCATGGGATCCTGGTCGGAGTGCACTTACATCAGAGAGCCCACACCATGGAACTGTGAGCAACCCAGCCGCTGGGACCTCAGAGCAGAAGGCCCACATCCCCAGCAGGATGGGAACCTGGCAGGAGTGTCCTGGCATCACTGGCTGCACATCAGAAAACGTGGGGAGCCCAGCAGTTAGGGTCTTAAGCCATAGGGACCTCATCAACCAGGGGAGGAGGCGCCCAGCGGGCTCCAACTGCCACGCGAGGGCCCACGTCGCCAAGGCGACGTGTGCGAGCCAGGCAGGAGTGACCTCACATCAGGGGGCCCACCTCACAGAAGTCTGAGGGACCCAGCCAGGATCAGACTCTCACCAGAGGGCCCACATCACGAAGGGGATGGGAACCAGGCAGCAGTGTCCTCACGTCAGTGTGGCCACATCATCGAAAGGTGAGGCACCCAGCACGTGTGGCCTCAAACCAGAGAACCCACATCACCAACGGGCTGGGACTGAGGCAGGCAAGAGTAGCCTCACAACAGAGGGCCCAAAGAATAAACAATGTGAGGAATCCAGGAGCTGGACCCTCCCCCAACAGGCGGCCCAGGGCCACGAGGCTATGGGATCAAGGCCGGAGTGAACTCACACAAGAGGGCCCACACCATGGAACCGTGAGCAACCCAGCCGTTGGGACCTCAGAGCAGAAGGCCCACATCCCCCTGAGGATGGGAACCTGGCAGGAGTGTCCTCGCAGGACTGGGCGCACAGCAGAAAATATGGGGAGCCCAGGACTTAGGGCCTGACGCCAGAGGGCCCTGATCACCCAGGGGAGGAGGCTCCCAGCAGGCTCCAACTGCGACCAGAGGGCCCACGTCGCCAAGGCGACGAGTGCCAGCCAGGCAGGAGTGACCTCACAGCAGAGGGCCCAGCTCACGGAACGTTGAGGGACCCAGGCAGGATCAGACGCTCACCGAAAGGCCCCCATTACCAAGGGGATGGGAAGCAGGCAGGAGTGTTCTCAAACCAGCGGGGCCACACCATCGAAAGGTGAGGAACCCAGCACATATGGCCTCAAACCAGAGGACCCACATCACCAAGGGGCTGGGAGTGAGGCACGCAGGAGTAGCCTCACACCAGAGGGCCCATAGAATAAAACAGGTGAGGACTCCAGCATTTGGAATCTCCCAGCATGTGGCCCACAGCACCAAATCTATGGGATCCTGGTCTGAGTGATGTCACACCACAGCTTCCACTTCATGAAACGGTGAGCTACGCAGCAACTGGGACCTCAGAGCAGAAGGCCCACATCACCTTGGGGATGGGAACCTGCCACGAGTGTCCTCAAACCACTGGGCGCACATCAGAAAACGTGGGGGGAGCCCAGCAGTTAGGGTCTGACGACACAGGGCCCTCATCGCCGAGGGGAGGCGGCTCCCGGCAGGCTGCAACTAACACCAGAGGGCCCACGTCGCCAAGGCGACGTGTGCCAGCCAGGCAGGAGTGACCTCAAAGCAGAGGGCCCACCTCACGGAAGGGTGAGGAACCCAGCAAGGATCAGACTCTCACCAGAGGGCCCACATCACCAAGGGGATGGAAAACAGGCAGCAGTGGCCTCACACCAGTGGGGCCACATCACCGAAGGGTGAGGAACCCAGCACATGTGGCGACCAACCTGAGGACCCAAATCACGACGGGGCTGGGAGTGAAGCAGGCAGGAGTAGCCTCACAAGAGAGGGCCCATAGAATACGTAAGGCGAGGAATCCAGCAGTTGGAAGCTCCCAGCAAGCGACCCGGAGCACCGAGGCTATCGGGCCCATGCTGGAGTGAACTCACACCAGAGAGCTCACATCATGAAACTGTGAGCAACCCAGCAGTTGGGACCTCAGAGCAGAAGGCCCACATCCCCATGGGTATGGAAACCTGGCAGGAGTGTACTCGCAGCACTGGGCGCACCTCAGAAAATGTGGGGAGCCCAGCAGTTAGGTCCTGAAGCCAGAGGCCCCTCATCACCGAGGGGAGGAGGCACCCAGCAGACTCCAGCTGCCAACAGAGGGCCCACGTCGCCAAGGTGACGTGTTCCAGCCAGGCAGGGGTGACCTCACAGAAGAGGACCTACCTCACAGAAGGGTGAGGAACCCAGCCAGGATAAGACTCTCGCCAGAGGGCCCACATCACCAAGGGGATGGGAACCAGGCAGGAGTGTCCTCACACCAGTGGGGCCACGTCAACAAAAGACGCGGAACCCAGCACACGTGGACTCAAATCAGAGAACCCACATCACGAAGGGTCTTGGAGTGAGGAAGGCAGGAGGAGCCTCACAACAGAGGGCCCACAGAATAAAAAAGCTGAGGAATCCATCAGTTGGCACCTCCCAGCACGCGGCCCAGAGCACGGAGGCTACGGGGCCCAGGCCGGAATGAACTCACACCCGAGGGCCCACATCGTGAAACTGTGAGCAACCCAGCAGATGGGACGTCAGAGCCGAAGGCCCACATCCCGATGGGGATGGGAACCTGGCAGGAGTGTCCTCGCACCACTAGGCGCACATCAGAAAATGTGGGGAGGCCAGCAGTTAGGGCATGACGCCAGAGGGCCCTCATCACCCAGGGGAGGAGGCGCCCAGCAGGCTCTCACCGTCACCAGAGGGCCCTCGTCGCCAGGATGAAGTGTGCCAGCCAGGCAGGAGTGACCTCACAGCACAGGGCCAACCACACAGAAGGTTAGGGAACCCAGCCAGGATTACATTCCCACCAGAGGACCCACATCAACAAGGGTATGGCAACCAGGCAGGAGTGTACTCACACCAGCGGGGCCACATCATCGAAAGGTGAGGAACCCAGCAGACGTGGAGTCAAACCAGGGGACCCACATCACCGAGGGGCTGGGAGTGTGGCCGGCAGGAGTAGACTCACAACAGAGGGACCGTAGATTTAAAAAGGTGAGGAATCCAGCAGATCGAACCTCCTAGCAGGCGGCCCAGGGAACCGAGTCTACGGGATCCAGACCGGAGTGAACTCACACCAGAGGGCCCACATCATGAAACTGTGAGTAACTCAGCCGCTGGGACCTCAGACCAGACGGCCCACATCCCCACGGGAACGGGAACCTGGCAGGACTGTCCTCGAACCACTGGGGGCACATTCAGAAAATGTGGAGAGACCAGCAGTTAGGGCCTGATGCGAGAGGGCCCCCATCACCGAGGGGAGGAGGCCCCCGGCAGGTTCCAACTGCCACCAGAGGGCCCACGTCGCCAAGGCGAAGTGTGCCAGCCAGGCAGGAGTGACCTCACAGCAGAGGGCCCACCTCACAGAAGGGTGAGGAACGCAGCCAGGATCAGACTCCCACCAGAGGGCCCACATCACCAAGGGGATGGGAACCAGACAGGAGTGTCCTCACACCAGTGGGGCCACACCATCGAAAGGTGAGGAACCCAGCACACGGGGACTCAAACCTGAGGACCCACATCACCGAGGGGCTCTGAGTGAGGCATGCTGGAGAAATCTCACAACTCAGGGCCCATAGAATAAAAAAGGTGAGGAATCTAGCAGTTGGCACCTCCCAGCAGGTGGCCCAGAGCACCGAGGCTACGGGATTCAGGCCGCAGTGAACTCACACCAGAGGGCCCACATCATGGAACTGAGCAACCCAGACTTTGGGACCTCAGAGCAGAAGGCCCACGTCCCCAAGGGGATGGGAAGCTGGCAGGAGTGTCCTCGCACCACTGGGCGCACATCAGAAAATGTGGGGAGCCCATCAGTTAGGACCGGACGACAGAGGGCCCTCATCTCCGAGCGTAAGAGGCTCCCGGCAGGCTCCACCTGCCAACAGATGGCCCACGTCGCCTAGGTGACGTGTGCCAAGCAGGCAGGAATGACCTCCCAGCAGAGGGCCCAACTTACAGAAGGGTGAGGGACCCAGCCAGGATCAGACTCTCACCAGAGGGCCCACGTGACCAAGGGGATGGGAACCTGGCAGGCGTGTCCTCACGCCAGTGGGGCCACATCATCGAAATGTAAGAAACCCAGCGCACGTGGCCTCAATCCAGAGGACCCACATCACCGAGGGGCTTGGAGTGGGGCAGGCAGGAGCAGCCTCCCAAGAGAGGGCCCATAGAATAAAAAAGGTGAGGAATCCAGCAGTTGGAACCTCCCATCCGGCGGCCAGGAACACAGAGGCCATGGGATCCTGGTCGGAGTGCACTTACATCAGAGAGCCCACACCATGGAACTGTGAGCAACCCAGCCGCTGGGACCTCAGAGCAGAAGGCCCACATCCCCAGCAGGATGGGAACCTGGCAGGAGTGTCCTGGCATCACTGGCTACACATCACAAAACGTGGGGAGCCCAGCAGTTAGGGTCTTAAGCCATAAGGACCTCATCAACCACGGGAGGAGGCGCCCAGCGGGCTCCAACTGCCACGCGAGAGCCCACGTCACCAAGGCGACGTGTGCGAGCCAGGCAGGAGTGACCTCACATCAGGGGGCCCACCTCACAGAAGTCTGAGGGACCCAGCCAGGATCAGACTCTCACCAGAGGGCCCACATCACGAAGGGGATGGGAACCAGGCAGGAGTGTCCTCACGCCAGTGTGGCCACATCATCGAAAGGTGAGGCACCCAGCACGTGTGGCCTCAAACCAGAGAACCCACATCACCAACGGGCTGGGACTGAGGCAGGCAAGAGTAGCCTCACAACAGAGGGCCCACAGAATAAACAATGTGAGGAATCCAGGAGCTGGACCCTCCCCCAACAGGCGGCCCAGGGCCACGAGGCTATGGGATCAAGGCCGGAGTGAACTCACACAACAGGGCCCACACCATGGAACCGTGAGCAACCCAGCCGTTGGGACCTCAGAGCAGAAGGCCCACATGCCCCTGAGGATGGGAACCTGGCAGGAGTGTCCTCGCACCACTGGGCGCACAGCAGAAAATATGGGGAGCCCAGGACTTAGGGCCTGACGCCAGAGGGCCCTGATCACCCAGGGGAGGAGGCTCCCAGCAGGCTCCAACTGCGACCAGAGGGCCCACGTCGCCAAGGCGACGAGTGCCAGCCAGGCAGGAGTGACCTCACAGCAGAGGGCCCAGCTCACGGAACGTTGAGGGACCCAGGCAGGATCAGACGCTCACCGAAAGGCCCCCATTACCAAGGGGATGGGAAGCAGGCAGGAGTGTTCTCAAACCAGCGGGGCCACACCATCGAAAGGTGAGGAACCCAGCACATATGGCCTCAAACCAGAGGACCCACATCACCAAGGGGCTGGGAGTGAGGCACGCAGGAGTAGCCTCACACCAGAGGGCCCATAGAATAAAACAGGTGAGGACTCCAGCATTTGGAATCTCCCAGCATGTGGCCCACAGCACCAAATCTATGGGATCCTGGTCTGAGTGATGTCACACCACAGCTTCCACTTCATGAAACGGTGAGCTACGCAGCAACTGGGACCTCAGAGCAGAAGGCCCACATCACCTTGGGGATGGGAACCTGCCACGAGTGTCCTCAAACCACTGGGCGCACATCAGAAAACGTGGGGGGAGCCCAGCAGTTAGGGTCTGACGACACAGGGCCCTCATCGCCGAGGGGAGGCGGCTCCCGGCAGGCTGCAACTAACACCAGAGGGCCCAGGTCGCCAAGGCGACGTGTGCCAGCCAGGCAGGAGTGACCTCAAAGCAGAGGGCCCACCTCACGGAAGGGTGAGGAACCCAGCAAGGATCAGACTCTCACCAGAGGGCCCACATCACCAAGGGGATGGAAAACAGGCAGCAGTGGCCTCACACCAGTGGGGCCACATCACCGAAGGGTGAGGAACCCAGCACATGTGGCGACCAACCTGAGGACCCAAATCACGACGGGGCTGGGAGTGAAGCAGGCAGGAGTAGCCTCACAAGAGAGGGCCCATAGAATACGTAAGGCGAGGAATCCAGCAGTTGGAAGCTCCCAGCAAGCGACCCGGAGCACCGAGGCTATCGGGCCCATGCTGGAGTGAACTCACACCAGAGAGCTCACATCATGAAACTGTGAGCAACCCAGCAGTTGGGACCTCAGAGCAGAAGGCCCACATCCCCATGGGTATGGAAACCTGGCAGGAGTGTACTCGCAGCACTGGGCGCACCTCAGAAAATGTGGGGAGCCCAGCAGTTAGGTCCTGAAGCCAGAGGCCCCTCATCACCGAGGGGAGGAGGCACCCGGCAGACTCCAGCTGCCAACAGAGGGCCCACGTCGCCAAGGTGACGTGTTCCAGCCAGGCAGGGGTGACCTCACAGAAGAGGACCTACCTCACAGAAGGGTGAGGAACCCAGCCAGGATAAGACTCTCGCCAGAGGGCCCACATCACCAAGGGGATGGGAACCAGGCAGGAGTGTCCTCACACCAGTGGGGCCACGTCAACGAAAGACGCGGAACCCAGCACACGTGGACTCAAATCAGAGAACCCACATCACGAAGGGTCTTGGAGTGAGGAAGGCAGGAGGAGCCTCACAACAGAGGGCCCACAGAATAAAAAAGCTGAGGAATCCATCAGTTGGCACCTCCCAGCACGCGGCCCAGAGCACGGAGGCTACGGGGCCCAGGCCGGAATGAACTCACACCCGAGGGCCCACATCGTGAAACTGTGAGCAACCCAGCAGATGGGACGTCAGAGCCGAAGGCCCACATCCCGATGGGGATGGGAACCTGGCAGGAGTGTCCTCGCACCACTAGGCGCACATCAGAAAATGTGGGGAGGCCAGCAGTTAGGGCATGACGCCAGAGGGCCCTCATCACCCAGGGGAGGAGGCGCCCAGCAGGCTCTCACCGTCACCAGAGGGCCCTCGTCGCCAGGATGAAGTGTGCCAGCCAGGCAGGAGTGACCTCACAGCACAGGGCCAACCACACAGAAGGTTAGGGAACCCAGCCAGGATTACATTCCCACCAGAGGACCCACATCAACAAGGGTATGGCAACCAGGCAGGAGTGTACTCACACCAGCGGGGCCACATCATCGAAAGGTGAGGAACCCAGCAGACGTGGAGTCAAACCAGGGGACCCACATCACCGAGGGGCTGGGAGTGTGGCCGGCAGGAGTAGACTCACAACAGAGGGACCGTAGATTTAAAAAGGTGAGGAATCCAGCAGATCGAACCTCCTAGCAGGCGGCCCAGGGAACCGAGTCTACGGGATCCAGACCGGAGTGAACTCACACCAGAGGGCCCACATCATGAAACTGTGAGTAACTCAGCCGCTGGGACCTCAGACCAGACGGCCCACATCCCCACGGGAACGGGAACCTGGCAGGACTGTCCTCGAACCACTGGGGGCACATTCAGAAAATGTGGAGAGACCAGCAGTTAGGGCCTGATGCGAGAGGGCCCCCATCACCGAGGGGAGGAGGCCCCCGGCAGGTTCCAACTGCCACCAGAGGGCCCACGTCGCCAAGGCGAAGTGTGCCAGCCAGGCAGGAGTGACCTCACAGCAGAGGGCCCACCTCACAGAAGGGTGAGGAACGCAGCCAGGATCAGACTCCCACCAGAGGGCCCACATCACCAAGGGGATGGGAACCAGACAGGAGTGTCCTCACACCAGTGGGGCCACACCATCGAAAGGTGAGGAACCCAGCACACGGGGACTCAAACCTGAGGACCCACATCACCGAGGGGCTCTGAGTGAGGCATGCTGGAGAAATCTCACAACTCAGGGCCCATAGAATAAAAAAGGTGAGGAATCTAGCAGTTGGCACCTCCCAGCAGGTGGCCCAGAGCACCGAGGCTACGGGATTCAGGCCGCAGTGAACTCACACCAGAGGGCCCACATCATGGAACTGAGCAACCCAGACTTTGGGACCTCAGAGCAGAAGGCCCACGTCCCCAAGGGGATGGGAAGCTGGCAGGAGTGTCCTCGCACCACTGGGCGCACATCAGAAAATGTGGGGAGCCCATCAGTTAGGACCGGACGACAGAGGGCCCTCATCTCCGAGCGTAAGAGGCTCCCGGCAGGCTCCACCTGCCAACAGATGGCCCACGTCGCCAAGGTGACGTGTGCCAAGCAGGCAGGAATGACCTCCCAGCAGAGGGCCCAACTTACAGAAGGGTGAGGGACCCAGCCAGGATCAGACTCTCACCAGAGGGCCCACGTGACCAAGGGGATGGGAACCTGGCAGGCGTGTCCTCACGCCAGTGGGGCCACATCATCGAAATGTAAGAAACCCAGCGCACGTGGCCTCAATCCAGAGGACCCACATCACCGAGGGGCTTGGAGTGGGGCAGGCAGGAGCAGCCTCCCAAGAGAGGGCCCATAGAATAAAAAAGGTGAGGAATCCAGCAGTTGGAACCTCCCATCCGGCGGCCAGGAACACAGAGGCCATGGGATCCTGGTCGGAGTGCACTTACATCAGAGAGCCCACACCATGGAACTGTGAGCAACCCAGCCGCTGGGACCTCAGAGCAGAAGGCCCACATCCCCAGCAGGATGGGAACCTGGCAGGAGTGTCCTGGCATCACTGGCTACACATCACAAAACGTGGGGAGCCCAGCAGTTAGGGTCTTAAGCCATAAGGACCTCATCAACCACGGGAGGAGGCGCCCAGCGGGCTCCAACTGCCACGCGAGAGCCCACGTCACCAAGGCGACGTGTGCGAGCCAGGCAGGAGTGACCTCACATCAGGGGGCCCACCTCACAGAAGTCTGAGGGACCCAGCCAGGATCAGACTCTCACCAGAGGGCCCACATCACGAAGGGGATGGGAACCAGGCAGGAGTGTCCTCACGCCAGTGTGGCCACATCATCGAAAGGTGAGGCACCCAGCACGTGTGGCCTCAAACCAGAGAACCCACATCACCAACGGGCTGGGACTGAGGCAGGCAAGAGTAGCCTCACAACAGAGGGCCCACAGAATAAACAATGTGAGGAATCCAGGAGCTGGACCCTCCCCCAACAGGCGGCCCAGGGCCACGAGGCTATGGGATCAAGGCCGGAGTGAACTCACACAACAGGGCCCACACCATGGAACCGTGAGCAACCCAGCCGTTGGGACCTCAGAGCAGAAGGCCCACATGCCCCTGAGGATGGGAACCTGGCAGGAGTGTCCTCGCACCACTGGGCGCACAGCAGAAAATATGGGGAGCCCAGGACTTAGGGCCTGACGCCAGAGGGCCCTGATCACTCAGGGGAGGAGGCTCCCAGCAGGCTCCAACTGCGACCAGAGGGCCCACGTCGCCAAGGCGACGAGTGCCAGCCAGGCAGGAGTGACCTCACAGCAGAGGGCCCACCTCACAGAACGTTGAGGGACCCAGGCAGGATCAGACGCTCACCGAAAGGCCCCCATTACCAAGGGGATGGGAAGCAGGCAGGAGTGTTCTCAAACCAGCGGGGCCACACCATCGAAAGGTGAGGAACCCAGCACATATGGCCTCAAACCAGAGGACCCACATCACCAAGGGGCTGGGAGTGAGGCACGCAGGAGTAGCCTCACACCAGAGGGCCAATAGAATAAAACAGGTGAGGACTCCAGCATTTGGAATCTCCCAGCATGTGGCCCACAGCACCAAATCTATGGGATCCTGGTCTGAGTGATGTCACACCACAGGTTCCACTTCATGAAACGGTGAGCTACGCAGCAACTGGGACCTCAGAGCAGAAGGCCCACATCCCCTTGGGGATGGGAACCTGCCACGAGTGTCCTCGAACCACTGGGCGCACATCAGAAAACGTGGGGGGAGCCCAGCAATTAGGGTCTGACGACACAGGGCCCTCATCGCCGAGGGGAGGAGGCTCCCGGCAGGCTCCAACTAACACCAGAGGGCCCACGTCGCCAAGGCGACGTGAGCCAGCCAGGCAGGAGTGACCTCAAAGCAGAGGGCCCACCTCACGGAAGGGTGAGGAACCCAGCAAGGATCAGACTCTCACCAGAGGGCCCACATCACCAAGGGGATGGAGAACAGGCAACAGTGGCCTCACACCAGTGGGGCCACATCACCGAAAGGTGAGGAACCCAGCACGTGTGGCGACCAACCTGAGGACCCAAATCACGACGGGGCTGGGAGTGAAGCAGGCAGGAGTAACCTCACAAGAGAGGGCCCATAGAATACGTAAGGCGAGGAATCCAGCAGTTGGAAGCTCCCAGCAAGCGACCCGGAGCCCCGAGGCTATCGGGCCCAGGCCGGAGTGAACTCACACCAGAGAGCTCACATCATGAAACTGTGAGCAACCCAGCAGTTGGGACCTCAGAGCAGAAGGCCCACATCCCCATGGGTATGGAAACCTGGCAGGAGTGTACTCGCAGCACTGGGCGCACCTCAGAAAATGTGGGGAGCCCAGCAGTTAGGTCCTGAAGCCAGAGGCCCCTCATCACCGAGGGGAGGAGGCACCAGCAGGCTCCAGCTGCCAACAGAGGGCCCACGTCGCCAAGGTGACGTGTTCCAGCCAGGCAGGGGTGACCTCACAGAAGAGGGCCTACCTCACAGAAGGGTGAGGAACCCAGCCAGGATAAGACTCTCGCCAGAGGTCCCACATCACCAAGGGGATGGGAACCAGGCAGGAGTGTCCTCACACCAGTGGGGCCACGTCAACGAAAGACGCGGAACCCAGCACACGTGGACTCAAATCAGAGAACCCACATCACGAAGGGGCTTGGAGTGAGGAAGGCAGGAGGAGCCTCACAACAGAGGGCCCACAGAATAAAAAAGCTGAGGAATCCATCAGTTGGCACCTCCCAGCACGCGGCCCAGAGCACGGAGGCTACGGGGTCCAGGCTGGAATGAACTCACACCCGAGGGCCCACATCGTGAAACTGTGAGCAACCCAGCAGATGGGACGTCAGAGCCGAAGGCCCACATCCCGATGGGGATGGGAACCTGGCAGGAGTGTCCTCGCACCACTAGGCGCACATCAGAAAATGTGGGGAGGCCAGCAGTTAGGGCATGAGACCAGAGGGCCCTCATCACCCAGGGGAGGAGGCGCCCAGCAGGCTCTCACTGTCACCAGAGGGACCTCGTCGCCAAGACGAAGTGTGCCAGCCAGGCAGGAGTGACCTCACAGCACAGGGCCAACCACACAGAAGGTTAGGGAACCCAGCCAGGATTACATTTCCACCAGAGGACCCACATCAACAAGGGTATGGCAACCAGGCAGGAGTGTACTCACACCAGCGGGGCCACATCATCGAAAGGTGAGGAACCCAGCACACGTGGCGTCAAACCAGAGGACCCACATCACCGAGGGGCTGGGAGTGTGGCCGGCAGGAGTAGACTCACAACAGAGGGACCGTAGATTTAAAAAGGTGAGGAATCCAGCAGATCGAACTTCCTAGCAGGCGGCCCAGGGAACCGAGTCTACGGGATCCAGACCGGAGTGAACTCACACCAGAGTGCCCACATCATGAAACTGTGAGTAACTCAGCCGCTGGGACCTCAGACCAGACGGCCCACATCCCCACGGGAACGGGAACCTGGCAGGACTGTCCTCGAACCACTGGGGGCACATTCAGAAAATGTGGAGAGACCAGCAGTTAGGGCCTGACGCGAGAGGGCCCCCATCACCGAGGGGAGGAGGCCCCCGGCAGGCTCCAACTGCCACCAGAGGGCCCACGTCGCCAAGGCGAAGTGTGCCAGCCAGGCAGGAGTGACCTCACAGCAGAGGGCCCACCTCACAGAAGGGTGAGGAACGCAGCCAGGATCAGACTCCCACCAGAGGGCCCACATCACCAAGGGGATGGGAACCAAACAGGAGTGTCCTCACACCAGTGGGGCCACACCATCGAAAGGTGAGGAACCCAGCACACGTGGACTCAAACCTGAGGACCCACATCACCGAGGGGCTCTGAGTGAGGCATGCTGGAGAAATCTCACAACTCAGGGCCCATAGAATAATAAACGTGAGGAATCTAGCAGTTGGCACCTCCCAGCAGGTGGCCCAGAGCACCGAGGCTACGGGATTCAGGCCGCAGTGAACTCACACCAGAGGGCCCACATCATGGAACTGAGCAACCCAGACTTTGGGACCTCAGAGCAGAAGGCCCACGTCCCCAAGGGGATGGGAAGCTGGCAGGAGTGTCCTCGCACCACTGGGCGCACATCAGAAAATGTGGGAAGCCCATCAGTTAGGACCGGACGACAGAGGGCCCTCATCTCCGAGGGTAAGAGGCTCCCGGCAGGCTCCACCTGCCAACAGACGGCCCACGTCGCCAAGGTGACGTGTGCCAAGCAGGCAGGAATGACCTCCCAGCAGAGGGCCCAACTTACAGAAGAGTGAGGGACCCAGCCAGGATCAGACTCTCACCAGAGGGGCCACGTGACCAAGGGGATGGGAACCTGGCAGGCGTGTCCTCACGCCAGTGGGGCCACATCATCGAAATATAAGAAACCCAGTGCACGTGGCCTCAATCCAGAGGACCCACCTCACCGAGGGGCTGGGAGTGGGGCAGGCAGGAGCAGCCTCCCAACAGAGGGCCCATAGAATAAAAAAGGTGAGGAATCCAGCAGTTGGAACCTCCCATCCGGCGGCCAGGAACACAGAGGCCATGGGATCCTGGTCGGAGTGAACTTACATCAGAGAGCCCACACCATGGAACTGTGAGCAACCCAGCCGCTGGGACCTCAGAGCAGAAGGCCCACATCCCCAGCAGGATGGGAACCTGGCAGGAGTGTCCTGGCATCACTGGCTGCACATCACAAAACGTGGGGAGCCCAGCAGTTAGGGTCTTAAGCCATAGGGACCTCATCAACCAGGGGAGGAGGCGCCCAGCGGGCTCCAACTGCCACGCGAGAGCCCACGTCGCCAAGGCGACGTGTGCGAGCCAGGCAGGAGTGACCTCACATCAGGGGGCCCACCTCACAGAAGTCTGAGGGACCCAGCCAAGATCAGACTCTCACCAGAGGGCCCACATCACGAAGGGGATGGGAACCAGGCAGGAGTGTCCTCACGCCAGTGTGGCTACATCATCGAAAGGTGAGGCACCCAGCACGTGTGGCCTCAAACCAGAGAACCCACATCACCAACGGGCTGGGACTGAGGCAGGCAAGAGTAGCCTCACAACAGAGGGCCCACAGAATAAACAATGTGAGGAATCCAGGAGCTGGACCCTCCCCAACAGGCGGCCCAGGGCCACGAGGCTATGGGATCAAGGCCGGAGTGAACTCACACAAGAGGGCCCACACCATGGAACCGTGAGCAACCCAGCCGTTGGGACCTCAGAGCAGAAGGCCCACATCCCCCTGAGGATGGGAACCTGGCAGGAGTGTCCTCGCAGGACTGGGCGCACAGCAGAAAATATGGGGAGCCCAGGACTTAGGGCCTGACGCCAGAGGGCCCTGATCACTCAGGGGAGGAGGCTCCCAGCAGGCTCCAACTGCGACCAGAGGGCCCACGTCGCCAAGGCGACGAGTGCCAGCCAGGCAGGAGTGACCTCACAGCAGAGGGCCCAGCTCACGGAACGTTGAGGGACCCAGGCAGGATCAGACGCTCACCGAAAGGCCCCCATTACCAAGGGGATGGGAAGCAGGCAGGAGTGTTCTCAAACCAGCGGGGCCACACCATCGAAAGGTGAGGAACCCAGCACATATGGCCTCAAACCAGAGGACCCACATCACCAAGGGGCTGGGAGTGAGGCACGCAGGAGTAGCCTCAAACCAGAGTGCCCATAGAATAAAACAGGTGAGGACTCCAGCATTTGGAATCTCCCAGCATGTGGCCCACAGCACCAAATCTATGGGATCCTGGTCTGAGTGATGTCACACCACAGGTTCCACTTCATGAAACAGTGAGCTACGCAGCAACTGGGACCTCAGAGCAGAAGGCCCACATCCCCTTGGGGATGGGAACCTGCCACGAATGTCCTCGAACCACTGGGCGCACATCAGAAAACGTGGGGGGATCCCAGCAGTTAGGGTCTGACGACACAGGGCCCTCATCGCCGAGGGGAGGAGGCTCCCGGCAGGCTCCAACTAACACCAGAGGTCCCACGTCGCCAAGGCGACGTGTGCCAGCCAGGCAGGAGTGACCTCAAAGCAGAGGGCCCACCTCACGGAAGGGTGAGGAACCCAGCAAGGATCAGACTCTCACCAGAGGGCCCACATCACCAAGGGGATGGAAAACAGGCAGCAGTGGCCTCACACCAGTGGGGCCACATCACCGAAGGGTGAGGAACCCAGCACATGTGGCGACCAACCTGAGGACCCAAATCACGACGGGGCTGGGAGTATAGCAGGCAGGAGTAGCCTCACAAGAGAGGGCCCATAGAATACGTAAGGCGAGGAATCCAGCAGTTGGAAGCTCCCAGCAAGCGACCCGGAGCACCGAGGCTATCGGGCCCAGGCCGGAGTGAACTCACACCAGAGAGCTCACATCATGAAACTGTGAGCAACCCAGCAGTTGGGACCTCAGAGCAGAAGGCCCACATCCCCATGGGTATGGAAACCTGGCAGGAGTGTACTCGCAGCACTGGGCGCACCTCAGAAAATGTGGGGAGCCCAACAGTTAGGTCCTGAAGCCAGAGACCCCTCATCACCGAGGGGAGGAGGCACCCAGCAGGCTCCAGCTGCCAACAGAGGGCCCACGTCGCCAAAGTGACGTGTTCCAGCCAGGCAGGGGTGACCTCACAGAAGGGGCCTACCTCACAGAAGGGTGAGGAACCCAGCCTGGATAAGACTCTCGCCAGAGGGCCCACATCACCAAGGGGATGGGAACCAGGCAGGAGTGTCCTCACACCAGTGGGGCCACGTCAACGAAAGACGCGGAACCCAGCACACGTGGACTCAAATCAGAGAACCCACATCACGAAGGGGCTTGGAGTGAGGAAGGCAGGAGGAGCCTCACAATAGAGGGCCCACAGAATAAAAAAGCTGAGGAATCCATCAGTTGGCACCTCCCAGCACGCGGCCCAGAGCACGGAGGCTACGGGGTCCACGCCGTAATGAACTCACACCCGAGGGCCCACATCGAGAAACTGTGAGCAATCCAGCAGATGGGACGTCAGAGCCGAAGGCCCACATCCCGATGGGGATGGGAACCTGGCAGGAGTGTCCTCGCACCACTAGGCGCACATCAGAAAATGTGGGGAGGCCAGCAGTTAGGGCATGACGCCAGAGGGCCCTCATCACCCAGGGGAGGAGGCGCCCAGCAGGCTCTCACCGTCACCAGAGAGCCCTCGTCGCCAAGACGAAGTGTGCCAGCCAGGCAGGAGTGACCTCACAGCACAGGGCCAACCACACAGAAGGTTAGGGAACCCAGCCAGGATTACATTCCCACCAGAGGACCCACATCAACAAGGGTATGGCAACCAGGCAGGAGTGTACTCACACCAGCGGGGCCACATCATCGAAAGGTGAGGAACCCAGCACACGTGGCGTCAAACCAAAGGATCCACATCACTGAGGGGCTGGGAGTGTGGCCGGCAGGAGTAGACTCACAACAGAGGGACCGTAGATTTAAAAAGGTGAGGAATCCAGCAGATCGAACCTCCTAGCAGGCGGCCCAGGGAACCGAGTCTACGTGATCCAGACAGGAGTGAACTCACACCAGAGTGCCCACATCATGAAACTGTGAGTAACTCAGCCGCTGGGACCTCAGACCAGACGGCCCACATCCCCACGGGAACGGGAACCTGGCAGGACTGTCCTCGAACCACTGGGGGCACATTCAGAAAATGTGGAGAGACCAGCAGTTAGGGCCTGACGCGAGAGGGCCCTCATCACCGAGGGGAGGAGGCGCCCGGCAGGCTCCAACTGCCACCAGAGGGCCCACGTCGCCAAGGCGAAGTGTGCCAGCCAGGTAGGAGTGACCTCACAGCAGCGGGCCCACCTCACAGAAGGGTGAGGAACGCAGCCAGGTTCAGACTCCCACCAGAGGACCCACATCACCAAGAGGATGGGAACCAGACAGGAGTGTCCTCACACCAGTGGGGCCACACCATCGAAAGGTGAGGAACCCAGCACACGTGGACTCAAACCTGAGGACCCACATCACCGAGGGGCTCTGAGTGAGGCATGCTGGAGAAATCTCACAACTCAGGGCCCATAGAATAAAAAAGGTGAGGAATCTAGCAGTTGGCACCTCCCAGCAGGTGGCCCAGAGCACCGAGGCTACGGGATTCAGGCCGCAGTGAACTCACACCAGAGGGCCCACATCATGGAACTGAGCAACCCAGACTTTGGGACCTCAGAGCAGAAGGCCCACGTCCCCAAGGGGATGGGAAGCTGGCAGGAGTGTCCTCGCACCACTGGGCGCACATCAGAAAATGTGGGGAGCCCATCAGTTACGACCGGACGACAGAGGGCCCTCATCTCCGAGGGTAAGAGACTCCCGGCAGGCTCCACCTGCCAACAGACGGCCCACGTCGCCAAGGTGACGTGTGCCAAGCAGGCAGGAATGACCTCCCAGCAGAGGGCCCAACTTACAGAAGGGTGAGGGACCCAGCCAGGATCAGACTCTCACCAGAGGGCCCACGTGACCAAGGGGATGGGAACCTGGCAGGCGTGTCCTCACGCCAGTGGGGCCACATCATCGAAATGTAAGAAACCCAGCACATGTGGCCTCAATCCAGAGGACCCACATCACCAAGGGGCTGGGAGTGGGGCAGGCAGGAGCAGCCTCACAACAGAGTGCCCACAGAATAAAAAAGGTGAGGAATCCAGCAGTTGGAACCTCCCATCTGGCGGCCAGGAACACAGAGGCCATGGGATCCTGGTCGGAGTGCACTTACATCAGAGAGCCCACACCATGGAACTGTGAGCAACCCAGCCGCTGGAACCTCAGAGCAGAAGGCCCACATCCCCAGCAGCATGGGAACCTGGCAGGAGTGTCCTGGCATCACTGGCTGCACATCAGAAAACATGGGGAGCCCAGCAGTTAGGGTCTTAAGCCATAGGGACCTCATCAACCAGGGGAGGAGGCGCCCAGCGGGCTCCAACTGCCACACGAGGGCCCACGTCGCCAAGGCGACGTGTGCGAGCCAGGCAGGAGTGACCTCACATCAGGGGGCCCACCTCACAGAAGTCTGAGGGACCCAGCCAGGATCAGACTCTCACCAGAGGGCCCACATCACGAAGGGGATGGGAACCAGGCAGGAGTGTCCTCACGCCAGTGTGGCCACATCATCGAAACGTGAGGCACCCAGCACGTGTGGCCTCAAACCAGAGAACCCACATCACCAACGGGCTGGGACTGAGGCAGGCAAGAGTAGCCTCACAACAGAGGGCCCACAGAATAAACAATGTGAGGAATCCAGGAGCTGGACCCTCCCCCAACAGGCGGCCCAGGGCCACGAGGCTATGGGATCAAGGCCGGAGTGAACTCACACAAGAGGGCCCACACCATGGAACCGTGAGCAACCCAGCCGTTGGGACCTCAGAGCAGAAGGCCCACATCCCCCTGAGCATGGGAACCTGGCAGGAGTGTCCTCGCACCACTGGGCGCACAGCAGAAAATATGGGGAGCCCAGGACTTAGGGCCTGACGCCAGAGGGCCCTGATCACCCAGGGGAGGAGGCTCCCAGCAGGCTCCAACTGCGACCAGAGGGCCCACGTCGCCAAGGCGACGAGTGCCAGCCAGGCAGGAGTACCTCACAGCAGAGGGCCCAGCTCACGGAACGTTGAGGGACCCAGGCAGGATCAGACGCTCACCGAAAAGCCCCCATTACCAAGGGGATGGGAAGCAGGCAGGAGTGTTCTCACACCAGCGGGGCCACACCATCGAAAGGTGAGGAACCCAGCACATATGGCCTCAAACCAGAGGACCCACATCACCAAGGGGCTGGGAGTGAGGCACGCAGGAGTAGCCTCACACCAGAGGGCCCATAGAATAAAACAGGTGAGGACTCCAGATTTGGAATCTCCCAGCATGTGGCCCACAGCACCAAATCTATGGGATCCTGGTCTGAGTGATGTCACACCACAGGTTCCACTTCATGAAACGGTGAGCTACGCAGCAACTGGAACCTCAGAGCAGAAGGCCCACATCCCCTTGGGGATGGGAACCTGCCACGAGTGTCCTCGAACCACTGGGCGCACATCAGAAAACGTGGGGGGAGCCCAGCAGTTAGGGTCTGACGACACAGGGCCCTCATCGCCGAGGGGGGGAGGCTCCCGGCAGGCTCCAACTAACACCAGAGGGCCCACGTCGCCAAGGGGATGGAAAACAGGCAGCAGTGGCCTCACACCAGTGGGGCCACATCACCGAAGGGTGAGGAACCCAGCACATGTGGCGACCAACCTGAGGACCCAAATCACGACGGGGCTGGGAGTGAAGCAGGCAGGAGTAGCCTCACAAGAGAGGGCCCATAGAATACGTAAGGCGAGGAATCCAGCAGTTGGAAGCTCCCAGCAAGCGACCCGGAGCACCGAGGCTATCGGGCCCAGGCCGGCGTGAACTCACACCAGAGAGCTCACATCATGAAACTGTGAGCAACCCAGCAGTTGGGACCTCAGAGCAGAAGGCCCACATCCCCATGGGTATGGAAACCTGGCAGGAGTGTACTCGCAGCACTGGGCGCACCTCAGAAAATGTGGGGAGCCCAGCAGTTAGGTCCTGAAGCCAGAGGCCCCTCATCACCGAGGGGAGGAGGCACCCTGCAGGCTCCAACTGCCAACAGAGGGCCCACGTCGCCAAAGTGACGTGTTCCAGCCAGGCAGGGGTGACCTCACAGAAGAGGGCCTACCTCACAGAAGGGTGAGGAACCCAGCCAGGATAAGACTCTCGCCAGAGGGCCCACATCACCAAGGGGATGGGAACCAGACAGGAGTGTCCTCACACCAGTGGGGCCACGTCAACGAAAGACGCGGAACCCAGCACACGTGGACTCAAATCAGAGAACCCACATCACCAAGGGGCTTGGAGTGAGGAAGGCAGGAGGAGCCTCACAACAGAGGGCCCACAGAATAAAAAAGCTGAGGAATCCATCAGTTGGCACCTCCCAGCATGCGGCCCAGAGCACGGAGGCTACGGGGTCCAGGCCGGAATGAACTCACACCCGAGGGCCCACATCGTGAAACTGTGAGCAACCCAGCAGATGGGACGTCAGAGCCGAAGGCCCACATCCCGATGGGGATGGGAACCTGGCAGGAGTGTCCTCGCACCACTAGGCGCACATCAGAAAATGTGGGGAGGCCAGTAGTTAGGGCATGACGCCAGAGGGCCCTCATCACCCAGAGGAGGAGGCGCCCAGCAGGCTCTCACCGTCACCAGAGAGCCCTCGTCGCCAAGACGAAGTGTGCCAGCCAGGCAGGAGTGACCTCACAGCACAGGGCCAACCACACAGAAGGTTAGGGAACCCAGCCAGGATTACATTCCCACCAGAGGACCCACATCAACCAGTGTATGGCAACCAGGCAGGAGTGTACTCACACCAGCGGGGCCACACCATCGAAAGGTGAGGAACCCAGCACACGTGGCGTCAAACCAGAGGACCCACATCACCGAGGGGCTGGGAATGTGGCCGGCAGGAGTAGACTCACAACAGAGGGACCGTAGATTTAAAAAGGTGAGGAATCCAGCAGATCGAACCTCTTAGCAGGCGGCCCAGGGAACCGAGTCTACGGGATCCAGACCGGAGTGAACTCACACCAGAGTGCCCACATCATGAAACTGTGAGTAACTCAGCCGCTGGGACCTCAGACCAGACGGCCCACATCCCCACGGGAACGGGAACCTGGCAGGACTGTCCTCGAACCACTGGGGGCACATTCAGAAAATGTGGAGAGACCAGCAGTTAGGGCCTGACGCGAGAGGGCCCTCATCACCGAGGGGAGGAGGCCCCCGGCAGGCTCCAACTGCCACCAGAGGGCCCACATCGCCAAGGCGAATTGTGCCAGCCAGGCAGGAGTGACCTCACAGCAGAGGGCCCACCTCACAGAAGGGTGAGGAACGCAGCCAGGATCAGACTCCCACCAGAGGGCCCACATCACCAAGGGGATGGGAACCAGACAGGAGTGTCCTCACACCAGTGGGGCCACACCATCGAAAGGTGAGGAACCCAGCACACGTGGACTCAAACCTGAGGACGCACATCACCGAGGGGCTCTGAGTGAGGCATGCTGGAGAAATCTCACAACTCAGGGCCCATAGAATAAAAAAGGTGAGGAATCTAGCAGTTGGCACCTCCCAGCAGGTGGCCCAGAGCACCGAGGCTACGGGATTCAGGCCACAGTGATCTCACACCAGAGGGCCCATATCATGGAACTGAGCAACCCAGACTTTGGGATCTCAGAGCAGAAGGCCCACGTCCCCAAGGGGATGGGAAGCTGGCAGGAGTGTCCTCGCACCACTGGGCGCACATCAGAAAATGTGGGGAGCCCATCAGTTAGGACCGGACGACAGAGGGCCCTCATCTCCGAGGGTAAGAGGCTCCCGGCAGGCTCCACCTGCCAACAGACGGCCCACGTCGCCAAGGTGACGTGTGCCAAGCAGGCAGGAATGACCTCCCAGCAGAGGGCCCAACTTACAGAAGGGTGAGGGACCCAGCCAGGATCAGACTCTCACCAGAGGGCCCACGTGACCAAGGGGATGGGAACCTGGCAGGCGTGTCCTCACGCCAGTGGGGCCACATCATCGAAATGTAAGAAACCCAGCACATGTGGCCTCAATCCAGAGGACCCACATCACCAAGGGGCTGGGAGTGGGGCAGGCAGGAGCAGCCTCACAACAGAGGGCCCACAGAATAAAAGGGGTGAGGAATCCAGCAGTTGGAACCTCCCATCCGGCGGCCAGGAACACAGAGGCCATGGGATCCTGGTCGGAGTGCACTTACATCAGACAGCCCACACCATGGAACTGTGAGCATCCCAGCCGCTGGGACCTCAGAGCAGAAAGCCCACATCCCCAGCAGGATGGGAACCTGGCAGGAGTGTCCTGGCATCACTGGCTGCACATCAGAAAACGTGGGGAGCCCAGCAGTTAGGGTCTTAAGCCATAGGGACCTCATCAACCAGGGGAGGAGGCGCCCAGCGGGCTCCAACTGCCACGCGAGGGCCCACGTCGCCAAGGCGACATGTGCGAGCCAGGGAGGAGTGACCTCACATCAGGGGGCCCACCTCACAGAAGTCTGAGGGACCCAGCCAGGATCAGACTCTCACCAGAGGGCCCACATCACGAAGGGGATGGGAACCAGGCAGGAGTGTCCTCACGCCAGTGTGGCCACATCATCGAAAGGTGAGGCACCCAGCACGTGTGGCCTCAAACCAGAGAACCCACATCACCAACGGGCTGGGACTGAGGCAGGCAAGAGTAGCCTCACAACAGAGGGCCCACAGAATAAAAAATGTGAGGAATCCAGGAGCTGGACCCTCCCCCAACAGGCGGCCCAGGGCCACGAGGCTATGGGATCAGGCCGGAGTGAACTCACACAAGAGGGCCCACACCATGGAACCGTGAGCAACCCAGCCGTTGGGACCTCAGAGCAGAAGGCCCACATCCCCCTGAGGATGGGAACCTGGCAGGAGTGTCCTCGCACCACTGGGCGCACAGCAGAAAATATGGGGAGCCCAGGACTTAGGGCCTGACGCCAGAGGGCCCTGATCACCCAGGGGAGGAGGCTCCCAGCAGGCTCCAACTGCGACCAGAGGGCCCACGTCGCCAAGGCGACGAGTGCCAGCCAGGCAGGAGTGACCTCACAGCAGAGGGCCCAGCTCACGGAACGTTGAGGGACCCAGGCAGGATCAGACGCTCACCGAAAGGCCCCCATTACCAAGGGGATGGGAAGCAGGCAGGAGTGTTCTCAAACCAGCGGGGCCACACCATCGAAAGGTGAGGAACCCAGCACATATGGCCTCAAACCAGAGGACCCACATCACCAAGGGGCTGGGAGTGAGGCACGCAGGAGTAGCCTCACACCAGAGGGCCCATAGAATAAAACAGGTGAGGACTCCAACATTTGGAATCTCCCAGCATGTGGCCCACAGCACCAAATCTATGGGATCCTGGTCTGAGTGATGTCACACCACAGGTTCCACTTCATGAAACGGTGAGCTACGCAGCAACTGGGACCTCAGAGCAGAAGGCCCACATCCCCTTGGGGATGGGAACCTGCCACGAGTTTCCTCGAACCACTGGGCGCACATCAGAAAACGTGGGGGGAGCCCAGCAGTTAGGGTCTGACGACACAGGGCCCTCATCGCCGAGGGGAGGAGGCTCCCGGCAGGCTCCAACTAACACCAGAGGGCCCACGTCACCAAGGGGATGGAAAACAGGCAGCAGTGGCCTCACACCAGTGGGACCACATCACCGAAGGGTGAGGAACCCAGCACATGTGGCGACCAACCTGAGGACCCAAATCACGACGGGGCTGGGAGTGAAGCAGGCAGGAGTAGCCTCACAAGAGAGGGCCCATAGAACACGTAAGGCGAGGAATCCAGCAGTTGGAAGCTCCCAGCAAGCGACCCGGAGCACCGAGGCTATCGGGCCCAGGCCGGCGTGAACTCACACCAGAGAGCTCACATCATGAAACTGTGAGCAACCCAGCAGTTGGGACCTCAGAGCAGAAGGCCCACATCCCCATGGGTATGGAAACCTGGCAGGAGTGTACTCGCAGCACTGGGCGCACCTCAGAAAATGTGGGGAGCCCAGCAGTTAGGTCCTGAAGCCAGAGGCCCCTCATCACCGAGCGGAGGAGGCGCCCAGCAGGCTCTCACCGTCACCAGAGGGCCCACGTCGCCAAGGCGACGTGTGCCAGCCAGGCAGGAGTGACCTCAAAGCAGAGGGCCCACCTCACGGAAGGGTGAGGAACCCAGCAAGGATCAGACTCTCACCAGAGGGCCCACATCACCAAGGGGATGGAAAACAGGCAGCAGTGGCCTCACACCAGTGGGGCCACGTCACCGAAGGGTGAGGAACCCAGCACATGTGGCGACCAACCTGAGGACCCAAATCACGACGGGGCTGGGAGTGAAGCAGGCAGGAGTAGCCTCACAAGAGAGGGCCCATAGAATACGTAAGGCGAGGAATCCAGCAGTTGGAAGCTCCCAGCAAGCGACCCGGAGCACCGAGGCTATCGGGCCCAGGCCGGAGTGAACTCACACCAGAGAGCTCACATCATGAAACTATGAGCAACCCAGCAGTTGGGACCTCAGAGCAGAAGGCCCACATGCCCATGGGTATGGAAACCTGGCAGGAGTGTACTCGCAGCACTGGGCACACCTCAGAAAATGTGGGGAGCCCAGCAGTTAGGTCCTGAAGCCAGAGGCCCCTCATCACCGAGGGGAGGAGGCACCCGGCAGGCTCCAGCTGCCAACAGAGGGCCCACGTGGCCAAGGTGACGTGTTCCAGCCAGGCAGGGGTGACCTCACAGAAGAGGACCCACCTCACAGAAGTGTGAGGAACCCAGCCAGGATAAGACTCTCGCCAGAGGGCCCACATCACCAAGGGGATGGGAACCAGGCAAGAGTATCCTCACACCAGTGGGGCCACGTCAACGAAAGACGCGGAACTCAGCACACGTGGACTCAAATCAGAGAACCCACATCACGAAGGGGCTTGGAGTGAGGAAGGCAGGAGGAGCCTCACAACAGAGGGCCCACAGAATAAAAAAGCTGAGGAATCCATCAGTTGGCACCTCCCAGCACGCGGCCCAGAGCACGGAGGCTACGGGGTCCAGGCCGCAATGAACTCACACCCGAGGGCCCACATCGTGAAACTGTGAGCAACCCAGCAGATGGGACGTCAGAGCCGAAGGCCCACATCCCGATGGGGATGGGAACCTGGCAGGAGTGTCCTCGCACCACTAGGCGCACATCAGAAAATGTGGGGAGGCCAGCAGTTAGGGCATGACGCCAGAGGGCCCTCATTACCCAGGAGAGGAGGCGCCCAGCAGGCTCTCACTGTCACCAGAGGGCCCTCATCGTCAAGACGAAGTGTGCCAGCCAGGCAGGAGTGACCTCACAGCACAGGGCCAACCACACAGAAGGTTAGGGAACCCAGCCAGGATTACATTCCCACCAGAGGACCCACATCAACAAGGGTATGGCAACCAGGCAGGAGTGTACTCACACCAGCGGGGCCACACCATCGAAAGGTGAGGAACCCAGCACACGTGGCGTCAAACCAGAGGACCCACATCACCGAGGGGCTGGGAGTGTGGCCGGCAGGAGTAGACTCACAACAGAGGGACCGTAGATTTAAAAAGGTGAGGAATCCAGCAGATCGAACCTCCTAGCAGGCGGCCCAGGGAACCGAGTCTACGGGATCCAGACCGGAGTGAACTCACACCAGAGTGCCCACATCATGAAACTGTGAGTAACTCAGCCGCTGGGACCTCAGACCAGACGGCCCACATCCCCACGGGAACGGGAACCTGGCAGGACTGTCCTCGAACCACTGGGGGCACATTCAGAAAATGTGGAGAGACCAGCAGTTAGGGCCTGATGCGAGAGGGCCCCCATCACCGAGGGGAGGAGGCCCCCGGCAGGCTCCAACTGCCACCAGAGGGCCCACGTCGCCAAGGCGAAGTGTGCCAGCCAGGCAGGAGTGACCTCACAGCAGAGGGCCCACCTCACAGAAGGGTGAGGAACGCAGCCAGGATCAGACTCCCACCAGAGGGCCCACATCACCAAGGGGATGGGAACCAGACAGGAGTGTCCTCACACCAGTGGGGCCACACCATCGAAAGGTGAGGAACCCAGCACACGTGGACTCAAACCTGAGGACCCACATCACCGAGGGGCTCTGAGTGAGGCATGCTGGAGAAATCTCACAACTCAGGGCCCATAGAATAAAAAAGGTGAGGAATCTAGCAGTTGGTACCTCCCAGCAGGTGGCCCAGAGCACCGAGGCTACGGGATTCAGGCCGCAGTGAAATCACAACAGAGGGCCCACATCATGGAACTGAGCAACCCAGACTTTGGGACCTCAGAGCAGAAGGCCCACGTCCCCAAGGGGATGGGAAGCTGGCAGGAGTGTCCTCGCACCACTGGGCGCACATCAGAAAATGTGGGGAGCCCATCAGTTAGGACCGGACGACAGAGGGCCCTCATCTCCGAGGGTAAGAGGCTCCCGGCAGGCTCCACCTGCCAAAAGACGGCCCACGTCGCCAAGGTGACGTGTGCCAAGCAGGCAGGAATGACCTCCCAGCAGAGGGCCCAACTTACAGAAGGGTGAGGGACCCAGCCAGGATCAGACTCTCACCAGAGGGCCCACGTGACCAAGGGGATGGGAACCTGGCAGGCGTGTCCTCACGCCAGTGGGGCCACATCATCGAAATGTAAGAAACCCAGGACACGTGGCCTCAATCCAGAGGACCCACATCACCGAGGGGCTGGGAGTGGGGCAGGCAGGAGCAGCCTCCCAACAGAGGGCCCATAGAATAAAAAAGGGGAGGAATCCAGCAGTTGGAACCTCCCATCCGGTGGCCAGGAACACAGAGGCCATGGGATCCTGGTCGGAGTGAACTTACATCAGAGAGCCCACACCATGGAACTGTGAGCAACCAGCCGCTGGGACCTCAGAGCAGAAGGCCCACATCCCCAGCAGGATGGGAACCTGACAGGAGCGTCCTGGCATCACTGGCTGCACATCAGAAAACGTGGGGAGCCCAGCAATTAGGGTCTTAAGCCATAGGGATCTCATCAACCAGGGGAGGAGGCGCCCAGCAGGCTCCAACTGCCAGGCGAGGGCCCACGTCGCCAAGGCGACGTGTACGAGCCAGGCAGGAGTGACCTCACATCAGGGGGCCCACCTCACAGAAGTCTGAGGGACCCAGCCAGGATCAGACTCTCACCAGAGGGCCCACATCACGAAGGGGATGGGAACCAGGCAGGAGTGTCCTCACGCCAGTGTGGCCACATCATCGACAGGTGAGGCACCCAGCACGTGTGGCCTCAAACCAGAGAACCCACATCACCAACGGGCTGGGACTGAGGCAGGCAAGAGTAGCCTCACAACAGAGGGCCCACAGAATAAACAATGTGAGGAATCCAGGAGCTGGACCCTCCCCCAACAGGCGGCCCAGGGCCACGAGGCTATGGGATCAAGGCCGGAGTGAACTCACACAAGAGGGCCCACACCATGGAACCGTGAGCAACCCAGCCGTTGGGACCTCAGAGCAGAAGGCCCACATCCCCCTGAGGATGGGAACATGGCAGGAGTGTCCTCGCAGGACTGGGCGCACAGCAGAAAATATGGGGAGCCCAGGACTTAGGGCCTGACGCCAGAGGGCCCTGATCACTCAGGGGAGGAGGCTCCCAGCAGGCTCCAACTGCGACCAGAGGGCCCACGTCGCCAAGGCGACGAGTGCCAGCCAGGCAGGAGTGACCTCACAGCAGAGGGCCCACCTCACAGAAGGTTGAGGGACCCAGGCAGGATCAGACGCTCACCGAAAGACCCCCATTACCAAGGGGATGGGAAGCAGGCAGGAGTGTTCTCAAACCAGCGGGGCCACACCATCGAAAGGTGAGGAGCCCAGCACATATGGCCTCAAACCAGAGGACCCACATCACCAAGGGGCTGGGAGTGAGGCACGCAGGAGTAGCCTCAAACCAGAGTGCCCATAGAATAAAACAGGTGAGGACTCCAGCATTTGGAATCTCCCAGCATGTGGCCCACAGCACCAAATCTATGGGATCCTGGTCTGAGTGATGTCACACCACAGGTTCCACTTCATGAAACGGTGAGCTACGCAGCAACTGGGACCTCAGAGCAGAAGGCCCACATCCCCTTGGGGATGGGAACCTGCCACGAATGTCCTCGAACCACTGGGCGCACATCAGAAAACGTGGGGGGAGCCCAGCAGTTAGGGTCTGACGACACAGGGCCCTCATCGCCGAGGGGAGGAGGCTCCCGGCAGGCTCCAACTTACACCAGAGGGCCCACGTCGCCAAGGCGACGTGTGCCAGCCAGGCAGGAGTGACCTCAAAGCAGAGGGCCCACCTCACGGAAGGGTGAGGAACCCAGCAAGGATCAGACTCTCACCAGAGGGCCCACATCACCAAGGGGATGGAAAACAGGCAGCAGTGGCCTCACACCAGTGGGGCCACATCACCGAAGGGTGAGGAACCCAGCACATGTGGCGACCAACCTGAGGACCCAAATCACGACGGGGCTGGGAGTGAAGCAGGCAGGAGTAGCCTCACAAGAGAGGGCCCATAGAATACGTAAGGCGAGGAATCCAGCAGTTGGAAGCTCCCAGCAAGCGACCCGGAGCACCGAGGCTATCGGGCCCAGGCCGGAGTGAACTCACACCAGAGAGCTCACATCATGAAACTGTGAGCAACCCAGCAGTTGGGACCTCAGAGCAGAAGGCCCACATGCCCATGGGTATGGAAACCTGGCAGGAGTGTACTCGCAGCACTGGGCGCACCTCAGAAAATGTGGGGAGCCCAGCAGTTAGGTCCTGAAGCCAGAGGCCCCTCATCACCGAGGGGAGGAGGCACCTGGCAGGCTCCAGCTGCCAACAGAGGGCCCACGTGGCCAAGGTGACGTGTTCCAGCCAGGCAGGGGTGACCTCACAGAAGAGGACCCACCTCACAGAAGCGTGAGGAACCCAGCCAGGATAAGACTCTCGCCAGAGGGCCCACATCACCAAGGGGATGGGAACCAGGCAAGAGTGTCCTCACACCAGTGGGGCCACGTCAACGAAAGACGCGGAACCCAGCACACGTGGACTCAAATCAGAGAACCCACATCACGAAGGGGCTTGGAGTGAGGAAGGCAGGAGGAGCCTCACAACAGAGGGCCCACAGAATAAAAAAGCTGAGGAATCCATCAGTTGGCACCTCCCAGCACGCGGCCCAGAGCACGGAGGCTACGGGGTCCAGGCCGCAATGAACTCACACCCGAGGGCCCACATCGTGAAACTGTGAGCAACCCAGCAGATGGGACGTCAGAGCCGAAGGCCCACATCCCGATGGGGATGGGAACCTGGCAGGAGTGTCCTCGCACCACTAGGCGCACATCAGAAAATGTGGGGAGGCCAGCAGTTAGGGCATGACGCCAGAGGGCCCTCATCACCCAGGGGAGGAGGCGCCCAGCAGGCTCTCACTGTCACCAGAGGGCCCTCGTCGTCAAGATGAAGTGTGCCAGCCAGGCAGGAGTGACCTCACAGCACAGGGCCAACCACACAGAAGGTTAGGGAACCCAGCCAGGATTACATTCCCACCAGAGGACCCACATCAACAAGGGTATGGCAACCAGGCAGGAGTGTACTCACACCAGCGGGGCCACACCATCGAAAGGTGAGGAACCCAGCACACGTGGCGTCAAACCAGAGGACCCACATCACCGAGGGGCTGGGAGTGTGGCCGGCAGGAGTAGACTCACAACAGAGGGACCGTAGATTTAAAAAGGTGAGGAATCCAGCAGATCGAACCTCCTAGCAGGCGGCCCAGGGAACCGAGTCTACGGGATCCAGACCGGAGTGAACTCACACCAGAGTGCCCACATCATGAAACTGTGAGTAACTCAGCCGCTGGGACCTCAGACCAGACGGCCCACATCCCCACGGGAACGGGAACCTGGCAGGACTGTCCTCGAACCACTGGGGGCACATTCAGAAAATGTGGAGAGACCAGCAGTTAGGGCCTGATGCGAGAGGGCCCTCATCACCGAGGGGAGGAGGCCCCCGGCAGGCTCCAACTGCCACCAGAGGGCCCACGTCGCCAAGGCGAAGTGTGCCAGCCAGGCAGGAGTGACCTCGCAGCAGAGGGCCCACCTCACAGAAGGGTGAGGAACGCAGCCAGGATCAGACTCTCACCAGAGGGCCCACATCACCAAGGGGATGGGAACCAGACAGGAGTGTCCTCACACCAGTGGGGCCACACCATCGAAAGGTGAGGAACCCAGCACATGTGGACTCAAACCTGAGGACCAACATCACTGAGGGGCTCTGAGTGAGGCATGCTGGAGAAATCTCACAACTCAGGGCCCATAGAATAAAAAAGGTGAGGAATCTAGCAGTTGGCACCTCACAGCAGGTGGCCCAGAGCACCGAGGCTACGGGATTCAGGTCACAGTGAACTCACACCAGAGGGGCCACATCATGGAACTGAGCAACCCAGACTTTGGGACCTCAGAGCAGAAGGCCCACGTCCCCAAGGGGATGGGAAGCTGGCAGGAGTGTCCTCGCACCACTGGGCGCACATCAGAAAATGTGGGGAGCCCATCAGTTAGGACCGGACGACAGAGGGCCCTCATCTCCGAGGGTAAGAGGCTCCCGGCAGGCTCCACCTGCCAACAGACGGCCCACGTCGCCAAGGTGACGTGTGTCAAGCAGGCAGGAATGACCTCCCAGCAGAGGGCCCAACTTACAGAAGGGTGAGGGACCCAGCCAGGATCAGACTCTCACCAGAGGGCCCACGTGACCAAGGGGATGGGAACCTGGCAGGCGTGTCCTCACGCCAGTGGGGCCACATCATCGAAATGTAAGAAACTCAGCACATGTGGCCTCAATCCAGAGGACCCACATCACCAAGGGGCTGGGAGTGAGGCAGGCAGGAGCAGCCTCACAACAGAGGGCCCATAGAATAAAAAAGGTGAGGAATCCAGCAGTTGGAACCTCCCATCAGGCGGCCAGGAACACAGAGGCCATGGGATCCTGGTCGGAGTGAACTTACATCAGAGAGCCCACACCATGGAACTGTGAGCAACCCAGCCGCTGGGACCTCAGAGCAGAAGGCCCACATCCCCAGCAGGATGGGAACCTGGCAGGAGTGTCCTGGCATCACTGGCTGCACATCAGAAAACGTGGGGAGCCCAGCAGTTAGGGGCTTAAGCCATAGGGACCTCATCAACCAGGGGAGGAGGCGCCCAGCGGGCTCCAACTGCCACGCGAGGGCCCACGTCGCCAAGGCGACGTGTGCGAGCCAGGCAGGAGTGACCTCACATCAGGGGGCCCACCTCACAGAAGTCTGAGGGACCCAGCCAGGATCAGACTCTCACCAGAGGGCCCACATCACGAAGGGGATGGGAACCTGGCAGGCGTGTCCTCACGCAGGTGGGGTCACAGCATCGAAAGGTGAGGCACCCAGCACGTGTGGCCTCAAACCAGAGAACCCACATCACCAACGGGCTGGGACTGAGGCAGGCAAGAGTAGCCTCACAACAGAGGGCCCACAGAATAAACAATGTGAGGAATCCAGGAGCTGGACCCTCCCCCAACAGGCGGCCCAGGGCCACGAGGCTATGGGATCAAGGCCGGAGTGAACTCACACAAGAGGGCCCACACCATGGAACCGTGAGCAACCCAGCCGTTGGGACCTCAGAGCAGAAGGCCCACATGCCCCTGAGGATGGGAACGTGGCAAGAGTGTCCTCGCACCACTGGGCGCACAGCAGAAAATATGGGGAGCCCAGGACTTAGGGCCTGACGCCAGAGGGCCCTGATCACCCAGGGGAGGAGGCTCCCAGCAGGCTCCAACTGCGACCAGAGGGCCCACGTCGCCAAGGCGACGAGTGCCAGCCAGGCAGGAGTGACCTCACAGCAGAGGGCCCACCTCACAGAACGTTGAGGGACCCAGGCAGGATCAGACGCTCACCGAAAGGCCCCCATTACCAAGGGGATGGGAAGCAGGCAGGAGTGTTCTCAAACCAGCGGGGCCACACCATCGAAAGGTGAGGAACCCAGCACATATGGCCTCAAACCAGAGGACCCACATCACCAAGGGGCTGGGAGTGAGGCACGCAGGAGTAGCCTCAAACTAAAGGGCCCATTGAATAAAACAGGTGAGGACTCCAGCATTTGGAATCTCCCAGCATGTGGCCCACAGCACCAAATCTATGGGATCGTGGTCTGAGTGATGTCACACCACAGGTTCCACTTCATGAAACGGTGAGCTACGCAGCAACTGGGACCTCAGAGCAGAAGGCCCACATCCCCTTGGGGATGGGAACCTGCCACGAGTGTCCTCGAACCACTGGGCGCACATCAGAAAATGTGGGGGGAACCCAGCAGTTAGGGTCTGACGACACAGGGCCCTCATCGCCGAGGGGAGGAGGCTCCCGGCAGGCTCCAACTAACACCAGAGGGCCCACATCGCCAAGGCGACGTGTGCCAGCCAGGCAGGAGTGACCACAAAGCAGAGGGCCCACCTCACGGAAGGGTGAGGAACTCAGCAAGGATCAGACTCTCACCAGCGGGCCCACATCACCAAGGGGATGGAAAACAGGCAGCAGTGGCCTCACACCAGTGGGGCCACATCACCGAAGGGTGAGGAACCCAGCACATGTGGCGACCAACCTGAGGACCCAAATCACGACGGGGCTGGGAGTGAAGCAGGCAGGAGTAACCTCACAAGAGAGGGCCCATAGAATACGTAAGGTGAGGAATCCAGCAGTTGGAAGCTCCCAGCAAGCGACCCGGAGCACCGAGGCTATAGGGCCCAGGCCGGAGTGAACTCACACCAGAGAGCTCACATCATGAAACTGTGAGCAACCCAGCAGTTGGGACCTCAGAGCAGAAGACCCACATCCCCATGGGTATGGAAACCTGGCAGGAGTGTACTCGCAGCACTGGGCGCACCTCAGAAAATGTGGGGAGCCCAGCAGTTAGGTCCTGAAGCCAGAGGCCCCTCATCACCGAGGGGAGGAGGCACCCAGCAGGCTCCAGCTGCCAACAGAGGGCCCACGTCGCCAAGGTGACGTGTTCCAGCCAGGCAGGGGTTACCTCACAGAAGAGGGCCTACCTCACAGAAGGGTGAGGAACCCAGCCAGGATAAGACTCTCGCCAGAGGGCCCACATCACCAAGGGGATGGGAACCAGGCAGGAGTGTCCTCACACCAGTGGGGCCACGTCAACGAAAGACGCGGAACCCAGCACACGTGGACTCAAATCAGAGAACCCACATCACGAAGGGGCTTGGAGTGAGGACGGCAGGAGGAGCCCTACAACCGAGGGCCCACAGAATAAAAAAGCTGAGGAATCCATCAGTTGGCACCTCCCAGCACGCGGCCCAGAGCACGGAGTCTACGGGGTCCAGGCCGGAATGAACTCACACCCGAGGGCCCACATCATGAAACTGTGAGCAACCCAGCAGATGGGACGTCAGAGCCGAAGGCCCACATCCCGATGGGGATGGGAACCTGGCAGGAGTGTCCTCGCACCAGTAGGCGCACATCAGAAAATGTGGGGAGACCAGCAGTTAGGGTATGACGCCAGAGGGCCCTCATTACCCAGGGGAGGAGGCGCCCAGCAGGCTCTCACTGTCACCAGAGGGCCCTCGTCGCCAAGACGAAGTGTGCCAGCCAGGCAGGGGTGACCTCACAGAAGAGGGCCTACCTCACAGAAGGTTAGGGAACCCAGCCAGGATTACATTCTCACCAGAGGACCCACATCAACAAGGGTATGGCAACCAGGCAGGAGTATACTCACACCAGCGGGGCCACATCATCGACAGGTGAGGAACCCAGCACACGTGGCGTCAAACCAGAGGACCCACATCACCGAGGGGCTGGGAGTGTGGCCGGCAGGAGTAGACTCACAACAGAGGGACCGTAGATTTAAAAAGGTGATTAATCTAGCAGATCGAACCTCCTAGCAGACGGCCCAGGGAACCGAGTCTACGGGATCCAGATCGGAGTGAACTCACACCAGAGTGCCCACATCATGAAACTGTGAGTAACTCAGCCGCTGGGACCTCAGACCAGACGGTCCACATCCCCACGGGAATGGGATCCTGGCAGGACTGTCCTCGAACCACTGGGGGCACATTCAGAAAATGTGGAGACACCAGCAGTTAGGGCCTGACGCGAGAGGGCCCTCATCACCGAGGGGAGGAGGCCCCCGGCGGGCTCCAACTGCCACCAGAGGGCCCACGTCGCCAAGGCGAAGTGTGCCAGCCAGGCAGGAGTGACCTCACAGCAGAGGGCGCACCTCACAGAAGGGTGAGGAACGCAGCCAGGATCAGACTCCCACCAGAGGGCCCACATCACCAAGGAGATTGGAACCAGACAGGAGTGTCCTCACACCAGTGGGGCCACACCATCGAAAGGTGAGGAACCCAGCACACGTGGACTCAAACCAGAGAACCCACATCACCAACGGGCTGGGACTGAGGCAGGCAAGAGTAGCCTCACAACAGAGGGCCCACAGAATAAACAATGTGAGGAATCCAGGAGCTGGACCCTCCCCCAACAGGCGGCCCAGGGCCACGAGGCTATGGGATCAAGGCCGGAGTGAACTCACACAAGAGGGCCCACACCATGGAACCGTGAGCAACCCAGCCGTTGGGACCTCAGAGCAGAAGGCCCACATCCCCCTGAGGATGGGAACCTGGCAGGAGTGTCCTCACACCACTCGGCGCACAGCAGAAAATATGGGGAGCCCAGGACTTAGGGCCTGACGCCAGAGGGCCCTGATCACCCAGGGGAGGAGGCTCCCAGCAGGCTCCAACTGCGACCAGAGGGCCCACGTCGCCAAGGCCACGAGTGCCAGCCAGGCAGGAGTGACCTCACAGCAGAGGGCCCACCTCACAGAACGCTGAGGGACCCAGGCAGGATCAGACGCTCACCGAAAGGCCCCCATTACCAAGGGGATGGGAAGCAGGCAGGAGTGTTCTCAAACCAGCGGGGCCACACCATCGAAAGGTGAGGAACCCAGCACATATGGCCTCAAACCAGAGGACCCACATCACCAAGGGGCTGGGAGTGAGGCACGCAGGAGTAGCCTCACACCAGAGGGCCCATAGAATAAAACAGGTGAGGACTCCAGCATTTGGAATCTCCCAGCATGTGGCCCACAGCACCAAATCTATGGGATCCTGGTCTGAGTGATGTCACACCACAGGTTCCACTTCATGAAACGGTGAGCTACGCAGCAACTGGGACCTCAGAGCAGAAGGCCCACATCCCCTTGGGGATGGGAACCTGCCACGAGTGTCCTCGAACCACTGGGCGCACATCAGAAAACGTGAGGGGAGCCCAGCAGTTAGGGTCTGACGACACAGGGCCCTCATCGCCGAGGGGAGGAGGCTCCCGGCAGGCTCCAACTAACACCAGAGGGCCCACGTCGCCAAGGCGACGTGTGCCAGCCAGGCAGGAGTGACCTCAAAGCAGAGGGCCCACCTCACGGAAGGGTGAGGAACCCAGCAAGGATCAGACTCTCACCAGAGGGCCCACATCACCAAGGGGATGGAAAACAGGCAGCAGTGGCCTCACACCAGTGGGGCCATATCACCGAAGGGTGAGGAACCCAGCACGTGTGACGACCAACCTGAGGACCCAAATCACGATGGGGCTGGGAGTGAAGCAGGCAGGAGTAACCTCACAAGAGAGGGCCCATAGAATACGTTAGGCGAGGAATCCAGCAGTTGGAAGCTCCCAGCAAGCGACCCGGAGCACCGAGGCTATCGGGCCCAGACCGGAGTGAACTCACACCAGAGAGCTCACATCATGAAACTGTGAGCAACCCAGCAGTTGGGACCTCAGAGCAGAAGGCCCACATCCCCATGGGTATGGAAACCTGGCAGGAGTGTACTCGCAGCACTGGACGCACCTCAGAAAATGTGGGGAGCCCAGCAGTTAGGTCCTGAAGCCAGAGGCCCCTCATCACCGAGGGGAGGAGGCACTCAGCAGGCTCCAGCTGCCAACAGAGGGCCCACGTCGTCAAGGTGACGTGTTCCAGCCAGGCAGGGGTGACCTCACAGAAGAAGGCCTACCTCACAGAAGGGTGAGGAACCCAGCCAGGATAAGACTCTCGCCAGAGGGCCCACATCACCAAGGGGATGGGAACCAGGCAGGAGTGTCCTCACACCAGTGGGGCCACGTCAACGAAAGACGCGGAACCCAGCACACGTGGACTCAAATCAGAGAACCCACATCACGAAGGGGCTTGGAGTGAGGAAGGCAGGAGGAGTCCTACAACAGAGGGCCCACAGAATAAAAAAGCTGAGGAATCCATCAGTTGGCACCTCCCAGCACGCGGCCCAGAGCACGGAGGCTACGGGGTCCAGGCTGGAATGAACTCACACCAGAGGGCCCACATCGTGAAACTGTGAGCAACCCAGCAGATGGGACGTCAGAGCCGAAGGCCCACATCCCGATGGGGATGGGAACCTGGCAGGAGTGTCCTCGCACCACTAGGCGCACATCAGAAAATGTGGGGAGGCCAGCAGTTAGGGCATGACGCCAGAGGGCCCTCATCACCCAGGGGAGGAGGCGCCCAGCAGGCTCTCACTGTCACCAGAGGGCCCTCGTCGCCAAGACGAAGTGTGCCAGCCAGGCAGGGGTGACCTCACAGAAGAGGGCCTACCTCACAGAAGGTTAGGGAACCCAGCCAGGATTACATTCTCACCAGAGGACCCACATCAACAAGGGTATGGCAACCAGGCAAGAGTGTACTCACACCAGCGGGGCCACATCATCGAAAGGTGAGGAACGCAGCACACGTGGCATCAAACGAGAGGACCCACATCACCGAGGGGCTGGGAGTGTGGCCGGCAGGAGTAGACTCACAACAGAGGGACCGTAGATTTAAACAGGTGAGGAATCCAGCAGATCGAACCTCCTAGCAGGCGGCCCAGGGAACCGAGTCTACGGGATCCAGACGGGAGTGAACTCACACCAGAGTGCCCACATCATGAAACTGTGAGTAACTCAGCCGCTGGGACCTCAGACCACACGGCCCACATCCCCACGGGAACGGGAACCTGGCAGGACTGTCCTCGAACCACTGGGGGCACATTCAGAAAATGTGGAGAGACCAGCAGTTAGGGCCTGACGCGAGAGGGCCCCCATCACCGAGGGGAGGAGGCCCCCGGCAGGCTCCAACTGCCACCAGAGGGCCCACGTCGCCAAGGCGAAGTGTGCCAGCCAGGTAGGAGTGACCTCACAGCAGAGGGCCCACCTCACAGAAGGGTGAGGAAAGCAGCCAGGATCAGACTCCCACCAGAGGGCCCACATCACCAAGGGATGGGAACCAGACAGGAGTGTCCTCACACCAGTGGGGCCACACCATCGAAAGGTGAGGAACCCAGCACACGTGGACCCAAACCTGAGGACCCACATCACCGAGGGGCTCTGAGTGAGGCATGCTGGAGAAATCTCACAACTCAGGGCCCATAGAATAAAAAAAGTGAGGAATCTAGCAGTTGGCACCTCCCAGCAGGTGGCCCAGAGCACCGAGGCTACGGGATTAAGGCCGCAGTGAACTCACACCAGAGGGCCCACATCATGGAACTGAGCAACCCAGACTTTGGGACCTCAGAGCAGAAGGCCCACGTCCCCAAGAGGATGGGAAGCTGGCAAGAGTGTCCTCGCACCACTGGGCGCACATCAGAAAATTTGGGGAGCCCATCAGTTAGGACCTGACGACAGAGGGCCCTCATCTCCAAGGGTAATAGGCTCCCGGCAGGCTCCACCTGCCAACAGACGGCCCACGTCGCCAAGGTGACGTGTGCCAAGCAGGCAGGAATGACCTCCCAGCAGACGGCCCAACTTACAGAAGGGTGAGGGACCCAGCCAGGATCAGATTCTCACCAGAGGGCCCACGTGACCAAGGGGATGGGAACCTGGCAGGCGTGTCCTCACGCCAGTGGGGCCACATCATCGAAATGTAAGAAACCCAGCGCACGTGGCCTCAATCCAGAGGACCCACATCACCGAGGGGCTGGGAGTGGGGCAGGCAGGAGCAGCCTCCCAACAGAGGGCCCATAGAATAAAAAAGGTGAGGAATCCAGCAGTTGGAACCTCCCATCCGGCGGCCAGGAACACAGAGGCCATGGGATCCTGGTCGGAGTGAACTTACATCAGAGAGCCCACACCATGGAACTGTGAGCAACCCAGCCGCTGGGACCTCAGAGCAGAAGGCCCACATCCCCAGCAGGATGGGAACCTGGCAGGAGTGTCCTCACGCCAGTGTGGCCACATCATCGAAAGGTGAGGCACCCAGTACATGTGGCCTCAAACCAGAGAACCCACATCACCAATGGGCTGGGACTGAGGCAGGCAAGGGTAGCCTCACAACAGAGGGCCCACAGAATAAAAAATTTGAGGAATCCAGGAGCTGGACCCTCCCCCAGCAGGCGGCCCAGGGCCACGAGGCTATGGGATCAAGGCCGGAGTGAACTCACACAAGAGGGCCCACACCATACAAACGTGAGCAACCCAGCCGTTGGGACCTCAGAGCAGAAGGCCCACATACCCCTGAGGATGGGAACCTGGCAGGAGTGTCCTCGCACCACTGGGCGCACAGCAGAAAATATGGGGAGCCCAGGACTTAGGGCCTGACGCCAGAGGGCCCTGATAACCCAGGGGAGGAGGCTCCCAGCAGGCTCCAACTGCGACCAGAGGGCCCACGTCGCCAAGGCGACGAGTGCCAGCCAGGCAGGAGTGACCTCACAGCAGAGGGCCCACCTCACGGAAGGGTGAGGAACCCAGCAAGGATCAGACTCTCACCAGAGGGACCACATCACCAAGGGGATGGAAAACATGCAGCAGTGGCCTCACACCAGTGGGGCCACATCACCGAAGGGTGAGGAACCCAGCACGTGTGGCGACCAACCTGAGGACCCCAATCACGACGCGGCTGGGAGTGAAGCAGGCAGGAGTAACCTCACAAGAGAGGGCCCATAGAATACGTAAGGCGAGGAATCCAGCAGTTGGAATCTCCCAGCAAGCGACCCGGAGCACCGAGGTTATCGGGCCCAGGCCGGCGTGAACTCACACCAGAGAGCTCACATCATGAAACTGTGAGCAACCCAGCAGTTGGGACCTCAGAGCAGAAGGCCCACATCCCCATGGGTATGGAAACCTGGCAGGAGTGTACTCGCAGCACTGGGCGCACCTCAGAAAATGTGGGGAGCCCAGCAGTTAGGTCCTGAAGCCAGAGGCCCCTCATCACCGAGGGCAGGAGGCACCCAGCAGGCTCCAGCTGCCACCAGAGGGCCCACGTCGCCAAGGTGACGTGTTCCAGCCAGGCAGGGGTGACCTCACAGAAGAGGGCCTACCTCACAGAAGGGTGAGGAACCCAGCCAGGATAAGACTCTCGCCAGAGGGCCCACATCACCAAGGGGATGGGAACCAGGCAGGAGTGTCCTCACACCAGTGGGGCCACGTCAACGAAAGACGCGGAACCCAGCACACGTGGACTCAAATCAGAGAACCCACATCACGAAGGGGCTTGGAGTGAGGAAGGCAGGAGGAGCCTCACAACAGAGGGCCCACAGAATAAAAAAGGTGAGGAATCCAGCAGTTGGAACCTCCCATCCGGCGGCCAGGAACACAGAGGCCATGGGATCCTGGTCGGAGTGAACTTACATCAGAGAGCCCACACCATGGAACTGTGAGCAACCCAGCCGCTGGGACCTCAGAGCAGAAGGCCCACATCCCCAGCAGGATGGGAACCTGGCAGGAGTGTCCTGGCATCACTGGCTACACATCAGAAAACGTGGGGAGCCCAGCAGTTACGGTCTTAAGCCATAGGGACCTCATCAACCAGGGGAGGAGGCGCCCAGTGGGCTGCAACTGCCACGCGAGGGCCCACGTCGCCAAGGCGACGTGTGCGAGCCAGGCAGGAGTGACCTCACATCAGGGGGCCCACCTCACAGAAGACTGAGGGACCCAGCCAGGATCAGACTCTCACCAGAGGGCCCACATCACGAAGGGGATGGGAACCAGGCAGAAGTGTCCTCACGCCAGTGTGGCCACATCATCGAAAGGTGAGGCACCCAGCACGTGTGGCCTCAAACCAGAGAACCCACATCACCAACGGGCTGGGACTGAGGCAGGCAAGAGTAGCCTCACAACAGAGGGCCCACAGAATAAAAAATGTGAGGAATCCAGGAGCTGGACCCTCCCCCAACAGGCGGCCCAGGGCCACGAGGCTATGGGATCAAGGCTGGAGTGAACTCACACAAGAGGGCCCACACCATGGAACCGTGAGCAACCCAGCCGTTGGGACCTCAGAGCAGAAGGCCCACATCCCCCTGAGGATGGGAACCTGGCAGGAGTGTCCTCGCAACACTGGGCACACAGCAGAAAATATGGGGAGCCCAGGACTTAGGGCCTGACGCCGGAGGGCCCTGATCACCCAGGGGAGGAGGCTCCCAGCAGGCTCCAACTGCGACCAGAGGGCCCACGTCGCCAAGGCGACGAGTGCCAGCCAGGCAGGAGTGACCTCACAGCAGAGGGCCCACCTCACAGAACGTTGAGGGACCCAGGCAGGATCAGACGCTCACCGAAAGGCCCCCATTACCAAGGGGATGGGAAGCAGGCAGGAGTGTTCTCAAACCAGCGGGGCCACACCATCGAAAGGTGAGGAACCCAGCACATATGGCCTCAAACCAGAGGACCCACATCACCAAGGGGCTGGGAGTGAGGCACGCAGGAGTAGCCTCACACCAGAGGGCCCATAGAATAAAACAGGTGAGGACTCCAGCATTTGGAATCTCCCAGCATGTGGCCCACAGCACCAAATCTATGGGATCCTGGTCTGAGTGATGTCACACCACAGGTTCCACTTCATGAAACGGTGAGCTACGCAGCAACTGGGACCTCAGAGCAGAAGGCCCACATCCCCTTGGGGATGGGAACCTGCCACGAGTGTCCTCGAACCACTGGGCGCACATCAGAAAACGTGAGGGGAGCCCAGCAGTTAGGGTCTGACGACACAGGGCCCTCATCGCCGAGGGGAGGAGGCTCCCGGCAGGCTCCAACTAACACCAGAGGGCCCACGTCGCCAAGGCGATGTGTGCCAGCCAGGCAGGAGTGACCTCAAAGCAGAGGGCCCACGTCACAGAAGGGTGAGGAACCCAGCAAGGATCAGACTCTCACCAGAGGGCCCACATCACCAAGGGGATGGAAAACAGGCAGCAGTGGCCTCACACCAGTGGGGCCACATCACCGAAGGGTGAGGAACCCAGCACATGTGGCGACCAACCTGAGGACCCAAATCACGATGGGGCTGGGTGTGAAGCAGGCAGGAGTAGCCTCACAAGAGAGGGCCCATAGAATACGTAAGGCGAGGAATCCAGCAGTTGGAAGCTCCCAGCAAGCGACCCGGAGCACCGAGGCTATCGGGCCCAGGCCGGCGTGAACTCACACCAGAGAGCTCACATCATGAAACTGTGAGCAACCCAGCAGTTGGGACCTCAGAGCAGAAGGCCCACATCCCCATGGGTATGGAAACCTGGCAGGAGTGTACTCGCAGCACTGGGCGCACCTCAGAAAATGTGGGGAGCCCAGCAGTTAGGTCCTGAAGCCAGAGGCCCCTCATCACCGAGGGGAGGAGGCACCCAGCAGGCTCCAGCTGCCAACAGAGGGCCCACGTCACCAAGGTGACGTGTTCCAGCCAGGCAGGGGTGACCTCACAGAAGAGGGCCTACCTCACAGAAGGGTGAGGACCCCAGCCAGGATAAGACTCTCGCCAGAGGGCCCACATCACCAATGGGATGGGAACCAGGCAAGAGTGTCCTCACACCAGTGGGGCCACGTCAACGAAAGACGCGGAACCCAGCACACGTGGACTCAAATCAGAGAACCCACATCACGAAGGGGCTTGGAGTGAGGAAGGCAGGAGGAGCCTCACAACAGAGGGCCCACAGAATAAAAAAGCTGAGGAATCCATCAGTTGGCACCTCCCAGCACGCGGCCCAGAGCACGGAGGCTACGTGGTCCAGGCCGGAATGAACTCACACCCGAGGGCCCACATCGTGAAACTGTGAGCAACCCAGCAGATGGGACGTCAGAGCCGAAGGCCCACATCCCGATGGGGATGGGAACCTGGCAGGAGTGTCCTCGCACCACTAGGCGCACATCAGAAAATGTGGGGAGGCCAGCCGTTAGGGCATGACGCCAGAGGGCCCTCATCACCCATGGGAGGAGGCGCCCAGCAGGCTCTTACCGTTACCAGAGGGCCCTCGTCGCCAAGACGAAGTGTGCCAGGCAGGCAGGAGTGACCTCACAGCACAGGGCCAACCACACAGAAGGTTAGGGAACCCAGCCAGGATTACATTCCCACCAGAGGACCCACAACATCAAGGGTATGGCAACCAAGCAGGAGTGTACTCACACCAGCGGGGCCACACCATCGAAAGGTGAGGAACCCAGCACACGTGGCGTCAAACCAGAGGACCCACATCACCGAGGGGCTGGGAGTGTGGCCGGCAGGAGTAGACTCACAACAGAGGGACCATAGATTTAAAAAGGTGAGGAATCCAGCAGATCGAACCTCCTAGCATGCGGCCCAGGGAACCGAGTCTACGGGATCCAGACCGGAGTGAACTCACACCAGAGTGCCCACATCATGAAACTGTGAGTAACTCAGCCGCTGGGACCTCAGACCAGACGGCCCACATCCCCACGGGAACGGGAACCTGGCAGGACTGTCCTCGAACCACTGGGGGCACATTCAGAAAATGTGGAGACACCAGCAGTTAGGGCCTGACGCGAGAGGGCCCCCATCACCGAGGGGAGGAGGCCCCCGGCAGGCTCCAACTGCCACCAGAGGGCCCACGTCGCCAAGGCGAAGTGTGCCAGCCAGGCAGGAGTGACCTCACAGCAGAGGGCCCACCTCACAGAAGGGTGAGGAACGCAGCCAGGATCAGACTCCCACCAGAGGGCCCACATCACCAAGGGGATGGGAACCAGACAGGAGTGTCCTCACACCAGTGGGGCCACACCATCGAAAGGTGAGGAACCCAGCACACGTGGACTCAAACCTGAGGACCCACATCACCGAGGGGCTCTGAGTGAGGCATGCTGGAGAAATCTCACAACTCAGGGCCCATAGAATAAAAAAGGTGAGGAATCTAGCAGTTGGCACCTCCCAGCAGGTGGCCCAGAGCACCGAGGCTACGGGATTCAGGCCGCAGTGAACTCACAACAGAGGGCCCACATCATGGAACTGAGCAACCCAGACTTTGGGACCTCAGAGCAGAAGGCCCACGTCCCCAAGGGGATGGGAAGCTGGCAGGAGTGTCCTCGTACCACTGGGCGCACATCAGAAAATGTGGGGAGCCCATCAGTTAGGACCGGACGACAGGGGGCCCTCATCTCCGAGGGTAAGAGGCTCCCGGCAGGCTCCACCTGCCAACAGACGGCCCACATCGCCAAGGTGAAGTTTGCCAAGCAGGCAGGAATGACCTCCCAGCAGAGGGCCCAACTTACAGAAGGGTGAGGGACCCAGCCAGGATCAGACTCTCACCAGAGGGCCCACGTGACCAAGGGGATGGGAACCTGGCAGGCGTGTCCTCACGCCAGTGGGGCCACATCATCGAAATGTAAGAAACCCAGTACATGTGGCCTCAATCCAGAGGACCCACATCACCAAGGGGCTGGGAGTGGGGCAGGCAGGAGCAGCCTAACAACAGAGGGCCCATAGAATAAAAAAGGTGAGGAATCTAGCAGTTGGCACCTCCCAGCAGGTGGCCCAGAGCACCGAGGCTACGGGATTCAGGCCGCAGTGAACTCACACCAGAGGGCCCACATCATGGAACTGAGCAACCCAGACTTTGGGACCTCAGAGCAGAAGACCCACGTCCCCAAGGGGATTGGAAGCTGGCAGGAGTGTCCTCGCACCACTGGGCGCACATCAGGAAATGTGGGGAGCCCATCAGTTAGGACCGGACGACACAGGGCCCTCATCTCCGAGGGTAAGAGGCTCCCGGCATTCTCCACCTGCCAACAGACGACCCACGTCGCCAAGGTGACGTGTGCCAAGCAGGCAGGAATGACCTCCCAGCAGAGGGCCCAACTTACAGAAGGGTGAGGGACCCAGCCAGGATCAGACTCTCACCAGAGGGCCCACGTGACCAAGGGGATGGGAACCTGGCAGGCGTGTCCTCACGCAGGTGGGGTCACAGCATCGAAAGGTGAGGCACCCAGCACGTGTGGCCTCAAACCAGAGAACCCACATCACCAACGGGCTGGGTCTGAGGCAGGCAAGAGTAGCCTCACAACAGAGGGCCCACAGAATAAAAAATGTGAGGAATCCAGGAGCTGGACCCTCCCCCAACAGGCGGCCCAGGGCCACGAGGCTATGGGATCAAGGCCGGAGTGAACTCACACAAGAGGGCCCACACCATGGAACCGTGAACAACCCAGCCGTTGGGACCTCAGAGCAGAAGGCCCACATCCCCCTGAGGATGGGAACCTGGCAGGAGTGTCCTCGCAACACTGGGCGCACAGCAGAAAATATGGGGAGCCCAGGACTTAGGGCCTGACGCCAGAGGGCCCTGATCACCCAGGGGAGGAGGCTCCCAGCAGGCTCCAACTGCGACCAGAGGGCCCACGTCGCCAAGGCGACGAGTGCCAGCCAGGCAGGAGTGACCTCACAGCAGAGGGCCCACCTCACAGAACGTTGAGGGGCCCAGGCAGGATCAGACGCTCACCGAAAGGCCCCCATTACCAAGGGGATGGGAAGCAGGCAGGAGTGTTCTCAAACCAGTGGGGCCACACCATCGAAAGGTGAGGAACCCAGCCCATATGGCCTCAAACCAGAGGACCCACATCACCAAGGGGCTGGGAGTGAGGCACGCAGGAGTAGCCTCAAACCAGAGTGCCCATAGAATAAAACAGGTGAGGACTCCAGCATTTGGAATCTCCCAGCATGTGGCCCACAGCACCAAATCTATGGGATCCTGGTCTGAGTGATGTCACACCACAGGTTCCACTTCATGAAACGGTGAGCTACGCAGCAACTGGGACCTCAGAGCAGAAGGCCCACATCCCCTTGGGGATGGGAACCTGCCACGAGTGTCCTCGAACCACTGGGCGCACATCAGAAAACGTGGGGGGAGCCCAGCAGTTAGGGTCTGACGACACAGGGCCCTCATCGCCGAGGGGAGGAGGCTCCCGGCAGGCTCCAACTAACACCAGAGGGCCCACGTCGCCAAGGCGACGTGCTCCAGCCAGGCAGGAGTGACCACAAAGCAGAGGGCCCACCTCACGGAAGGGTGAGGAATCCAGCAAGGATCAGACTCTCACCAGAGGGCCCACATCACCAAGGGGATGGAAAACAGGCAGCAGTGGCCTCACACCAGTGGGGCCACATCACCGAAGGGTGAGGAACCCAGCACATGTGGCGACCAACCTGAGGACCCAAATCACGACGGGGCTGGGAGTGAAGCAGGCAGGAGTAGCCTCACAAGAGAGGGCCCATAGAATACGTAAGGCGAGGAATCCAGCAGTTGGAAACTCCCAGCAAGCGACCCGGGGCACCGAGGCTATCGGGCCCAGGCCGGAGTGAACTCACACCAGAGAGCTCACATCATGAAACTGTGAGCAACCCAGCAGTTGGGACCTCAGAGCAGAAGGCCCACATCCCCATGGGTATGGAAACCTGGCAGGAGTGTACTCGCAGCACTGGGCGCACCTCAGAAAATGTGGGGAGCCCAGCAGTTAGGTCCTGAAGCCAGAGGTCCCTCATCACCGAGGGGAGGAGGCACCCAGCAGGCTCCAGCTCCCAACAGAGGGCCCACGTCGCCAAGGTGACGTGTTCCATCCAGGCAGGGGTGACCTCACAGAAGAGGGCCTACCTCACAGAAGGGTGAGGAACCCAGCCAGGATAAGACTCTCGCCAGAGGGCCCACATCACCAAGGGGATGGGAACCAGGCAGGAGTGTCCTCACACCAGTGGGGCCACGTCAACGAAAGATGCGGAACCCAGCACACGTGGACTCAAATCAGAAAACCCACATCACGAAGGGGCTTGGAGTGAGGAAGGCAGGAGGAGCCTCACAACAGAGGGCCCACAGAATAAAAAAGCTGAGGAATCCATCAGTTGGCACCTCCCAGCACGCGGCCCAGAGCACGGAGGCTACGGGGTCCAGGCCGGAATGAACTCACACCCGAGGGCCCACATCGTGAAACTGTGAGCAACCCAGCAGATGGCACGTCAGAGCCGAAGGCCCACATCCCGATGGGGATGGGAACCTGGCAGGAGTGTACTCGCACCAATGGGGCCACATCCACATCATCGAAAGATGAGGAACCCAGCACATGTGGCCTCAAGCCAGAGGACCCACATAACCAAGGGGCTGGGAGTGAGACAGGCAGGTGGAGCCTAACAACAGAGGGCCCACAGAATAAAAAGGTGAGGAATCCAGCAGTTGGAACCCCCAGCATGCGGCCCGGAGCACCGAGGCTATGGGATCCAGGCAGGAGTGAACTCACACCAGACGGCCCCACACCATGAAAGTGTGAGCAAGCCAGCCTTTGAGTCCTCAGAGCAGAAGGCCCACATCCCCATGGAGATGGGAACCTGGCAGGGGTGTCATCGCACCACTCAGCTGTCATCAGGAAATGTTCGGGAGCCCAGCAGTTAGGGCAACAGTCTTTCCTCTTATACTAACTGATGCCGTTATGACGTGCCTAACTCAGGCCCTGAATTTAGTCCCGAGGCCGAGACACTGTCCCTAACTGAGGCCTAGATGCTCTTCCTAAATCTGGCCCAGAACTGTCCCTCACTAAAGCCCTAACACTACTTCTAACTCAGGCCCTGACACGGTACATAAAAGAGGCCCACATGCTAGTCCTAACGCAGGCCCTGACACTGTGTCTAACTAAGGCCCTGCTGCTGTCAATATCTAAAGTCCTGACATTATCCTGAGCTAATATCCTGACCCATGTCTTTCCAAGGTCCTGAAACTCTCCGAAAGTAAGCCCTGACGCTGTACCTAAGGGAGGACCTGAGGCTGTACCTATCAGAGGCCCTGAGAAGTTCTTTAATGAAGACCCTAATGCTGATACTACAGAGGCCATTATACTATTCCTATGTCATGCCCTGACACTGTCCCTCACTCAGGCTCTAAACATAGGCCTCACTTAGACCCTGCTGCCATACCTTAGTTAGGCTCTGACGCTGTCCCTCCATCAAGCCCTGACACTGGTCCTGATTAAGCTCCTCACACTGGTCCTAACTAAGGCCCTGATGCTCTCAATCACTAAGGTCTTCACGCTATCCCTGGCTCATTTACTGACACTATCCCTGGCCTGGAACCTGACTCTGTCCCGAGATAATTTCCTGTACCTTATCCTCACTGAAACGCTTATGTTCTCCCTAACAGAGGCCCAGACTAGTCCTAACTAAGGCCCTGACACTGTCTCTAACTGTGGCCCGGAATCTGTCCCTAATATAGGCCCTGCTGCCGGCAACAATTAAAATCTGGACACTATCCTGAGTTAATAAACTGACACATTTCTAACCAAGGTCCAGTCACTGTCCCTAATAAAGCTCTGTCGCTGTCCCTGTGTGAAGTCCTGAGGCTGTACCTAACTCAGAACCTGATCATGTCTTTAATAAAGACCCTATTGCTGACCCAACAAAGTGCTGATGCAGCTCCTACATCGTGCCCTGACAGTGTCCCCAGCTAAGGGCCTGATGCTAGGCCTCACTCAGGCCCTGTGACTCTCCTTAAGCCAGGCTCTGATGCTGTCCCTACCTGAAGTCCTGATACTAGTCCTAATTAAGGCCCTGATACTCTCAGTGACTAAGGTCTTGACACTACGCCTAGGTCATTTCCTGACACGATCCCTATACTTTACCCTAAGCCTGTTCCTTGCAACTGTCCTGCCTCTTATGCTAACTGAAGCCGTTTTGCTCTGCCTAACTCAGCCTCTGAATTCAGTCCCAAGACCGTGACACCGTCCCTAACTGAGGCCTAGATGTTCTTCCTAAATGTGGCCCAGAACTGTCCCTCACTCAAGCTCTAACACTATTCCTAACTCAGGCCCTGACACGGTACCTAACAGAGGCCGAGATGCTAGTCCTAATTCAGGCCCTGACACTGTGTCTAACTAAGGCCCTGCTGCCATCAGTATCTAAAGTCTTGACATTATCCTGAGCTAATATCCTGACCCATGTCTTTCCAAGGTCCTGAAACTCTCCCAAAGTAAGCCCTCACGGTGTCCCTAAGGGAGGCCCTGAGGATGTCCCTATCAGAGGCCCTGAGAATGTCTTTAACGAAGACCCTAATGCTGATCCTACAGAGGCCCTTATACTACTCCTAAGTCACACCCTGATACTGTCCCTCACTCAGGCCCTAAAGATAGGCCTCACTTAGGCCCTGTTGCCATATCTTAGTTAGGCTCTTATGCTATCCGTACATCAAGCCCTGACACTGGTCCTGATTAAGGCCCTGACACTGGTCCTAACTAAGGCCCTGTTGCTCTCAATCACTAAGGTCTTCACGCTATCCCTAGCTCATTTCCTGACACTATCCCTAGCCTGGAACCTGACTCTGTCCCGAGCTAATTTCCTGCCTCTTATCCTCACTGAAGCCCTAATGCTCTCCTTAACTAGGGCCCAGACTTGTCCTAACTAGGGCCCTGCCACTGTTTCTAACTATGGCCCAGAAACTGTCCCTAATATAGGTCCTACTGCCGGCAATAACTAAAATTCGGACACTATCCTGAGTTCAGAATCGGACCCATTTCTAACCAAGGTCCTGACACTATCCCTAAGAAAGCCCTGTCTCTGTCCCTAAGTGAAGGACTGAGGCTGTGCCTAACTTAGGCCCTGAAGCTATCCCTAACTCAGGCCTTGAAGCTGTGACCATCTCAGGCCGTGATCATGTCTTTAACTAAGACCCTGTTGCTGACCCAACAAAGGCCTTGATGCAGCTCCTACATCGTGCCCTGACAGTGTCCCCAGCTAAGGGTGTGACGCTAGCCCTCACGCAGTCCCTGTGGCTGTAAGTCAGGCTCTCACGCTGTCCTTACCTGAAGCCCTGACACTGGTTCTAATTAAGGCCCTGATACTCTCAGTGACTAAGGTTTTGACAGTATCCCTAGGGCATTTCCTGACACGATCCCTAAACTTTACCCTAAGCCTGTCCGGAGCAACTGTTCTGCCTCTTATGCTAACTGAAGCCCTGATGCTGTGAATACCTCAGGCCCTGAATTTAGTCCCAAGGCCATGACACTGTCCCTAACTAAGGCCTAGATGCTCATCCTAAATCAGGCCCTGATACTGTCCATAACTATGACCCTAACACTCCTGCTAACACAGACCCTGACACGGTACCTAACAGAGACCCAGATGGTAGTCCTATCTAAGGCCTTGACACTGTCCCTAACTAAGGCCCTGCTGCCGTCAATATTTAAAGTCCTGACAGTATCCTGAGCTTATTATATCCTGGCCCATGTTTTATTAAGGTCCTGAAACTGTCCCAAAGTAAGCCTTGACGCTGTCCCTACATGAGGCTGTGAGGCTGTCTCTCACAGAGGCCCTGAGAATGTCTTTAACAAACCCCTTAGGCTGTTCCTACCAAGGCCCTTATGCTGCTCCTAAGTCATGCCCTGACACTGTCCCCAGCTAAGGCACTGACTCTAGGCCTCACTCAGTCCTTGTCGCTCTCATAAGTCAGGATCTGACGCTGTCCCTACCTGAAGCCCTGACACTGGTTCTAAATTAGGCACTGATGCTCTAAGTAGCTATGGTTTTGACACTATCCCTACGTCATTTCCTGACGCTATTCCTAGACCTTAACCTAACCTTGTCTTTAGCTAATGTCGAGTCTCTTATGCTAATTAAATCCCTGATTCTGTCCCTAACTAAGACCCTGAATTTAGTCCCGAGCCCGTGAGCCGGTCTCTAACTGAGGCCTGGAGGCTGTCCTTATCAAAAGCCCTCAAATTATCTTTAACTGAGGCCCTGACACTCTCCCTAATTAAGGACTGAGACTGTCTCTAAGGCCCTGAGTCTGTCTTCAACTACTGGCCTCACTCTTTCCTTAACAAGGGTCCCGAAACATTCCCTAACTGAGACCCTGACACGGTCCCTAATAACTTGAGCTGTCCCTCATTAATGCCCTGATGCGGCCCATAAATGATGTACTGAAGATGGCACGAAGTTCCAGACGATGTCACTAATGACCCGAAATGTCTCTTACTAAGGCCCTCAAATTACCTCTAACTGAGGCCCTAAAGATGTCCATAACTAAGGCCCTGACACTATCTCGAACTAAGACCCTCAAGTTATCTTTAACTGAGGCCATGACAGTGTCCCTAACAAAGAACCTGACACTGTCTCTAACTAAGGCCCTGAGTCGGTCTTTACCTAACGGCCTCACTCTTTCCCCAACTACTCCCTGACGCTGCCCCTACCCAAGGCCCTGATGGTGTGCCTAATTGCCTGAGCTGTCTTTCACTAATACCCTGACCCTGTCCATAACTAATGCCCTGATGATGTCCCTAATGAACAGCCTGAAGTGTCTCTTACTAAGGCCCTCAAGTTTTTCTCTGAGGCCCTGACACTCTCCCTAATTAAGGCCTTGACACTGTCTGTAAATAATGGCCTGATGCAGCTCCTACCTGAGATGCTGATGCTCTCACTGAGACCTTGACGTCTCTACATGAGAAGCTGACACTGTAACTAATTTTCTGGCTTTTTCCTTAACTAACATCCTAATTTTGTCCCTAAATAACGCCCTGACACTGGTCCTAACTATGGCCCTGATGCTGGCCCTATCTAAGGCCCCAACGATGTCCCTAATAGACTTAGATGTCCCTCACTGTTGGCCTGACCCTGTCCCTCACCAAGGCCCTGACCCTCTTCCTAACTAACCTGTGATGATGTCTCTACCTGAGGCACTGTCACTGTCTATAATAACAGCCGACTCTTTCCCTAACACACTGATGCTGTCCCTAATAGCCTCATGTATCTCTCAATAACGCCCTGATCCTGTCCATAACTAAGGCCCTGAATATGTCCCTAAGTATGTCTCTGATGCTGTCCTTAACTAAGGCCCTGATGCTCTCTCTACGTAAGACACTGACACAATCTATAATAATGGCCTGACTGTTTCCCTAACTAATACCCTGATGTTATCGCTAATTGAGGCCCTGAAGATGTCCCTAATACCCTTAGGTGTTCCTCTGTGTCACCCTGATCCTGTCCATAGCTAAGGCCCTGAATATGTCCCTAGGTAAGTCTCTGACGCTGTCCCTAACTAAGGCGCTGATGCTGTCTCTACCTCAGAATCTGAAATTCTAATGTCCTGACTCTCCCTAACTAACATCCTGATGCTGCCCCTAAGTGAGGCCCTGACACTCTTCTTCACTAAGGACTTGCCGCTGTCCCTACCTAAAACCCTGACACCGTCTGTAACTAATGACCTGACTCCCTAACTAACAGCCTAGTTTGGGCCCTAACTAACACCCTGACACTGGTTCTAATTATGGCCATAATGCTGGTTCTAAGGCCCTGAAGATATCCCTAAGTAACAGCCTGAACTGTGTCTAACGAAGGCTCTCACGTTATCTCTAAGTGAAGCACTGACACTGTCCCTAACTTAGGCCCTTATAGTCTAAACTGTCACTAAATAATGCCCTGATCCTGTCCATAAGTAAGGTCCTGAATATGTCCCTAAGTGCATCTCTGACGATGTCCTTAACAGCCTGAACTCTCTTCAAGTTATCTCTGAGGCTCTGACACTGGCCCTTCCTAAGGCCTCACCCCAGGGTTGTCCAAGGCTGCTGGGCGGTTTTCTCTTGTCCGCATCTCTAGCCAGCGGCCTGCCATCGGCCACTCTAAGATTCTGCGATACAGTGGTCCCACGTGGGATGTGCCTGTGTAGGCTCACCTGCGGGAGGAGAGTCATGGCCACTCCGCCTTCCAGGGGACTGTGGCTCAGGGTAGGAGCCTCACAGCCAGTGTCTGGACACAGGGTTCTGTGTCCTTGTTTGTTGTAAATCCCTTGGAGTTACCTCTAACATTTTTGAATGGATATCGCCCCCTCTGCATATTTATAATATAAATTACTTACCACATTAAAATCCAGGAATGACATTCTTAGAACGAGCAGGAGAACACTGGATGCCCCCCCCCAATGATCTATTACTTGGAGGATTTAAAATTCTAATGAGAAAACACTCACTCTCCTCACCCTCCTGGGCGTCAGCACAAGGCGGGAATCAGCTGCATCCTTTATTTATCTCTCTGATTTTCCAGAACCTTTCCTTCCAGGAGAGATCTCTGGGCTCTTTGGGAGCTGTGAGTGGTGGCTGTCAGGTAAATCTGAGACTGAAAAGCAAGAGAAAGACAGACAGAGGAGGAGATGAGAATCGGTGACGGGGAGAAGCAGGGGCGTCCACGTTCAATCGCAGGCTGAGAGTCTGGGTTAGTCTCCAGCGAAGCTAAGGACCACCAGGGTCTGGCCCCACTGGCCTTGTCACCTGGTGTGGGGACTGGGGACAGCCAACCCCCCATGGCCACTCTCAGAGAAATCAGGGCGGTGGGAGGGCACCCCTGAGAGCCAGATTGAAAATGGTCATGCTGTGAAATAATAAGATGCCCTTTCAGAAAAGTGAAGACTGTTCTCTTGGTTCTCAGAGACTTGCAAATACTCTGTGTCCTTCTGGAGGCATGCCGAAGCCTTCAGCCTTTGAGGGCAGTAATGGGAGTGCATCTGGGCTCAAAACCATCCAGCACTCACTCCCTGAGGGTGCTGAGGATGACCCGTGTCCACCCCTCGGGTGCTGTGGGACCTGAAATCCCCTGATCACCGAGGACGGGAGGGGCCCCACAGACACTCCACTGGACCACCGGGGGCTTGGCTGCTGGGCTACAGTCCTTTATCAGATACATGGTTTGCAAACATCTTGGGCCATTTTGGATGGTGGACTATCTTATTCCTTGCTCCTTTTATACACAACTGTTTTTCATCTTGAGGAAGTCCAATTCATCTATTTTGTCTTTTGTTGCTTGTGCTTTTGGTAGATCTAAGAAATCATGACCAAATCCAAGGTCATGAAGACTTACTCTCATGTTTTCTTCTAGGAGTTTTCTAATTTTGGTTCTTGCGTCTAGGCCTTTGGTCCATTTTGCATCTAGGCCTTTGGTTGATTTTGTATATGAGGTGGGGGGAGGTAAGGGTCCAACTTTACTCTTCTGCATGTGGGTATCCAGTTGTTCCAGAACCTGTGCTCACTGTTTGGGAGAAAATACCTGCAAATGACGTGACCAACAAGGGCTTAAATCTAAAATATACAAACAGCTCATACAACTCAAAAGAGAAAAAAAATCAAAAAATAGGCAGAATTTTAGAAGGTCTAAATAGACATTTCTCCAAGGACATACAGATGGCCAAGAGGCACGTGAAAAGATGCTCCACATCGCTAATTATTAGAGAACGCAAATCAAAACTACAGTGAGTTATCACCCCGTAGTGGTCAGAATGGCCATCATTAAAATGTCTAGAAATAAATGCTGGAAGGGGTGTGGAGAAAAGGGAACCCTCCTACACTACTGGTGGGAATGTAAATTGATGCAGCCGCTATGGAAAACAGTATGGAGGTTCCTCAAAAACTAAAAATAGAATTACCATATGAACCAGCAATCTCATTCCTGGGCACACATCCAGACAAAACTATAATTCGAAAAGATACGTGCACCCCAGCATTCACAGCAGCACTCTTCACAATAGCCAAGACACGGAAGCAACCTGAATGTCCCTCAACAGATGAATGGATGTTGAAGATGTGGTACATATATACAATGGAATATTACTCAGCCATAAAACAGAATGAAATAATGCCATCTGCGGCTACATGGATGGACCTAGAGATTATCATACAAAGTGAAGTAAGTCAGCCAGAGAACAACACATACCATGTGCTATCACTTATATGTGGATTATAAAATGAGACCCAAATGAACCTATCTACAGAACAAAAACACACTCACAAATATAGAAAACAGACTTGTGGTTGTCAAGGGTAAGACAGGGGAGAGGGATGGATTGGGAGTTTGGGATTAGTAGATGCAAATTATTATATATAGGATGGATAAACAAGGTCTTACTGTACAGCACAGGGAACTGTACTCAATACCCTGTAATTAACCATAATGGAAAAGAATATGAAAAATATGTATATATGTATGTTTGTATATATAAATCACTTTGCTGTACAGTAGAAATTAACACAACATTGTAGGAGCACGGACACTCCGGTCAGACTCAAGGTGACCTCTGGAGCCAGGACAGAGGCCCGGCCTCTCTGTGGGCAGGCAAACCCACACCGCACAGGCCCTGGTGCAGTGCCCGTTCCGTGGGGTCAGGTGGGTGCACGCAGGTCAGCCAGTGTCTGTGTGTCTCAGCCTGCAACCACAGACCACTCTGTCCTGCTCTGCTCACAAGAGCAAGGCCAATGGAGGGACAACAGGGGTGGGAACAAAGCCGGGTCATGGTCTGGCCGGGTGAGAAAGGATCCAAGGAGCGAGAACCCGGCTGCCCTTGCCTGGTGAGCCGAGAGCTGACGTCCACCCTGTGGGCAGCCCCTCTCCCCACGTCCCGAGGTAAGGCTGCCTTTCCTGCACCCTGGGCAGTGTCATGCCTGTGTATACAGCAGGACGCACAGCAGTGCACGCAGCAGGCCTGATGCCTGCCCTTGCCATGTACTTGGGGGCTTCCTGAGGGTGGAACATCCCGACAGGACACGGGCCGACCCCGAGCAGGATGTAGGGGTGAAGCGTTTGGGAGCCTCTGGAGGGGATCCTCACCTGTCTGCACAGGCGGACTGAGGACACCGACCAAGGGTGAGCAGGTGGGGAGCTCCGGAAGGATCCTAGGACTTCCCAATATAAAGGACTTCCCTTTCCTCCCTGTTGTGGATGACTTGGATGTGGTAGAAACAGCGGGATTTTGGAAGTTCAATTTTCCACATCATTCCACCAAGAAAAACTGTTAGAAATAATAAATGAATTCAGTAAAGACACAAAATCAGTACACACAGCTCAACTGCATTTCTAAACACTAATAATGAACCATCAGAAAGAGAAAAAAAACCTATTTACAACCGCATCAAAAAGAACAAAATACCAAGGAATAAATTTAACCGAGGATGTGAAAGACCTGAAAACTTTAAGACACTCATGAAGACACTGAAGAAGACACAAGTCGGTGGAAAGACTCCCCGTGCTCATGGAAAGCAAGAATTACTGATGCTAAAATGTCCGTTCTACCCAAAGCGGTGCACACAGGGAAGGCAGGCCGTCCTGAAATTCCAATGGTGTTTTTCACAGAAATGGAGCAAATCCTCCTGAGATGTGTGTGGAGCCACAAAGGACCCCGAAGAGCCAAGGCGACCCTGAGAAAGGAGAACGGGCCGCAGGCATCTCCCTCCCTGACTTCACACTTCATCACGAAGCTACAGTCCCCAAAACAGTGCGGAACTGGCTCAAAACAGGCGCACAGACCAGAGCGACGGGACGGAGAGCCCAGAACACATCCTGCACGGTGGGGGGGGGGGGGCATTAAGTTACGACAAGGGGACCAAGGACACACCAAGCGGAAGGGCAGCCCCACGGTAAACGGTGCGGGGAAGACTGCACACCCCATAACCCACGCGTCTCCACCGCACGCCAGCCTGACCAAACACCCAGCTTTGCACACCAAGGCCTTCCTGGGTCGCATGAAGACTGACCCCCGCAGCAGTCAGTCGCCCCCAGGAAGCTTCTCCCCACTGTTCTTCACTGTCTCCTCACCTGTTCCTCCGGCGTCGCCTGCGTCCTCAGGAAACCCAGCTCCCGTCAGCGTGGACGCAGCCCCACGTTGTCCTGAAGCCGAAACCACAGCGAGTCCTTGAGGAGACCAAGCGCCCGTCAGCAGCCACAACCCGGCCGTGCCTGAGGAGACACAACTCCCCTCAGCTGCGCTCGGAGCGGGGTCCGCGGGGAACGCGCATGCGCTGTGGGTCACAGAGGCGGGATCAGCGCCACCCTGTGGTCGGTGCGGGAAGTGCAGGCCGCCCCTCCCTCACGGGTCACTGGAGACAGAGACCCTGCTGGCAGAACTGCTGAACCCATTAAATTGTGGAAATCAAACAAATGAAGACAATATCCCATAGCTTCTACAAAGTAGTTAGGGAACAATGAATTGGAAACCATATGGAATAAAATGAATGTAGATACGAGCTTTACAACTTACACCAAATTCACACAAAATGATTCAGAGACAAGTTTGAAATGCAAAACTATTCAAAATTATAGGAGAAAACATAAAAGAAAATTGATATGAGCTTGGGCTTGGTCATGTCCATCACAAGCTTTGTGGTTTTAACACACAACACGAAAAAGGAGTCCAGAAAGAAAAACAAGGGATTCTGTGGACTTTATAAAATTAAAGATTTCTACTGTGTGAAAAACCTCATTCAGAAAATCGAAAGACAGCACACACTGCGGGGAAAAAACTGCAAACATATCTAATAAAGAATTTGTCTCAAAATATACAAAGAACTACAACACAACCCCATTAAAAATAGGGAAAGCTCTAAATAGACACCTGGTCAAAGAAGGTACAGAGATAGTATACAAAACTCTGCCCAGGACTGTGGGGCAGAGAAACAGTGGTCCAGTTCAACTCCCTGAGTCATGTGTGACCCAGGACTAGTTCTGTCCTTCCTGGAGGCCTCAGAGTGATGGGGAGGGAGGAAGGGGAAGAGGGTGGATTCTGCTTAAACCTAACTCTAACCCCGACCACTCTCACCACTTGCATTCAACATGGTCTAGGAAGTCCTAGACACAGTAATTACATGAGAAAAAGAAATAAAAGGAATCCAATGACAGAGGAAAAAGTAAAACTGTCACTGTTTGTAGATGAGATGATGTTTTATATTTCATTTATTTATTCATTCACTTATTTATTCTGGTTTCGTTGGGTCTTAGTTGTGGCAGGTGAGCTCCTTAGTTGCGGCAGGCAGGCTCCTTAGTTGTGGCATGCGAACTCTGAGTTGTGGCATGCATGTGGGATCTAGTTCCCTGACCAGGGATCAAACCCAGGCCCCCTCCATTGGGAGCGCGGAGTATTAACCTCTGGACCACTGGGGAAGTCCCGACATGATGTTTTACTTCGAAAATCCTTAAGATGACCCCCCAAGACAAATAGAATTCATTGGAAAATTCAGTTAAGTTGCAGGATACAAAATTAACCTATAGAAATCAGTTGCATCTCTATCCACAGTCAACAAACTTTCAGAATGAAAAATTAAGAAAACAAACCCATTGACAATGGTATTAACAAAAATGAAATACCTAGGAATACATCTAACCCAGGAGGTAAAAGACCTGTACTCAGAAAACTGGAAGACACTGATGAAAGAAACTGGAGACGACACAGACAAATGGACAGATATAATGTGTTCATGGACTGGAAGAATTCATATTGTTAAAATGATTCCACACCCCAGAGCAATCTAGAGATTTGATGCCATTCTTATCAAAATACCAATGGAATTTTATGAGAACTAGAACAAAGTATTCTGATATGTGTAATGAAACAGAAAGTTACCTGAGTAGTCAATACGATCTTAAGAAAGAAGCACAAACTTGGACATATCACACTCCCTGTTTCAAACTATACTACATATGTAGAGTAATCAAGACACTATGGTATAGGAACAAAAGAAATACACATAGATCCATGGAACAGAATTGAGAGCCCCAAGATAAACATAGGCATATATGGTCAATTCATCTATGACAAAGGAGGTGAGACTATACAATGGGGAAAAGATAGCCTCTTCAATGAATGGTGGTGGGAAAACTGGACAACTATATGCACAAGGATAAAACTGGAATCCTTTCTTATACCACCAACACAAGCAACCTCAAAATGAATCAAATACTTCAATGTAAGACCTAAAGCCATAAAGCTCCTTGAAGAAAACATAAGCAGTCTGCTCTTTGACATCCGTCTTAGCAACATTTTCTGGATCTGTCTCCCCAAGCAAGAGAAACAAAAGCAGAATAAACCAATGGGACTCCATCACCGAGGGGAGGAGGCTCCCAGCAGGCTACATCTGACACCAGAGGGCCCACGTGGCTAAGGCGAAGTGAGCCAACCAGGCAGGATTGACCTCAGAGCAGAAGGCCCACCTCACAGAACGGTAAGAAACCCAGCCAGAATCAGACTCTCACCGAAGGACCCACATCACAAAGGGGAAGGGGACCAGGCAGGAGAGTTATCACACCAGTGGGGCCATATCATCAAAATGTGAGGAACCCAGCACATGTTGCCACAAATCAGAGGACCCACATCACCAAGTGGCTAGGAATAAAGCAGGCAGGAGTAGCCTCACAACAGAGGGACCATAGAATAAAAATAGTGAGGAATCCAGCAGTTGCCACCTCCAAGCAGGTGGCCAAGAGCACCGAGGCTATGGGATCCAGGCCGGAGTGAATTCACACCAGAGGGCCCACATCATGAAACAGTGAGCAACCCAGCAGTTGGGACCTCAGAGCAGAAGGCCCACATCCCCATGAGGATGGGAACTTGGCAGGAGTGTCCTCGGACCACTGGTAGCACATCAGAAAATATGAGGAGCCGAGCAGTTAGGGCCTGACACCAGAGGGCCCTCATCACCGAGGGGAGGAGGCTCCCAGCAGGCCCCAACTTACACCAGAGGGCCCATGTCACAAAGGCGACCTGTGAAAGCCAGGCAGGAGTGACCTCACAGCAGAGGGCCCACCTCTGAGAAGAATGAGGAACCCAGGCAGGATCAGACTCTCACCACAGGGCCCACATACCCAAGGGGATGGGAACCAGGCAGGAGTGACCTTACAACAGTGGGGGAACATCCACAACATCGAAAGGTGAGGAACCCAGCACATGTGTCCTCAAACCAGAGGACCCACATGACCAAGGGCCTGGGAGTGAGGCAGGCAGGAAGAGCCTCACAACAGAGGGCCCATGGAATAGAAAAGGTGAGGAATGCAGTAGTTGGAACCCCCCCCCCCAGCAGGCGGCCCTGGGCACTTAGTCTATGGAATCCAGGCCGCAGTGAACTCACACCAGAAGGCTCCACACCATGAACGTGTGAACAAGCCAGCCGTTGCGACCTCAGTGCAAAAGGCCCACATCCACATGGGGATTGGAACCTGGCAGGAGTGTCCTGGCATCACTGGGTGCACATGAGAAAACGTGGGGAACTCATTAGTTAGGGCCTGACGCCAGAGAGCCCTCATCACCCAGAGGAGGAGGCGTTCATCAGGCTCCAACTGCCACCAGAGGGCGTACGTCGCCAAGTCCAAGTGTGTCAGCCAGGCAGGAGTGATCTCACAGCAGAGGACCCACCTGACAGAAGGGTGAGGTACCCAGGCAGGATCAGACTCTCACCAGAGAGCCCAAATCACCAAGGGGATGGGAACCAGGCAGGAGTGTCCTCACACCAGTGGGACAAAATCCACATCACAGAAAGGTGAGAAAACCAGCACATGTGGCCTCAAATCAGAGGACCCACATCACGAAGGGGCTGGGAGTGAGGCAGGCAGGAGGAGGCTCACAACAGAGGCCCCATAGAATAAAAATGGTGAGGAATCCAGCACTTGGAATCTTCAAGCAGGCGGCCCTGAGCACCAACGCTATGGGATCCAGACCAGAGTGAACTCACAGCAGAGAGCTCACATCATGCAACTGTGAGCAACCCAGCCGTTGGAACCTCAGAGCAGAAGACCCACATCCCCATTGGGATGGGAAACTGGTAGGAGTGTCCACGCACCACTGGGCACACATCGGAAAATATGGGCAGCCCAGCAGTTAGGGCCTGACACCAGAGGGCCCTCATCACCGAGGCCAGGAGTCTCCCAGCAGGCTCCAACTGCCACCAGAGGTCCCACATCGCCAAGGCGATGTGTGCCAGCCAGGCAGTAGCTACCTCACAGCCGAGGGCCCACGTCACAGAACACTGAGGAACCCAGCAAGGATCAGACTCTCACCAGAGGGCCCACATCACCAAGGGGATGGAAACAAGGCAGGAGTGTCCTCACACCAGTTGGGCCACATCATCAAAAGGTGAGGAACCCAGCACATGTGGCCTCAAACCCACATCACCAAGGGGCTGGGAGTGAGGCAGGCAGGAGGAGCATCACAACATAGGACCCATATAATAAAAAAGGTGAGGAATCCAGCAGTTGGAACCTCCCACCTGGCGGCCCAGAGCCCTGAGGCTATGGGATCCAGGCCAGAGTGAATTCACTCAGGAGGGCCCACATCATGAAACTGGGAGCAACCCAGCAGTTGGGACCTCACAGCAGAAGGCCCACATCCCCATGGGCTGGGAACCTGGTAGGAGTAATCTTGCACCACTGGGCGCACATCAGAAAATGTGGGGAGTGCAGCAGTTAGGGCCTGATGCCATAGAGGCCTTCATCCCTGAGGGGAGGAGGCTCCCAGCAGGCTCCAAAAGACACCAGAGGGCCCACGTCGCCAAGGTGACCTGTGCCATGCACGAGTGACCTCACAGCAATAGGCCCACCTCACTGAACGGTGAGGAACCGAGGCAGGTTCAGACTCTCACCAGAGGGCCCACATTACCAAGGGGATGGGAACAAAGCAGGAGTGTCCTCACACCAGTGGGGCCACATCCACATCTTCGAACCCAGCACATGTGGCCTCAAACCAGAGGAACCACATCAACAAGGGGCTGGGAGTGAGGCAGGGAGGAGGAACCTCACAACATAGGGCCCATGGAATAGAAAAGATGTGGAATCCAGCAGTTGGAATACCCAGCATGCGGCCCGGAGCACCTAGGTTATTGGATCCAGGCCGCAGTGAACTCACACCAGAGGGCCCCATACCATGAATGTTTGAGCAATCCAGACATTGGGATCCCAAAGCAGAAGGCCCACATCCCCATCGGGATGGGAACTTGACATCACTGTCCAGGCACCACTGGGCGCACATCAGGAAATGTTGGGGAGCCCAGCACTTAGGGCCTGATGCAAGAAGGGCCCTCATCACTGAGGGGAGGAGGCTCCACCTGACACCAGAGGGCCCACGTCGCCCAGACGACGTGTGCCATGCAGGAAAGACCTCACAGCAGTGGAACCACCTCACAGAACGGTGAGGAACCCAGGAAGGATCAGACTCTCGCCAGAGGGCCCACGTCACCAAGGGGATGGGAAACAGTCAGGAGTGTATTCACACCAGAGGGGCCACATCATCGAAAGTTGAGGAACCCAGCACATGTGGCCTCAAACCAGAGGACCCACATCACCAAGGGGCTGGGAGTGAGGCAGGCAGGAGGAGCCTCACAACCGAAGTTCCATGGAATACAAAAGGAGAGGAATGCAGCAGTTGGAACCCCCAAGCAGGCGGCCCAGAGCACCGAGGCTATGGGATCCAGGGTGCAGTGAACTCACCCGGAGGGCCCCACACCATGAAAGTGTGAGCAAGCCAGCCGTTGGGACCTCAGAGCAGAAGGCCCATAGCACCTTGGGGATGGGAACCTGGCAGGGGTGTCCTGGCACCAATGGGCGCACATCAGGCACCATTGGGCGAACATCAGGAAATGTGGGGGAGCCCAGCAGTTAGGGCCTGACTCCAGAAGGGCCCTCATAACTGAGGGGAGGTGGCTCCCAGCAGGCTCCAATGGACACCAGACAGCCCACGTCACCAAGGCGACGTGTGCCAGGCAGGAGTGACCTCACAGAAAAAGGCCCATCTCACATAACGATGAGGAACCGTTATGGCCCTCAGAGGATTCCTCCCCGTTCTGAGCCGGACCCTCTTCTGTGAGATCACTCCTCCCTGGCACAGCTCCCCCATCAGGCCCTAACACTCTGGTGAGAGTTAGGGCCTGACATCAGAGGTTCCTCATCACCAAGAAAATCACACAGCATGTTCTTCGCACAATTGGGCGCACATTAGAAAATATGGGGAGCCCAGCAGTTAGATCCTGACATCAGAGGTTCCTCATCACCGAGGGGCGGAGGTTCCCAGCATACTCCAACTTACACCAGATGTCCCACTTGGCCAAGGTGACATGTGCCAGACAGGAGTGACCTCACAGCAGAGGGCCAACATAACAGCCAGGCCAGAGTGATCTCACAGCAGAGGGCCGACCTCACAGAATGGTGAGGAACCCAGGCAGGATCAGACTCTCACCAGAGGGCACACATCACCAAGGGGATGGGAACCGTGCAGGAGTGTCCTCACACCAGTGGGGCCACATCCACATCATTGAAAGTTGAAGAACCAAGCACATGTGGCCTCCAACCAGAGGACCCACATCACCATGGCGCTGGGAGTGAGGCAGGCAGGAGGAACCTCACAACAGAGGGCCCATGGAAGAGAAAAGGTGAGGAATCCAGCAGTTGGAACACCTCAGCAGGCAGCCCGGTGCACCGAGGCCATAGGATCCAGGCCACAGTGAAGTCTCACCAGAGGGTCCCACACCATGAAAGTGTACGCAAGCCAGCCGGTGGGATCTCAGAGCCCAAGGTCCACATCCCCATGGGGATGGGAACCTCGCAGAGGTGTACTCGCACCAGTGGGTGCACATCAGGAAATGTAGGGGAGCCCAGCAGTTAGGACCGTTCACCAGAGGGGCCGTCATCACCAAGGGGAGGAGGCTCCCAGCAGGCTCCAACTGACACCAGAAGGTCCACGTCGCCAAGGTGACCTGTGCCATGCACGAGTGACCTCACAGCTGAGGGTCCACCTCACAGAATGGTGAGGAACCCAGGCAGGATCAGACTCTCACCAGAGGGCCCACATCACCAAGGGGATGGGAACCAGGCAGGAGTGTCCTCACACCAGTGGGGCCACATCCACATCATCGAAAGGTGAGGAACCCAGCACATGTTTCCTCAAACCAGAGGATCCACATCCCCAAGGAGCTGGGACTGAGGCAGGCAGGAGGAGCCTCACAAGAGAGGGCCCATGTAATAAAAAAAGTGAGGAATCCAGGAGTTGGAAACCCCCAGGAGGCCGCCTGGGGTACAGAGGCTATGGGATCCACGCAGCAGTGAACGCACACCGGAGGGCCCCACACAATGAAAGTTTGAGCAAGCCAGCCGTTGGGACCTCACAGCAGAAAGTCCACATCCCCATGGGTATGGGAACTTGGCAAGGGTATACTCGCACCACTGAGCGCACATCAGGAAATGTGTGGGAGCCCAGCAGTAAGGGCCTGATGCCAGAGGGGCCCTCATCCCCGAAGGGTGGAGGCTCCCAGCAGGCTCCGACTGACAGCAGAAGGCCCGCGTCCGCAAGGCAAAATATGCCATGCAGGAGTGACCTCACAGCACAGGGTTCACCTCACAGAACTGTGAGGAAGCCAGGCACGAACAGAGTCTCACCAGAGGGCCCACATCACCAAGGGGATGGGAACCAGGTAGAAGTGTCGTCACACCACTGGGGTCACATCCACGTCATCTAAAATTGAGGAACCCAGCACATGTGGCCTCAAACCAGAGGACCCACACACAAAGGGGCTGCAAGTGAGGCAGGCAGGAGGAGCCTCACAACAGAGGGCACATGAAACAAAAAAGGTGGGGAACCCAGCAGTTGGAACCCCTCAGCAGGCGCCCCAGAACAGTGAGACTATGGGATCCAGGCCCCAGTGAACTCACACCAGAGGGTCCCACACCATGAAAGTGGAGAAAGCCAGACGTTGGGACCACAGAACGGAAGGCACACATAACCATGTGTATGGGAACCTGGCATGGGTGTCCTCGCACCACTGGCCGCACATCAGGAAATATGGGGGAGCCCAGCAATTAGGCCCTGACGCCAAAGGGGCTCTAATCACCGAGGGAAGGAGTCTCCTAGCAGACTCCAACTGACAACAGAGGCTCACGTCGCCAAGGCGACATGTGCCAACCAGGCATGAGTGACCTCACAGCAGAGGGCCCACATCACAGAATGGTGAGGAACCCAGGCAGGATCAGACTATCACCAGAGGGCCCACATCACCAAGGGGCTGGGAGTGAGGCAGGCAGGAGCAGCCTCACAACAGAGGGTCCACAGAATAAAAAGGGTGAGGAATCCAGCAGTTGGAACCTCCCATCAGGCAGCCAGGAGCACAGAGGCCATGGGATCCTGGTCGGAGTGAACTTACATCAGAGAGCCCACACCATGGAAGTGTGAGCAACCCAGCCGTTGGGACCTCAGAGAAGAAAGCCCACAGCCCCAGCAGGATGGGAACCTGGAAGGAGTGTCCCGGCATCACTGGCTGCACATCAGAAAAAGTGGGGAGCCCAGCAGTTAGGGTCTTAAGCCATAGGGACCTCATCAACCAGGGGAGGACGCGCCCAGCGGGCTCCAACTGCCACCCGAGGGCCCACGTCACCAAGGCGACGTGTGCGAGCCAGGCAGGAGTGACCTCACATCAGAAGGCCCACCTCACAGAAGTCTGAGGAACCCAGCCAGGATCAGACGCTCACCAGAGGGCCCACATCACGAAAGGGATGGGAACCAGGCAGGAGTGTCCTCGCACCACTGGGCGCACAGCAGAAAATATGGGGAGCCCAGGACTTAGGGCCTGACGCCAGAGGGCCCTGATAACCCAGGGGAGGAGGCTCCCGGCAGGCTACAACTGACACCAGAGGGCCCAAGTCGCTAAGGCGACGTGAGCCTGCCAGGCAGGAAGGAGTGACCTCACAGAAGAGGACCCACCTCACAGAACTGTGGGGAAACCACCCAGGATCAGACTCTCACAAAAGGGCCCACATCACCGAGGGGAAGGGAACCAGACAGGAGGGTCCTCACACCAGTGGGGCCACTTCATCGAAAGGTGAGGAACCCAGCACATGTTGCCACAAACCAGAGGACCCACCTCACCAAGGGGCTGGGAGTGTGGCACGCAGGAGTAACCTCACAAGAGAGGGACCATAGAAAAAAGAAGGTGAGGAATCCAGCAGTTGGAACCTCCAAGCAAGCTGCCCAGAGTACCGAGGCTATGTGATCCAGGCCAGAGTGAACTCACACCGGAGGGCCCACCTCATGAAACTGTGAGCAACCCAGCAGTTTGGACCTCAGAGCAGAAGGCCCACATCCCCATGAGGATGGGAACCGAGCAGGAGTGTCCTCGCACCACTGGGCGCACATGAGAAAACGTGGGGAGCCCAGCAATTAGGGCCTGACGCCAGATGGGCCCTCATCATCGAGGGGAGGAGGCTCCCAGCAGGCTCCAACTGACACCAGAGGGCTCACGTCGCAAAGGGGACATGTGCCTAGCAGGAGTGACCTCACAGCAGAGGGCCCACCTCACAGAAGGATGAGGAACCCAGACAAGATCAGACTCCCACCAGAGGGCCCACATCACCAAGGGGATGGAAAACAGGAAGCAGTGGCCTCACACCAGTGGGGCCACATCATCGAAAGGTGAGGAACCAAGCACATGTGGCCTGAAACCAGAGGACCCACACCAACAAGGGGCTGGGAGTGAGAGGAAGGAGGAGCCTCACAACAGAAGGTCCATGGAATAAAAATATTTAGGAATCCAGAAGTTGGAACCCCTCAACAGGCAGACAGGAGCACCGAAGCTATGGGTTCAGGCCGCAGTGAGCTCACACCAGAAGGCCCCACACCATGATATTGTGAGCAAGCCAGCCGTTGGGACCTCACAGCAGAAGGCCCACATCCCCTTCGGGATGGGTCCCTGGCAGGGGTGTCCTGGCAACACTGGGCGCACAACATGAAATGTAGGGGAGCCCAGCAATTAGGGACTGACTGCAGATGGGCCCTCATCACCGAGGGGAGGAGCCTCCCAGCAGGCTCCAACAGACACCAGAGGGCCCACGTCGCAAAGGCGTCGTGTTCCAGCCAGGCAGGAGTGACCTCACAGCAGAGGGCCCACCTCACAGAACGCTGAGGAACCCAGGCAGGATTAGACTCTCACAATCCACTTCGCAGCTGTTCTCTCTCCGCGGGTTCTGAAGGCTCTTCTGAAGAGTTTCCTGAGGGTGCCGGAAACAGGGAAGTAGCCGTCAGGCCCACGAGGATACCAACCCTCTCAAGCGAAAGGCTACCAGCCTCAGACGCTTGGGCTCGCTTTCGTACATAAAACCGCACTGTGCTTTGAAGGTTCCTGGCACCCAGCTTGCCAGTCGAACTACCACCGTGTCTTAGGGTTCCCAGGGTTTCCATGCCGTCACAATGTCCAATTGTTAGGCCTAAGACGGCAGGGTGTCCGGGAGCTCTAAAGGAGACCTTAAGAAGGCAGGCCTTTTGGCTCCTTCCCCCGAGAGACCAGCTCCCCCGGATCCTCTGCCATCAGTTAGTTGATTTCAGAATACCTGTGCGCACCCTCATTGCTCCTCGACGTAAGAGACGAACAGAATGACCATAAAGGGAGGAAGCCTTCTGAGTCCAGCACAGAGGCAGTGTCTCTCACTCAGCATTCCCACAACAGCTGAGAGCACCAGGGTATGGGACAGAGAGAGGGAGAAGGAGAGCCGTAACCCCGAGCCTTTCCACAATATACTATAGGCATCACCCTTCAAGCCCATGTAAGTTTCACAGAGAACACACCGGGCCTCAGTGTGCCTTCCTGTGGGTAAGGAAAATTTGCTTTCCATTCCTTGGGTGGCACACTGGCTGGCTCAGGACTGCCCTACCACAGAGACTCAGGATGCGCAGCCCGATTTGTCGAGATCAGCCCCCTCGGCACTTCCACGGATGAAGCCAACTCGGGAAAGAGCCGTTCAAAAGCCGGGGACCGTGGTGGCTTCCACTAGTCTTCACAGCTGGAACACCTTGAAGGAGAGGAGCTGCTGAAGTCCGCTAGCAAAGTCTTCTAATCCGAAGAGGAGCCTTTCATTTCAAGTGGCTTCCGAAGGCCTTGATGCATTCTCGCGGTTCTCTAGAGTGGAGGCCTGTCGCCTGGCAGACTCACCCATCGGCCTGCTTCTCTGGCTGGGATTCGGACACACCGCCAGCTGCAGCCAAAAGGGACAGCTTAGGGTAAAGATAAAAACCCAGTGTGTAAACGTTCTTGCCTAGCCCTTGCCCCAAGCACAAGCGTATATGCCTCTGGTCAAAGGCTTTCGCCACAAGCTGAACACGTTTGGTCTCATCTAAGCCTCTGAAGCCCAAGTTTACCCAGCTACGAATCAAACTTCAGGAAAGGTGCTCAGGGTGATGCGGACTGCCAAGCGTTTCACCAGGCAGCCCAGATCGAGTACAGACACTTGTGCTTTAAACGGGCAGACGAAAAGGTGTCAAGAGCGTGCCTCCGTCTCCCGGGCGACGTACACATTTTCTCCATGAGATGCAAGCCCTTCCTCCAGTGTGAAAGGCCTCTACACTCTACACCTCTTGCGCGCGCAGCACGCAGGTGCCACCCGCTCTGAACATCTTCCAAAGGCACAGGGTCACGCAACGTGTGAACCACCGAGCGCGGGTGAAACACACACCTAGGTCTTCGCTGTCGGCCTGAGAACACCCACGGCACAGGGCTTCTTTGGTGCACACACGTGGTAGCGGTCGGTGATGCATTCTGCTCCGTGAAAGTTTCTCGGGGACACAGAGCGTGAGCGCACGTAGATTAGCCCTACACCTCATCCCTCTTTCCTGAGTGAGTTGTACTGCTACAAGGCAAAACTCCCTGCTGGAATCTCGGTGTGGCTTAAGTATCCTCCGGGAAGCGATCGCTGCTAGAGACACTGTGCTGCTCTCTAGGATAATGGTCTGTGCCTCCACTGCGCTGCTGTTGTCTCCAAGTCGCTTGCGAAGGCCTTTTCGAAGAGGTTGCTCACAGTGTCGTTTCTTTAGAGTAACCCACAGGCATACGAGGATGCCGGTTCTGTGAAGGAAAATGCTCCCTGCCTCAGCCACTTGGGCGCCGTTTTGCACAGGAAAGGACACTCCGCCTTGAAGGTTCTTCCTTCCGGATTGCCACTCGCACTGGCGATGTCTCCTGAATCTCGCGGGGTTACAGTGCCGTCACAAGGTCCGTATCTCAGGCCTAGAACGGCAGAGCGTCCGGCAGCTTTGAAAGAGACCTTCGGCATTCTTCTGGCCTTCGGGGACGCTCCATGAGGAACAAGCTCCTCAGCAGCGTGCGTCTTTAGATCTTTCATGGCAGAACCTCTGTGGGCGACCTCATTCCTCCCCCCACGTGAGAGACACACACAACCTGCCATTAGGGGGTGGAAGGCTTTAGAGTCCAGAAGCGAGGCTGGCGCTCCCACTCAGCATTCCTACACGGAACTGAGCCCGGGTGCGTGAGACCGTGAGAGGGGGCGAAGACAGGCGTACCAGCGAGCTGTTCACAGTGCACGCTGACGCATCACCCTTCAAGCTCACGTTCATTTCATGGAGAGAACACGAGGCCTTGATGCGCTTTCCTGTGGTACGTAAACTTTGGTCGCGTCCCCTGGTGGGCACATCGGCTCAGGACTGCCCTGTCCCAAAGGCTCCAGGTGTGGAGCCCGACTGTTGGAGATCAGCCTCACGTGGCTCTTTCACGGACGAGACCGGCTCGCAATGGGACCGTTCACGAGCTGGGGACCGTGCTGGCTGTTAGGAGTCGGCACACCAAGAGCCCTCCGAGGGAGAGGAGCTGCTGACGTTTGCCAGCACAGTCTCCAATTCCGAACTGCAACCGTTCCCTGTAAGAGGCTCCCGAAAGCTTCGACGCAGTTTCTCAGTTAGCTATAAATGGAGGCCAGTCACTTGGCAGACTCCCCCAACGCCCGGCCTCCCAGGCTGCGATACAGACACGCCGACTGCTTCAGCCAACAGGGACAGCTTGGAGTAAAAGTCAGAATCCTAAGTGTCAAAGTACTTGCGTGACGCTGGCCAGAAGCTCAAACATTTAGGGCAGGGCATCAAGGCACTTCGCCGCACGCGGAGCAAGTTTGTTCTCATCTCGCCTCTGAATGCCGAGTTTAACCAGCTAGGAAGCAAACTTCGGGAAAGGTACTCAGGGTGCCGCCGATTCCAAATTCTTTCACCAGACAGCCCAAATCGTGTACGCCTCTTTGCATTTTCCATGGGCAGGACAAAATGGTGTCAACCCGCACGCCTCCAGCTGGGGGTGGGTTGGGGTGGGGTGGGGTGGGGGTGGGGGTTGGGCGACGTACACTTTCTCCATGGGAAACAGGCCCACGCCTTCAGTGTGAAAGGCCTCTACGCCTCTCTGCTTTCGCAGCCCAGGCGTAGCCTCAGCTCTGAAAAGCTTCCAGAGCAGGAAGGTCAGAAAACCTTTGAACCACCCAGCAGGTGCAGCACAGAACAAGGGCTTCTCTCTTGGCCTTGAGAACACCCACTGCCCAGCGCTCCTTTGTGTACACACGTGGTGGAGGAAGGGTGCTGGATTCGGCTCCGTGAGAACTTCTCCGGGCCACGTAGTGTGAACGCAAGTAGATGAGCCCTACATCTCATGCCAGTCTCCTGTGCGAGTTGGACAAGGCGAACTCCCTGCTTGAATCCCTGGGTGGGTTAAGTACCCTCCGGGGAAGGATCGTTGCTTGGGACCCCGGGGCTGGTATCGAGGTGACTGTTCTGTGCATCCACTTCGCAGCTGTTCTCTCTCCGCGGGTTCTCTCCGCCTGCTGCAGCCAAAAGGGACAGCTTAGGGTAAAGATAAAAACCCAGTGTGTAAACGTTCTTGCCTAGCCCTCGCCCCAAGCACAAGCGTATATGTCTCTGGTCAAAGGCTTTCGCCACAAGCTGAACACGTTTGGTCTCATCTAAGCCTCTGAAGCCCGAGTTTACCCAGCTACGAATCAAACTTCAGGAGAGGTGCTCAGGGTGATGCGGACTGCCAAGCGTTTCACCAGGCAGCCCAGATCGAGTACAAACACTTGTGTTTTAAACGGGCAGAGGAAATGGTGTCAAGAGCGCGCCTCCGTCTCCCGGGCGACGTACACATTTTCTCCATGAGATGCAAGCCCTTCCTCCAGTGTGAAAGGCCTCTACACTCTACACCTCTTGCGCTCGCAGCACGCAGGTACCACCCGCTCTGAACATCTTCCAAAGGCACAGGGTCACGCAACGTGTGAACCACCGAGCGCGGGTGCAGCACACACCTAGGTCTTCGCTGTCGGCCTGAGAACACCCACGGCACAGGGCTTCTTTGGTGCACACACGTGGTAGCGGTCGGTGATGCATTCTGCTCCGTGAAACCTTCTCGGGGACACAGAGCGTGAGCGCACCTAGATTAGCCCTACACCTCATCCCTCTTTCCTGAGTGAGTTGTACTGCTACAAGACAAAACTCCCTGCTGGAATCTCGGTGTGGCTTAAGTATCCTCCGGGAAGCGATCGCTGCTAGAGACACTGTGCTGCTCTCTAGGATAATGGTCTGTGCCTCCACTGCGCTGCTGTTGTCTCCAAGTCGCTTGCGAAGGCCTTTTCGAAGAGGTTGCTCACAGTGTCGTTTCTTTAGAGTAACCCACAGGCATACGAGGATGCCGGTTCTGTGAAGGAAAATGCTCCCTGCCTCAGCCACTTGGGCGCCGTTTTGCACAGGAAAGGACACTCCGCCTTGAAGGTTCTTCCTTCCGGATTGCCACTCGCACTGGCGATGTCTCCTGAATCTCGCGGGGTTACAGTGCCGTCACAAGGTCCGTATCTCAGGCCTAGAACGGCAGAGCGTCCGGCAGCTTTGAAAGAGACCTTCGGCATTCTTCTGGCCTTCGGGGACGCTCCATGAGGAACAAGCTCCTCAGCAGCGTGCGTCTTTAGATCTTTCATGGCAGAACCTCTGTGGGCGACCTCATTCCTCCCCCCACGTGAGAGACACACACAACCTGCCATTAGGGGGTGGAAGGCTTTAGAGTCCAGAAGCGAGGCTGGCGCTCCCACTCAGCATTCCTACACGGAACTGAGCCCGGGTGCGTGAGACCGTGAGAGGGGGCGAAGACAGGCGTACCAGCGAGCTGTTCACAGTGCACGCTGACGCATCACCCTTCAAGCTCACGTTCATTTCATGGAGAGAACACGAGGCCTTGATGCGCTTTCCTGTGGTACGTAAACTTTGGTCGCGTCCCCTGGTGGGCACATCGGCTCAGGACTGCCCTGTCCCAAAGGCTCCAGGTGTGGAGCCCGACTGTTGGAGATCAGCCTCACGTGGCTCTTTCACGGACGAGACCGGCTCGCAATGGGACCGTTCACGAGCTGGGGACCGTGCTGGCTGTTAGGAGTCGGCACACCAAGAGCCCTCCGAGGGAGAGGAGCTGCTGACGTTTGCCAGCACAGTCTCCAATTCCGAACTGCAACCGTTCCCTGTAAGAGGCTCCCGAAAGCTTCGACGCAGTTTCTCAGTTAGCTATAAATGGAGGCCAGTCACTTGGCAGACTCCCCCAACGCCCGGCCTCCCAGGCTGCGATACAGACACGCCGACTGCTTCAGCCAACAGGGACAGCTTGGAGTAAAAGTCAGAATCCTAAGTGTCAAAGTACTTGCGTGACGCTGGCCAGAAGCTCAAACATTTAGGGCAGGGCATCAAGGCACTTCGCCGCACGCGGAGCAAGTTTGTTCTCATCTCGCCTCTGAATGCCGAGTTTAACCAGCTAGGAAGCAAACTTCGGGAAAGGTACTCAGGGTGCCGCCGATTCCAAATTCTTTCACCAGACAGCCCAAATCGTGTACGCCTCTTTGCATTTTCCATGGGCAGGACAAAATGGTGTCAACCCGCACGCCTCCAGCTGGGGGTGGGTTGCGGTGGGGTGGGGTGGGGGTGGGGGTTGGGCGACGTACACTTTCTCCATGGGAAACAGGCCCACGCCTTCAGTGTGAAAGGCCTCTACGCCTCTCTGCTTTCGCAGCCCAGGCGTAGCCTCAGCTCTGAAAAGCTTCCAGAGCAGGAAGGTCAGAAAACCTTTGAACCACCCAGCAGGTGCAGCACAGAACAAGGGCTTCTCTCTTGGCCTTGAGAACACCCACTGCCCAGCGCTCCTTTGTGTACACACGTGGTGGAGGAAGGGTGCTGGATTCGGCTCCGTGAGAACTTCTCCGGGCCACGTAGTGTGAACGCAAGTAGATGAGCCCTACATCTCATGCCAGTCTCCTGTGCGAGTTGGACAAGGCGAACTCCCTGCTTGAATCCCTGGGTGGGTTAAGTACCCTCCGGGGAAGGATCGTTGCTTGGGACCCCGGGGCTGGTATCGAGGTGACTGTTCTGTGCATCCACTTCGCAGCTGTTCTCTCTCCGCGGGTTCTCTCCGCCTGCTGCAGCCAAAAGGGACAGCTTAGGGTAAAGATAAAAACCCAGTGTGTAAACGTTCTTGCCTAGCCCTCGCCCCAAGCACAAGCGTATATGTCTCTGGTCAAAGGCTTTCGCCACAAGCTGAACACGTTTGGTCTCATCTAAGCCTCTGAAGCGCGAGTTTACCCAGCTACGAATCAAACTTCAGGAGAGGTGCTCAGGGTGATGCGGACTGCCAAGCGTTTCACCAGGCAGCCCAGATCGAGTACAAACACTTGTGTTTTAAACGGGCAGAGGAAATGGTGTCAAGAGCGCGCCTCCGTCTCCCGGGCGACGTACACATTTTCTCCATGAGATGCAAGCCCTTCCTCCAGTGTGAAAGGCCTCTACACTCTACACCTCTTGCGCTCGCAGCACGCAGGTACCACCCGCTCTGAACATCTTCCAAAGGCACAGGGTCACGCAACGTGTGAACCACCGAGCGCGGGTGCAGCACACACCTAGGTCTTCGCTGTCGGCCTGAGAACACCCACGGCACAGGGCTTCTTTGGTGCACACACGTGGTAGCGGTCGGTGATGCATTCTGCTCCGTGAAACCTTCTCGGGGACACAGAGCGTGAGCGCACCTAGATTAGCCCTACACCTCATCCCTCTTTCCTGAGTGAGTTGTACTGCTACAAGACAAAACTCCCTGCTGGAATCTCGGTGTGGCTTAAGTATCCTCCGGGAAGCGATCGCTGCTAGAGACACTGTGCTGCTCTCTAGGATAATGGTCTGTGCCTCCACTGCGCTGCTGTTGTCTCCAAGTCGCTTGCGAAGGCCTTTTCGAAGAGGTTGCTCACAGTGTCGTTTCTTTAGAGTAACCCACAGGCATACGAGGATGCCGGTTCTGTGAAGGAAAATGCTCCCTGCCTCAGCCACTTGGGCGCCGTTTTGCACAGGAAAGGACACTCCGCCTTGAAGGTTCTTCCTTCCGGATTGCCACTCGCACTGGCGATGTCTCCTGAATCTCGCGGGGTTACAGTGCCGTCACAAGGTCCGTATCTCAGGCCTAGAACGGCAGAGCGTCCGGCAGCTTTGAAAGAGACCTTCGGCATTCTTCTGGCCTTCGGGGACGCTCCATGAGGAACAAGCTCCTCAGCAGCGTGCGTCTTTAGATCTTTCATGGCAGAACCTCTGTGGGCGACCTCATTCCTCCCCCCACGTGAGAGACACACACAACCTGCCATTAGGGGGTGGAAGGCTTTAGAGTCCAGAAGCGAGGCTGGCGCTCCCACTCAGCATTCCTACACGGAACTGAGCCCGGGTGCGTGAGACCGTGAGAGGGGGCGAAGACAGGCGTACCAGCGAGCTGTTCACAGTGCACGCTGACGCATCACCCTTCAAGCTCACGTTCATTTCATGGAGAGAACACGAGGCCTTGATGCGCTTTCCTGTGGTACGTAAACTTTGGTCGCGTCCCCTGGTGGGCACATCGGCTCAGGACTGCCCTGTCCCAAAGGCTCCAGGTGTGGAGCCCGACTGTTGGAGATCAGCCTCACGTGGCTCTTTCACGGACGAGACCGGCTCGCAATGGGACCGTTCACGAGCTGGGGACCGTGCTGGCTGTTAGGAGTCGGCACACCAAGAGCCCTCCGAGGGAGAGGAGCTGCTGACGTTTGCCAGCACAGTCTCCAATTCCGAACTGCAACCGTTCCCTGTAAGAGGCTCCCGAAAGCTTCGACGCAGTTTCTCAGTTAGCTATAAATGGAGGCCAGTCACTTGGCAGACTCCCCCAACGCCCGGCCCCCCAGGCTGCGATACAGACACGCCGACTGCTTCAGCCAACAGGGACAGCTTGGAGTAAAAGTCAGAATCCTAAGTGTCAAAGTACTTGCGTGACGCTGGCCAGAAGCTCAAACATTTAGGGCAGGGCATCAAGGCACTTCGCCGCACGCGGAGCAAGTTTGTTCTCATCTCGCCTCTGAATGCCGAGTTTAACCAGCTAGGAAGCAAACTTCGGGAAAGGTACTCAGGGTGCCGCCGATTCCAAATTCTTTCACCAGACAGCCCAAATCGTGTACGCCTCTTTGCATTTTCCATGGGCAGGACAAAATGGTGTCAACCCGCACGCCTCCAGCTGGGGGTGGGTTGGGGTGGGGTGGGGTGGGGGTGGGGGTTGGGCGACGTACACTTTCTCCATGGGAAACAGGCCCACGCCTTCAGTGTGAAAGGCCTCTACGCCTCTCTGCTTTCGCAGCCCAGGCGTAGCCTCAGCTCTGAAAAGCTTCCAGAGCAGGAAGGTCAGAAAACCTTTGAACCACCCAGCAGGTGCAGCACAGAACAAGGGCTTCTCTCTTGGCCTTGAGAACACCCACTGCCCAGCGCTCCTTTGTGTACACACGTGGTGGAGGAAGGGTGCTGGATTCGGCTCCGTGAGAACTTCTCCGGGCCACGTAGTGTGAACGCAAGTAGATGAGCCCTACATCTCATGCCAGTCTCCTGTGCGAGTTGGACAAGGCGAACTCCCTGCTTGAATCCCTGGGTGGGTTAAGTACCCTCCGGGGAAGGATCGTTGCTTGGGACCCCGGGGCTGGTATCGAGGTGACTGTTCTGTGCATCCACTTCGCAGCTGTTCTCTCTCCGCGGGTTCTCTCCGCCTGCTGCAGCCAAAAGGGACAGCTTAGGGTAAAGATAAAAACCCAGTGTGTAGACGTTCTTGCCTAGCCCTCGCCCCAAGCACAAGCGTATATGTCTCTGGTCAAAGGCTTTCGCCACAAGCTGAACACGTTTGGTCTCATCTAAGCCTCTGAAGCCCGAGTTTACCCAGCTACGAATCAAACTTCAGGAGAGGTGCTCAGGGTGATGCGGACTGCCAAGCGTTTCACCAGGCAGCCCAGATCGAGTACAAACACTTGTGTTTTAAACGGGCAGAGGAAATGGTGTCAAGAGCGCGCCTCCGTCTCCCGGGCGACGTACACATTTTCTCCATGAGATGCAAGCCCTTCCTCCAGTGTGAAAGGCCTCTACACTCTACATGTCTTGCGCTCGCAGCACGCAGGTACCACCCGCTCTGAACATCTTCCAAAGGCACAGGGTCACGCAACGTGTGAACCACCGAGCGCGGGTGCAGCACACACCTAGGTCTTCGCTGTCGGCCTGAGAACACCCACGGCACAGGGCTTCTTTGGTGCACACACGTGGTAGCGGTCGGTGATGCATTCTGCTCCGTGAAACCTTCTCGGGGACACAGAGCGTGAGCGCACGTAGATTAGCCCTACACCTCATCCCTCTTTCCTGAGTGAGTTGTACTGCTACAAGACAAAACTCCCTGCTGGAATCTCGGTGTGGCTTAAGTATCCTCTGGGAAGCGATCGCTGCTAGAGACACTGTGCTGCTCTCTAGGATAATGGTCTGTGCCTCCACTGCGCGGCTGTTAGGAGTCGGCACACCAAGAGCCCTCCGAGGGAGAGGAGCTGCTGACGTTTGCCAGCACAGTCTCCAATTCCGAACTGCAACCGTTCCCTGTAAGAGGCTCCCGAAAGCTTCGACGCAGTTTCTCAGTTAGCTATAAATGGAGGCCAGTCACTTGGCAGACTCCCCCAACGCCCGGCCTCCCAGGCTGCGATACAGACACGCCGACTGCTTCAGCCAACAGGGACAGCTTGGAGTAAAAGTCAGAATCCTAAGTGTCAAAGTACTTGCGTGACGCTGGCCAGAAGCTCAAACATTTAGGGCAGGGCATCAAGGCACTTCGCCGCACGCGGAGCAAGTTTGTTCTCATCTCGCCTCTGAATGCCGAGTTTAACCAGCTAGGAAGCAAACTTCGGGAAAGGTACTCAGGGTGCCGCCGATTCCAAATTCTTTCACCAGACAGCCCAAATCGTGTACGCCTCTTTGCATTTTCCATGGGCAGGACAAAATGGTGTCAACCCGCACGCCTCCAGCTGGGGGTGGGTTGGGGTGGGGTGGGGTGGGGGTGGGGGTTGGGCGACGTACACTTTCTCCATGGGAAACAGGCCCACGCCTTCAGTGTGAAAGGCCTCTACGCCTCTCTGCTTTCGCAGCCCAGGCGTAGCCTCAGCTCTGAAAAGCTTCCAGAGCAGGAAGGTCAGAAAACCTTTGAACCACCCAGCAGGTGCAGCACAGAACAAGGGCTTCTCTCTTGGCCTTGAGAACACCCACTGCCCAGCGCTCCTTTGTGTACACACGTGGTGGAGGAAGGGTGCTGGATTCGGCTCCGTGAGAACTTCTCCGGGCCACGTAGTGTGAACGCAAGTAGATGAGCCCTACATCTCATGCCAGTCTCCTGTGCGAGTTGGACAAGGCGAACTCCCTGCTTGAATCCCTGGGTGGGTTAAGTACCCTCCGGGGAAGGATCGTTGCTTGGGACCCCGGGGCTGGTATCGAGGTGACTGTTCTGTGCATCCACTTCGCAGCTGTTCTCTCTCCGCGGGTTCTCTCCGCCTGCTGCAGCCAAAAGGGACAGCTTAGGGTAAAGATAAAAACCCAGTGTGTAGACGTTCTTGCCTAGCCCTCGCCCCAAGCACAAGCGTATATGTCTCTGGTCAAAGGCTTTCGCCACAAGCTGAACACGTTTGGTCTCATCTAAGCCTCTGAAGCCCGAGTTTACCCAGCTACGAATCAAACTTCAGGAGAGGTGCTCAGGGTGATGCGGACTGCCAAGCGTTTCACCAGGCAGCCCAGATCGAGTACAAACACTTGTGTTTTAAACGGGCAGAGGAAATGGTGTCAAGAGCGCGCCTCCGTCTCCCGGGCGACGTACACATTTTCTCCATGAGATGCAAGCCCTTCCTCCAGTGTGAAAGGCCTCTACACTCTACACCTCTTGCGCTCGCAGCACGCAGGTACCACCCGCTCTGAACATCTTCCAAAGGCACAGGGTCACGCAACGTGTGAACCACCGAGCGCGGGTGCAGCACACACCTAGGTCTTCGCTGTCGGCCTGAGAACACCCACGGCACAGGGCTTCTTTGGTGCACACACGTGGTAGCGGTCGGTGATGCATTCTGCTCCGTGAAACCTTCTCGGGGACACAGAGCGTGAGCGCACCTAGATTAGCCCTACACCTCATCCCTCTTTCCTGAGTGAGTTGTACTGCTACAAGACAAAACTCCCTGCTGGAATCTCGGTGTGGCTTAAGTATCCTCCGGGAAGCGATCGCTGCTAGAGACACTGTGCTGCTCTCTAGGATAATGGTCTGTGCCTCCACTGCGCTGCTGTTGTCTCCAAGTCGCTTGCGAAGGCCTTTTCGAAGAGGTTGCTCACAGTGTCGTTTCTTTAGAGTAACCCACAGGCATACGAGGATGCCGGTTCTGTGAAGGAAAATGCTCCCTGCCTCAGCCACTTGGGCGCCGTTTTGCACAGGAAAGGACACTCCGCCTTGAAGGTTCTTCCTTCCGGATTGCCACTCGCACTGGCGATGTCTCCTGAATCTCGCGGGGTTACAGTGCCGTCACAAGGTCCGTATCTCAGGCCTAGAACGGCAGAGCGTCCGGCAGCTTTGAAAGAGACCTTCGGCATTCTTCTGGCCTTCGGGGACGCTCCATGAGGAACAAGCTCCTCAGCAGCGTGCGTCTTTAGATCTTTCATGGCAGAACCTCTGTGGGCGACCTCATTCCTCCCCCCACGTGAGAGACACACACAACCTGCCATTAGGGGGTGGAAGGCTTTAGAGTCCAGAAGCGAGGCTGGCGCTCCCACTCAGCATTCCTACACGGAACTGAGCCCGGGTGCGTGAGACCGTGAGAGGGGGCGAAGACAGGCGTACCAGCGAGCTGTTCACAGTGCACGCTGACGCATCACCCTTCAAGCTCACGTTCATTTCATGGAGAGAACACGAGGCCTTGATGCGCTTTCCTGTGGTACGTAAACTTTGGTCGCGTCCCCTGGTGGGCACATCGGCTCAGGACTGCCCTGTCCCAAAGGCTCCAGGTGTGGAGCCCGACTGTTGGAGATCAGCCTCACGTGGCTCTTTCACGGACGAGACCGGCTCGCAATGGGACCGTTCACGAGCTGGGGACCGTGCTGGCTGTTAGGAGTCGGCACACCAAGAGCCCTCCGAGGGAGAGGAGCTGCTGACGTTTGCCAGCACAGTCTCCAATTCCGAACTGCAACCGTTCCCTGTAAGAGGCTCCCGAAAGCTTCGACGCAGTTTCTCAGTTAGCTATAAATGGAGGCCAGTCACTTGGCAGACTCCCCCAACGCCCGGCCCCCCAGGCTGCGATACAGACACGCCGACTGCTTCAGCCAACAGGGACAGCTTGGAGTAAAAGTCAGAATCCTAAGTGTCAAAGTACTTGCGTGACGCTGGCCAGAAGCTCAAACATTTAGGGCAGGGCATCAAGGCACTTCGCCGCACGCGGAGCAAGTTTGTTCTCATCTCGCCTCTGAATGCCGAGTTTAACCAGCTAGGAAGCAAACTTCGGGAAAGGTACTCAGGGTGCCGCCGATTCCAAATTCTTTCACCAGACAGCCCAAATCGTGTACGCCTCTTTGCATTTTCCATGGGCAGGACAAAATGGTGTCAACCCGCACGCCTCCAGCTGGGGGTGGGTTGGGGTGGGGTGGGGTGGGGGTGGGGGTTGGGCGACGTACACTTTCTCCATGGGAAACAGGCCCACGCCTTCAGTGTGAAAGGCCTCTACGCCTCTCTGCTTTCGCAGCCCAGGCGTAGCCTCAGCTCTGAAAAGCTTCCAGAGCAGGAAGGTCAGAAAACCTTTGAACCACCCAGCAGGTGCAGCACAGAACAAGGGCTTCTCTCTTGGCCTTGAGAACACCCACTGCCCAGCGCTCCTTTGTGTACACACGTGGTGGAGGAAGGGTGCTGGATTCGGCTCCGTGAGAACTTCTCCGGGCCACGTAGTGTGAACGCAAGTAGATGAGCCCTACATCTCATGCCAGTCTCCTGTGCGAGTTGGACAAGGCGAACTCCCTGCTTGAATCCCTGGGTGGGTTAAGTACCCTCCGGGGAAGGATCGTTGCTTGGGACCCCGGGGCTGGTATCGAGGTGACTGTTCTGTGCATCCACTTCGCAGCTGTTCTCTCTCCGCGGGTTCTCTCCGCCTGCTGCAGCCAAAAGGGACAGCTTAGGGTAAAGATAAAAACCCAGTGTGTAGACGTTCTTGCCTAGCCCTCGCCCCAAGCACAAGCGTATATGTCTCTGGTCAAAGGCTTTCGCCACAAGCTGAACACGTTTGGTCTCATCTAAGCCTCTGAAGCCCGAGTTTACCCAGCTACGAATCAAACTTCAGGAGAGGTGCTCAGGGTGATGCGGACTGCCAAGCGTTTCACCAGGCAGCCCAGATCGAGTACAAACACTTGTGTTTTAAACGGGCAGAGGAAATGGTGTCAAGAGCGCGCCTCCGTCTCCCGGGCGACGTACACATTTTCTCCATGAGATGCAAGCCCTTCCTCCAGTGTGAAAGGCCTCTACACTCTACACCTCTTGCGCTCGCAGCACGCAGGTACCACCCGCTCTGAACATCTTCCAAAGGCACAGGGTCACGCAACGTGTGAACCACCGAGCGCGGGTGCAGCACACACCTAGGTCTTCGCTGTCGGCCTGAGAACACCCACGGCACAGGGCTTCTTTGGTGCACACACGTGGTAGCGGTCGGTGATGCATTCTGCTCCGTGAAACCTTCTCGGGGACACAGAGCGTGAGCGCACCTAGATTAGCCCTACACCTCATCCCTCTTTCCTGAGTGAGTTGTACTGCTACAAGACAAAACTCCCTGCTGGAATCTCGGTGTGGCTTAAGTATCCTCCGGGAAGCGATCGCTGCTAGAGACACTGTGCTGCTCTCTAGGATAATGGTCTGTGCCTCCACTGCGCTGCTGTTGTCTCCAAGTCGCTTGCGAAGGCCTTTTCGAAGAGGTTGCTCACAGTGTCGTTTCTTTAGAGTAACCCACAGGCATACGAGGATGCCGGTTCTGTGAAGGAAAATGCTCCCTGCCTCAGCCACTTGGGCGCCGTTTTGCACAGGAAAGGACACTCCGCCTTGAAGGTTCTTCCTTCCGGATTGCCACTCGCACTGGCGATGTCTCCTGAATCTCGCGGGGTTACAGTGCCGTCACAAGGTCCGTATCTCAGGCCTAGAACGGCAGAGCGTCCGGCAGCTTTGAAAGAGACCTTCGGCATTCTTCTGGCCTTCGGGGACGCTCCATGAGGAACAAGCTCCTCAGCAGCGTGCGTCTTTAGATCTTTCATGGCAGAACCTCTGTGGGCGACCTCATTCCTCCCCCCACGTGAGAGACACACACAACCTGCCATTAGGGGGTGGAAGGCTTTAGAGTCCAGAAGCGAGGCTGGCGCTCCCACTCAGCATTCCTACACGGAACTGAGCCCGGGTGCGTGAGACCGTGAGAGGGGGCGAAGACAGGCGTACCAGCGAGCTGTTCACAGTGCACGCTGACGCATCACCCTTCAAGCTCACGTTCATTTCATGGAGAGAACACGAGGCCTTGATGCGCTTTCCTGTGGTACGTAAACTTTGGTCGCGTCCCCTGGTGGGCACATCGGCTCAGGACTGCCCTGTCCCAAAGGCTCCAGGTGTGGAGCCCGACTGTTGGAGATCAGCCTCACGTGGCTCTTTCACGGACGAGACCGGCTCGCAATGGGACCGTTCACGAGCTGGGGACCGTGCTGGCTGTTAGGAGTCGGCACACCAAGAGCCCTCCGAGGGAGAGGAGCTGCTGACGTTTGCCAGCACAGTCTCCAATTCCGAACTGCAACCGTTCCCTGTAAGAGGCTCCCGAAAGCTTCGACGCAGTTTCTCAGTTAGCTATAAATGGAGGCCAGTCACTTGGCAGACTCCCCCAACGCCCGGCCCCCCAGGCTGCGATACAGACACGCCGACTGCTTCAGCCAACAGGGACAGCTTGGAGTAAAAGTCAGAATCCTAAGTGTCAAAGTACTTGCGTGACGCTGGCCAGAAGCTCAAACATTTAGGGCAGGGCATCAAGGCACTTCGCCGCACGCGGAGCAAGTTTGTTCTCATCTCGCCTCTGAATGCCGAGTTTAACCAGCTAGGAAGCAAACTTCGGGAAAGGTACTCAGGGTGCCGCCGATTCCAAATTCTTTCACCAGACAGCCCAAATCGTGTACGCCTCTTTGCATTTTCCATGGGCAGGACAAAATGGTGTCAACCCGCACGCCTCCAGCTGGGGGTGGGTTGGGGTGGGGTGGGGTGGGGGTGGGGGTTGGGCGACGTACACTTTCTCCATGGGAAACAGGCCCACGCCTTCAGTGTGAAAGGCCTCTACGCCTCTCTGCTTTCGCAGCCCAGGCGTAGCCTCAGCTCTGAAAAGCTTCCAGAGCAGGAAGGTCAGAAAACCTTTGAACCACCCAGCAGGTGCAGCACAGAACAAGGGCTTCTCTCTTGGCCTTGAGAACACCCACTGCCCAGCGCTCCTTTGTGTACACACGTGGTGGAGGAAGGGTGCTGGATTCGGCTCCGTGAGAACTTCTCCGGGCCACGTAGTGTGAACGCAAGTAGATGAGCCCTACATCTCATGCCAGTCTCCTGTGCGAGTTGGACAAGGCGAACTCCCTGCTTGAATCCCTGGGTGGGTTAAGTACCCTCCGGGGAAGGATCGTTGCTTGGGACCCCGGGGCTGGTATCGAGGTGACTGTTCTGTGCATCCACTTCGCAGCTGTTCTCTCTCCGCGGGTTCTCTCCGCCTGCTGCAGCCAAAAGGGACAGCTTAGGGTAAAGATAAAAACCCAGTGTGTAGACGTTCTTGCCTAGCCCTCGCCCCAAGCACAAGCGTATATGTCTCTGGTCAAAGGCTTTCGCCACAAGCTGAACACGTTTGGTCTCATCTAAGCCTCTGAAGCCCGAGTTTACCCAGCTACGAATCAAACTTCAGGAGAGGTGCTCAGGGTGATGCGGACTGCCAAGCGTTTCACCAGGCAGCCCAGATCGAGTACAAACACTTGTGTTTTAAACGGGCAGAGGAAATGGTGTCAAGAGCGCGCCTCCGTCTCCCGGGCGACGTACACATTTTCTCCATGAGATGCAAGCCCTTCCTCCAGTGTGAAAGGCCTCTACACTCTACACCTCTTGCGCTCGCAGCACGCAGGTACCACCCGCTCTGAACATCTTCCAAAGGCACAGGGTCACGCAACGTGTGAACCACCGAGCGCGGGTGCAGCACACACCTAGGTCTTCGCTGTCGGCCTGAGAACACCCACGGCACAGGGCTTCTTTGGTGCACACACGTGGTAGCGGTCGGTGATGCATTCTGCTCCGTGAAACCTTCTCGGGGACACAGAGCGTGAGCGCACGTAGATTAGCCCTACACCTCATCCCTCTTTCCTGAGTGAGTTGTACTGCTACAAGACAAAACTCCCTGCTGGAATCTCGGTGTGGCTTAAGTATCCTCCGGGAAGCGATCGCTGCTAGAGACACTGTGCTGCTCTCTAGGATAATGGTCTGTGCCTCCACTGCGCTGCTGTTGTCTCCAAGTCGCTTGCGAAGGCCTTTTCGAAGAGGTTGCTCACAGTGTCGTTTCTTTAGAGTAACCCACAGGCATACGAGGATGCCGGTTCTGTGAAGGAAAATGCTCCCTGCCTCAGCCACTTGGGCGCCGTTTTGCACAGGAAAGGACACTCCGCCTTGAAGGTTCTTCCTTCCGGATTGCCACTCGCACTGGCGATGTCTCCTGAATCTCGCGGGGTTACAGTGCCGTCACAAGGTCCGTATCTCAGGCCTAGAACGGCAGAGCGTCCGGCAGCTTTGAAAGAGACCTTCGGCATTCTTCTGGCCTTCGGGGACGCTCCATGAGGAACAAGCTCCTCAGCAGCGTGCGTCTTTAGATCTTTCATGGCAGAACCTCTGTGGGCGACCTCATTCCTCCCCCCACGTGAGAGACACACACAACCTGCCATTAGGGGGTGGAAGGCTTTAGAGTCCAGAAGCGAGGCTGGCGCTCCCACTCAGCATTCCTACACGGAACTGAGCCCGGGTGCGTGAGACCGTGAGAGGGGGCGAAGACAGGCGTACCAGCGAGCTGTTCACAGTGCACGCTGACGCATCACCCTTCAAGCTCACGTTCATTTCATGGAGAGAACACGAGGCCTTGATGCGCTTTCCTGTGGTACGTAAACTTTGGTCGCGTCCCCTGGTGGGCACATCGGCTCAGGACTGCCCTGTCCCAAAGGCTCCAGGTGTGGAGCCCGACTGTTGGAGATCAGCCTCACGTGGCTCTTTCACGGACGAGACCGGCTCGCAATGGGACCGTTCACGAGCTGGGGACCGTGCTGGCTGTTAGGAGTCGGCACACCAAGAGCCCTCCGAGGGAGAGGAGCTGCTGACGTTTGCCAGCACAGTCTCCAATTCCGAACTGCAACCGTTCCCTGTAAGAGGCTCCCGAAAGCTTCGACGCAGTTTCTCAGTTAGCTATAAATGGAGGCCAGTCACTTGGCAGACTCCCCCAACGCCCGGCCCCCCAGGCTGCGATACAGACACGCCGACTGCTTCAGCCAACAGGGACAGCTTGGAGTAAAAGTCAGAATCCTAAGTGTCAAAGTACTTGCGTGACGCTGGCCAGAAGCTCAAACATTTAGGGCAGGGCATCAAGGCACTTCGCCGCACGCGGAGCAAGTTTGTTCTCATCTCGCCTCTGAATGCCGAGTTTAACCAGCTAGGAAGCAAACTTCGGGAAAGGTACTCAGGGTGCCGCCGATTCCAAATTCTTTCACCAGACAGCCCAAATCGTGTACGCCTCTTTGCATTTTCCATGGGCAGGACAAAATGGTGTCAACCCGCACGCCTCCAGCTGGGGGTGGGTTGGGGTGGGGTGGGGTGGGGGTGGGGGTTGGGCGACGTACACTTTCTCCATGGGAAACAGGCCCACGCCTTCAGTGTGAAAGGCCTCTACGCCTCTCTGCTTTCGCAGCCCAGGCGTAGCCTCAGCTCTGAAAAGCTTCCAGAGCAGGAAGGTCAGAAAACCTTTGAACCACCCAGCAGGTGCAGCACAGAACAAGGGCTTCTCTCTTGGCCTTGAGAACACCCACTGCCCAGCGCTCCTTTGTGTACACACGTGGTGGAGGAAGGGTGCTGGATTCGGCTCCGTGAGAACTTCTCCGGGCCACGTAGTGTGAACGCAAGTAGATGAGCCCTACATCTCATGCCAGTCTCCTGTGCGAGTTGGACAAGGCGAACTCCCTGCTTGAATCCCTGGGTGGGTTAAGTACCCTCCGGGGAAGGATCGTTGCTTGGGACCCCGGGGCTGGTATCGAGGTGACTGTTCTGTGCATCCACTTCGCAGCTGTTCTCTCTCCGCGGGTTCTCTCCGCCTGCTGCAGCCAAAAGGGACAGCTTAGGGTAAAGATAAAAACCCAGTGTGTAGACGTTCTTGCCTAGCCCTCGCCCCAAGCACAAGCGTATATGTCTCTGGTCAAAGGCTTTCGCCACAAGCTGAACACGTTTGGTCTCATCTAAGCCTCTGAAGCCCGAGTTTACCCAGCTACGAATCAAACTTCAGGAGAGGTGCTCAGGGTGATGCGGACTGCCAAGCGTTTCACCAGGCAGCCCAGATCGAGTACAAACACTTGTGTTTTAAACGGGCAGAGGAAATGGTGTCAAGAGCGCGCCTCCGTCTCCCGGGCGACGTACACATTTTCTCCATGAGATGCAAGCCCTTCCTCCAGTGTGAAAGGCCTCTACACTCTACACCTCTTGCGCTCGCAGCACGCAGGTACCACCCGCTCTGAACATCTTCCAAAGGCACAGGGTCACGCAACGTGTGAACCACCGAGCGCGGGTGCAGCACACACCTAGGTCTTCGCTGTCGGCCTGAGAACACCCACGGCACAGGGCTTCTTTGGTGCACACACGTGGTAGCGGTCGGTGATGCATTCTGCTCCGTGAAACCTTCTCGGGGACACAGAGCGTGAGCGCACCTAGATTAGCCCTACACCTCATCCCTCTTTCCTGAGTGAGTTGTACTGCTACAAGACAAAACTCCCTGCTGGAATCTCGGTGTGGCTTAAGTATCCTCCGGGAAGCGATCGCTGCTAGAGACACTGTGCTGCTCTCTAGGATAATGGTCTGTGCCTCCACTGCGCTGCTGTTGTCTCCAAGTCGCTTGCGAAGGCCTTTTCGAAGAGGTTGCTCACAGTGTCGTTTCTTTAGAGTAACCCACAGGCATACGAGGATGCCGGTTCTGTGAAGGAAAATGCTCCCTGCCTCAGCCACTTGGGCGCCGTTTTGCACAGGAAAGGACACTCCGCCTTGAAGGTTCTTCCTTCCGGATTGCCACTCGCACTGGCGATGTCTCCTGAATCTCGCGGGGTTACAGTGCCGTCACAAGGTCCGTATCTCAGGCCTAGAACGGCAGAGCGTCCGGCAGCTTTGAAAGAGACCTTCGGCATTCTTCTGGCCTTCGGGGACGCTCCATGAGGAACAAGCTCCTCAGCAGCGTGCGTCTTTAGATCTTTCATGGCAGAACCTCTGTGGGCGACCTCATTCCTCCCCCCACGTGAGAGACACACACAACCTGCCATTAGGGGGTGGAAGGCTTTAGAGTCCAGAAGCGAGGCTGGCGCTCCCACTCAGCATTCCTACACGGAACTGAGCCCGGGTGCGTGAGACCGTGAGAGGGGGCGAAGACAGGCGTACCAGCGAGCTGTTCACAGTGCACGCTGACGCATCACCCTTCAAGCTCACGTTCATTTCATGGAGAGAACACGAGGCCTTGATGCGCTTTCCTGTGGTACGTAAACTTTGGTCGCGTCCCCTGGTGGGCACATCGGCTCAGGACTGCCCTGTCCCAAAGGCTCCAGGTGTGGAGCCCGACTGTTGGAGATCAGCCTCACGTGGCTCTTTCACGGACGAGACCGGCTCGCAATGGGACCGTTCACGAGCTGGGGACCGTGCTGGCTGTTAGGAGTCGGCACACCAAGAGCCCTCCGAGGGAGAGGAGCTGCTGACGTTTGCCAGCACAGTCTCCAATTCCGAACTGCAACCGTTCCCTGTAAGAGGCTCCCGAAAGCTTCGACGCAGTTTCTCAGTTAGCTATAAATGGAGGCCAGTCACTTGGCAGACTCCCCCAACGCCCGGCCCCCCAGGCTGCGATACAGACACGCCGACTGCTTCAGCCAACAGGGACAGCTTGGAGTAAAAGTCAGAATCCTAAGTGTCAAAGTACTTGCGTGACGCTGGCCAGAAGCTCAAACATTTAGGGCAGGGCATCAAGGCACTTCGCCGCACGCGGAGCAAGTTTGTTCTCATCTCGCCTCTGAATGCCGAGTTTAACCAGCTAGGAAGCAAACTTCGGGAAAGGTACTCAGGGTGCCGCCGATTCCAAATTCTTTCACCAGACAGCCCAAATCGTGTACGCCTCTTTGCATTTTCCATGGGCAGGACAAAATGGTGTCAACCCGCACGCCTCCAGCTGGGGGTGGGTTGGGGTGGGGTGGGGTGGGGGTGGGGGTTGGGCGACGTACACTTTCTCCATGGGAAACAGGCCCACGCCTTCAGTGTGAAAGGCCTCTACGCCTCTCTGCTTTCGCAGCCCAGGCGTAGCCTCAGCTCTGAAAAGCTTCCAGAGCAGGAAGGTCAGAAAACCTTTGAACCACCCAGCAGGTGCAGCACAGAACAAGGGCTTCTCTCTTGGCCTTGAGAACACCCACTGCCCAGCGCTCCTTTGTGTACACACGTGGTGGAGGAAGGGTGCTGGATTCGGCTCCGTGAGAACTTCTCCGGGCCACGTAGTGTGAACGCAAGTAGATGAGCCCTACATCTCATGCCAGTCTCCTGTGCGAGTTGGACAAGGCGAACTCCCTGCTTGAATCCCTGGGTGGGTTAAGTACCCTCCGGGGAAGGATCGTTGCTTGGGACCCCGGGGCTGGTATCGAGGTGACTGTTCTGTGCATCCACTTCGCAGCTGTTCTCTCTCCGCGGGTTCTCTCCGCCTGCTGCAGCCAAAAGGGACAGCTTAGGGTAAAGATAAAAACCCAGTGTGTAGACGTTCTTGCCTAGCCCTCGCCCCAAGCACAAGCGTATATGTCTCTGGTCAAAGGCTTTCGCCACAAGCTGAACACGTTTGGTCTCATCTAAGCCTCTGAAGCCCGAGTTTACCCAGCTACGAATCAAACTTCAGGAGAGGTGCTCAGGGTGATGCGGACTGCCAAGCGTTTCACCAGGCAGCCCAGATCGAGTACAAACACTTGTGTTTTAAACGGGCAGAGGAAATGGTGTCAAGAGCGCGCCTCCGTCTCCCGGGCGACGTACACATTTTCTCCATGAGATGCAAGCCCTTCCTCCAGTGTGAAAGGCCTCTACACTCTACACCTCTTGCGCTCGCAGCACGCAGGTACCACCCGCTCTGAACATCTTCCAAAGGCACAGGGTCACGCAACGTGTGAACCACCGAGCGCGGGTGCAGCACACACCTAGGTCTTCGCTGTCGGCCTGAGAACACCCACGGCACAGGGCTTCTTTGGTGCACACACGTGGTAGCGGTCGGTGATGCATTCTGCTCCGTGAAACCTTCTCGGGGACACAGAGCGTGAGCGCACGTAGATTAGCCCTACACCTCATCCCTCTTTCCTGAGTGAGTTGTACTGCTACAAGACAAAACTCCCTGCTGGAATCTCGGTGTGGCTTAAGTATCCTCCGGGAAGCGATCGCTGCTAGAGACACTGTGCTGCTCTCTAGGATAATGGTCTGTGCCTCCACTGCGCTGCTGTTGTCTCCAAGTCGCTTGCGAAGGCCTTTTCGAAGAGGTTGCTCACAGTGTCGTTTCTTTAGAGTAACCCACAGGCATACGAGGATGCCGGTTCTGTGAAGGAAAATGCTCCCTGCCTCAGCCACTTGGGCGCCGTTTTGCACAGGAAAGGACACTCCGCCTTGAAGGTTCTTCCTTCCGGATTGCCACTCGCACTGGCGATGTCTCCTGAATCTCGCGGGGTTACAGTGCCGTCACAAGGTCCGTATCTCAGGCCTAGAACGGCAGAGCGTCCGGCAGCTTTGAAAGAGACCTTCGGCATTCTTCTGGCCTTCGGGGACGCTCCATGAGGAACAAGCTCCTCAGCAGCGTGCGTCTTTAGATCTTTCATGGCAGAACCTCTGTGGGCGACCTCATTCCTCCCCCCACGTGAGAGACACACACAACCTGCCATTAGGGGGTGGAAGGCTTTAGAGTCCAGAAGCGAGGCTGGCGCTCCCACTCAGCATTCCTACACGGAACTGAGCCCGGGTGCGTGAGACCGTGAGAGGGGGCGAAGACAGGCGTACCAGCGAGCTGTTCACAGTGCACGCTGACGCATCACCCTTCAAGCTCACGTTCATTTCATGGAGAGAACACGAGGCCTTGATGCGCTTTCCTGTGGTACGTAAACTTTGGTCGCGTCCCCTGGTGGGCACATCGGCTCAGGACTGCCCTGTCCCAAAGGCTCCAGGTGTGGAGCCCGACTGTTGGAGATCAGCCTCACGTGGCTCTTTCACGGACGAGACCGGCTCGCAATGGGACCGTTCACGAGCTGGGGACCGTGCTGGCTGTTAGGAGTCGGCACACCAAGAGCCCTCCGAGGGAGAGGAGCTGCTGACGTTTGCCAGCACAGTCTCCAATTCCGAACTGCAACCGTTCCCTGTAAGAGGCTCCCGAAAGCTTCGACGCAGTTTCTCAGTTAGCTATAAATGGAGGCCAGTCACTTGGCAGACTCCCCCAACGCCCGGCCCCCCAGGCTGCGATACAGACACGCCGACTGCTTCAGCCAACAGGGACAGCTTGGAGTAAAAGTCAGAATCCTAAGTGTCAAAGTACTTGCGTGACGCTGGCCAGAAGCTCAAACATTTAGGGCAGGGCATCAAGGCACTTCGCCGCACGCGGAGCAAGTTTGTTCTCATCTCGCCTCTGAATGCCGAGTTTAACCAGCTAGGAAGCAAACTTCGGGAAAGGTACTCAGGGTGCCGCCGATTCCAAATTCTTTCACCAGACAGCCCAAATCGTGTACGCCTCTTTGCATTTTCCATGGGCAGGACAAAATGGTGTCAACCCGCACGCCTCCAGCTGGGGGTGGGTTGGGGTGGGGTGGGGTGGGGGTGGGGGTTGGGCGACGTACACTTTCTCCATGGGAAACAGGCCCACGCCTTCAGTGTGAAAGGCCTCTACGCCTCTCTGCTTTCGCAGCCCAGGCGTAGCCTCAGCTCTGAAAAGCTTCCAGAGCAGGAAGGTCAGAAAACCTTTGAACCACCCAGCAGGTGCAGCACAGAACAAGGGCTTCTCTCTTGGCCTTGAGAACACCCACTGCCCAGCGCTCCTTTGTGTACACACGTGGTGGAGGAAGGGTGCTGGATTCGGCTCCGTGAGAACTTCTCCGGGCCACGTAGTGTGAACGCAAGTAGATGAGCCCTACATCTCATGCCAGTCTCCTGTGCGAGTTGGACAAGGCGAACTCCCTGCTTGAATCCCTGGGTGGGTTAAGTACCCTCCGGGGAAGGATCGTTGCTTGGGACCCCGGGGCTGGTATCGAGGTGACTGTTCTGTGCATCCACTTCGCAGCTGTTCTCTCTCCGCGGGTTCTCTCCGCCTGCTGCAGCCAAAAGGGACAGCTTAGGGTAAAGATAAAAACCCAGTGTGTAGACGTTCTTGCCTAGCCCTCGCCCCAAGCACAAGCGTATATGTCTCTGGTCAAAGGCTTTCGCCACAAGCTGAACACGTTTGGTCTCATCTAAGCCTCTGAAGCCCGAGTTTACCCAGCTACGAATCAAACTTCAGGAGAGGTGCTCAGGGTGATGCGGACTGCCAAGCGTTTCACCAGGCAGCCCAGATCGAGTACAAACACTTGTGTTTTAAACGGGCAGAGGAAATGGTGTCAAGAGCGCGCCTCCGTCTCCCGGGCGACGTACACATTTTCTCCATGAGATGCAAGCCCTTCCTCCAGTGTGAAAGGCCTCTACACTCTACACCTCTTGCGCTCGCAGCACGCAGGTACCACCCGCTCTGAACATCTTCCAAAGGCACAGGGTCACGCAACGTGTGAACCACCGAGCGCGGGTGCAGCACACACCTAGGTCTTCGCTGTCGGCCTGAGAACACCCACGGCACAGGGCTTCTTTGGTGCACACACGTGGTAGCGGTCGGTGATGCATTCTGCTCCGTGAAACCTTCTCGGGGACACAGAGCGTGAGCGCACCTAGATTAGCCCTACACCTCATCCCTCTTTCCTGAGTGAGTTGTACTGCTACAAGACAAAACTCCCTGCTGGAATCTCGGTGTGGCTTAAGTATCCTCCGGGAAGCGATCGCTGCTAGAGACACTGTGCTGCTCTCTAGGATAATGGTCTGTGCCTCCACTGCGCTGCTGTTGTCTCCAAGTCGCTTGCGAAGGCCTTTTCGAAGAGGTTGCTCACAGTGTCGTTTCTTTAGAGTAACCCACAGGCATACGAGGATGCCGGTTCTGTGAAGGAAAATGCTCCCTGCCTCAGCCACTTGGGCGCCGTTTTGCACAGGAAAGGACACTCCGCCTTGAAGGTTCTTCCTTCCGGATTGCCACTCGCACTGGCGATGTCTCCTGAATCTCGCGGGGTTACAGTGCCGTCACAAGGTCCGTATCTCAGGCCTAGAACGGCAGAGCGTCCGGCAGCTTTGAAAGAGACCTTCGGCATTCTTCTGGCCTTCGGGGACGCTCCATGAGGAACAAGCTCCTCAGCAGCGTGCGTCTTTAGATCTTTCATGGCAGAACCTCTGTGGGCGACCTCATTCCTCCCCCCACGTGAGAGACACACACAACCTGCCATTAGGGGGTGGAAGGCTTTAGAGTCCAGAAGCGAGGCTGGCGCTCCCACTCAGCATTCCTACACGGAACTGAGCCCGGGTGCGTGAGACCGTGAGAGGGGGCGAAGACAGGCGTACCAGCGAGCTGTTCACAGTGCACGCTGACGCATCACCCTTCAAGCTCACGTTCATTTCATGGAGAGAACACGAGGCCTTGATGCGCTTTCCTGTGGTACGTAAACTTTGGTCGCGTCCCCTGGTGGGCACATCGGCTCAGGACTGCCCTGTCCCAAAGGCTCCAGGTGTGGAGCCCGACTGTTGGAGATCAGCCTCACGTGGCTCTTTCACGGACGAGACCGGCTCGCAATGGGACCGTTCACGAGCTGGGGACCGTGCTGGCTGTTAGGAGTCGGCACACCAAGAGCCCTCCGAGGGAGAGGAGCTGCTGACGTTTGCCAGCACAGTCTCCAATTCCGAACTGCAACCGTTCCCTGTAAGAGGCTCCCGAAAGCTTCGACGCAGTTTCTCAGTTAGCTATAAATGGAGGCCAGTCACTTGGCAGACTCCCCCAACGCCCGGCCCCCCAGGCTGCGATACAGACACGCCGACTGCTTCAGCCAACAGGGACAGCTTGGAGTAAAAGTCAGAATCCTAAGTGTCAAAGTACTTGCGTGACGCTGGCCAGAAGCTCAAACATTTAGGGCAGGGCATCAAGGCACTTCGCCGCACGCGGAGCAAGTTTGTTCTCATCTCGCCTCTGAATGCCGAGTTTAACCAGCTAGGAAGCAAACTTCGGGAAAGGTACTCAGGGTGCCGCCGATTCCAAATTCTTTCACCAGACAGCCCAAATCGTGTACGCCTCTTTGCATTTTCCATGGGCAGGACAAAATGGTGTCAACCCGCACGCCTCCAGCTGGGGGTGGGTTGGGGTGGGGTGGGGTGGGGGTGGGGGTTGGGCGACGTACACTTTCTCCATGGGAAACAGGCCCACGCCTTCAGTGTGAAAGGCCTCTACGCCTCTCTGCTTTCGCAGCCCAGGCGTAGCCTCAGCTCTGAAAAGCTTCCAGAGCAGGAAGGTCAGAAAACCTTTGAACCACCCAGCAGGTGCAGCACAGAACAAGGGCTTCTCTCTTGGCCTTGAGAACACCCACTGCCCAGCGCTCCTTTGTGTACACACGTGGTGGAGGAAGGGTGCTGGATTCGGCTCCGTGAGAACTTCTCCGGGCCACGTAGTGTGAACGCAAGTAGATGAGCCCTACATCTCATGCCAGTCTCCTGTGCGAGTTGGACAAGGCGAACTCCCTGCTTGAATCCCTGGGTGGGTTAAGTACCCTCCGGGGAAGGATCGTTGCTTGGGACCCCGGGGCTGGTATCGAGGTGACTGTTCTGTGCATCCACTTCGCAGCTGTTCTCTCTCCGCGGGTTCTCTCCGCCTGCTGCAGCCAAAAGGGACAGCTTAGGGTAAAGATAAAAACCCAGTGTGTAGACGTTCTTGCCTAGCCCTCGCCCCAAGCACAAGCGTATATGTCTCTGGTCAAAGGCTTTCGCCACAAGCTGAACACGTTTGGTCTCATCTAAGCCTCTGAAGCCCGAGTTTACCCAGCTACGAATCAAACTTCAGGAGAGGTGCTCAGGGTGATGCGGACTGCCAAGCGTTTCACCAGGCAGCCCAGATCGAGTACAAACACTTGTGTTTTAAACGGGCAGAGGAAATGGTGTCAAGAGCGCGCCTCCGTCTCCCGGGCGACGTACACATTTTCTCCATGAGATGCAAGCCCTTCCTCCAGTGTGAAAGGCCTCTACACTCTACACCTCTTGCGCTCGCAGCACGCAGGTACCACCCGCTCTGAACATCTTCCAAAGGCACAGGGTCACGCAACGTGTGAACCACCGAGCGCGGGTGCAGCACACACCTAGGTCTTCGCTGTCGGCCTGAGAACACCCACGGCACAGGGCTTCTTTGGTGCACACACGTGGTAGCGGTCGGTGATGCATTCTGCTCCGTGAAACCTTCTCGGGGACACAGAGCGTGAGCGCACCTAGATTAGCCCTACACCTCATCCCTCTTTCCTGAGTGAGTTGTACTGCTACAAGACAAAACTCCCTGCTGGAATCTCGGTGTGGCTTAAGTATCCTCCGGGAAGCGATCGCTGCTAGAGACACTGTGCTGCTCTCTAGGATAATGGTCTGTGCCTCCACTGCGCTGCTGTTGTCTCCAAGTCGCTTGCGAAGGCCTTTTCGAAGAGGTTGCTCACAGTGTCGTTTCTTTAGAGTAACCCACAGGCATACGAGGATGCCGGTTCTGTGAAGGAAAATGCTCCCTGCCTCAGCCACTTGGGCGCCGTTTTGCACAGGAAAGGACACTCCGCCTTGAAGGTTCTTCCTTCCGGATTGCCACTCGCACTGGCGATGTCTCCTGAATCTCGCGGGGTTACAGTGCCGTCACAAGGTCCGTATCTCAGGCCTAGAACGGCAGAGCGTCCGGCAGCTTTGAAAGAGACCTTCGGCATTCTTCTGGCCTTCGGGGACGCTCCATGAGGAACAAGCTCCTCAGCAGCGTGCGTCTTTAGATCTTTCATGGCAGAACCTCTGTGGGCGACCTCATTCCTCCCCCCACGTGAGAGACACACACAACCTGCCATTAGGGGGTGGAAGGCTTTAGAGTCCAGAAGCGAGGCTGGCGCTCCCACTCAGCATTCCTACACGGAACTGAGCCCGGGTGCGTGAGACCGTGAGAGGGGGCGAAGACAGGCGTACCAGCGAGCTGTTCACAGTGCACGCTGACGCATCACCCTTCAAGCTCACGTTCATTTCATGGAGAGAACACGAGGCCTTGATGCGCTTTCCTGTGGTACGTAAACTTTGGTCGCGTCCCCTGGTGGGCACATCGGCTCAGGACTGCCCTGTCCCAAAGGCTCCAGGTGTGGAGCCCGACTGTTGGAGATCAGCCTCACGTGGCTCTTTCACGGACGAGACCGGCTCGCAATGGGACCGTTCACGAGCTGGGGACCGTGCTGGCTGTTAGGAGTCGGCACACCAAGAGCCCTCCGAGGGAGAGGAGCTGCTGACGTTTGCCAGCACAGTCTCCAATTCCGAACTGCAACCGTTCCCTGTAAGAGGCTCCCGAAAGCTTCGACGCAGTTTCTCAGTTAGCTATAAATGGAGGCCAGTCACTTGGCAGACTCCCCCAACGCCCGGCCCCCCAGGCTGCGATACAGACACGCCGACTGCTTCAGCCAACAGGGACAGCTTGGAGTAAAAGTCAGAATCCTAAGTGTCAAAGTACTTGCGTGACGCTGGCCAGAAGCTCAAACATTTAGGGCAGGGCATCAAGGCACTTCGCCGCACGCGGAGCAAGTTTGTTCTCATCTCGCCTCTGAATGCCGAGTTTAACCAGCTAGGAAGCAAACTTCGGGAAAGGTACTCAGGGTGCCGCCGATTCCAAATTCTTTCACCAGACAGCCCAAATCGTGTACGCCTCTTTGCATTTTCCATGGGCAGGACAAAATGGTGTCAACCCGCACGCCTCCAGCTGGGGGTGGGTTGGGGTGGGGTGGGGTGGGGGTGGGGGTTGGGCGACGTACACTTTCTCCATGGGAAACAGGCCCACGCCTTCAGTGTGAAAGGCCTCTACGCCTCTCTGCTTTCGCAGCCCAGGCGTAGCCTCAGCTCTGAAAAGCTTCCAGAGCAGGAAGGTCAGAAAACCTTTGAACCACCCAGCAGGTGCAGCACAGAACAAGGGCTTCTCTCTTGGCCTTGAGAACACCCACTGCCCAGCGCTCCTTTGTGTACACACGTGGTGGAGGAAGGGTGCTGGATTCGGCTCCGTGAGAACTTCTCCGGGCCACGTAGTGTGAACGCAAGTAGATGAGCCCTACATCTCATGCCAGTCTCCTGTGCGAGTTGGACAAGGCGAACTCCCTGCTTGAATCCCTGGGTGGGTTAAGTACCCTCCGGGGAAGGATCGTTGCTTGGGACCCCGGGGCTGGTATCGAGGTGACTGTTCTGTGCATCCACTTCGCAGCTGTTCTCTCTCCGCGGGTTCTCTCCGCCTGCTGCAGCCAAAAGGGACAGCTTAGGGTAAAGATAAAAACCCAGTGTGTAAACGTTCTTGCCTAGCCCTCGCCCCAAGCACAAGCGTATATGTCTCTGGTCAAAGGCTTTCGCCACAAGCTGAACACGTTTGGTCTCATCTAAGCCTCTGAAGCCCGAGTTTACCCAGCTACGAATCAAACTTCAGGAGAGGTGCTCAGGGTGATGCGGACTGCCAAGCGTTTCACCAGGCAGCCCAGATCGAGTACAAACACTTGTGTTTTAAACGGGCAGAGGAAATGGTGTCAAGAGCGCGCCTCCGTCTCCCGGGCGACGTACACATTTTCTCCATGAGATGCAAGCCCTTCCTCCAGTGTGAAAGGCCTCTACACTCTACACCTCTTGCGCTCGCAGCACGCAGGTACCACCCGCTCTGAACATCTTCCAAAGGCACAGGGTCACGCAACGTGTGAACCACCGAGCGCGGGTGCAGCACACACCTAGGTCTTCGCTGTCGGCCTGAGAACACCCACGGCACAGGGCTTCTTTGGTGCACACACGTGGTAGCGGTCGGTGATGCATTCTGCTCCGTGAAACCTTCTCGGGGACACAGAGCGTGAGCGCACCTAGATTAGCCCTACACCTCATCCCTCTTTCCTGAGTGAATTGTACTGCTACAAGACAAAACTCCCTGCTGGAATCTCGGTGTGGCTTAAGTATCCTCCGGGAAGCGATCGCTGCTAGAGACACTGTGCTGCTCTCTAGGATAATGGTCTGTGCCTCCACTGCGCTGCTGTTGTCTCCAAGTCGCTTGCGAAGGCCTTTTCGAAGAGGTTGCTCACAGTGTCGTTTCTTTAGAGTAACCCACAGGCATACGAGGATGCCGGTTCTGTGAAGGAAAATGCTCCCTGCCTCAGCCACTTGGGCGCCGTTTTGCACAGGAAAGGACACTCCGCCTTGAAGGTTCTTCCTTCCGGATTGCCACTCGCACTGGCGATGTCTCCTGAATCTCGCGGGGTTACAGTGCCGTCACAAGGTCCGTATCTCAGGCCTAGAACGGCAGAGCGTCCGGCAGCTTTGAAAGAGACCTTCGGCATTCTTCTGGCCTTCGGGGACGCTCCATGAGGAACAAGCTCCTCAGCAGCGTGCGTCTTTAGATCTTTCATGGCAGAACCTCTGTGGGCGACCTCATTCCTCCCCCCACGTGAGAGACACACACAACCTGCCATTAGGGGGTGGAAGGCTTTAGAGTCCAGAAGCGAGGCTGGCGCTCCCACTCAGCATTCCTACACGGAACTGAGCCCGGGTGCGTGAGACCGTGAGAGGGGGCGAAGACAGGCGTACCAGCGAGCTGTTCACAGTGCACGCTGACGCATCACCCTTCAAGCTCACGTTCATTTCATGGAGAGAACACGAGGCCTTGATGCGCTTTCCTGTGGTACGTAAACTTTGGTCGCGTCCCCTGGTGGGCACATCGGCTCAGGACTGCCCTGTCCCAAAGGCTCCAGGTGTGGAGCCCGACTGTTGGAGATCAGCCTCACGTGGCTCTTTCACGGACGAGACCGGCTCGCAATGGGACCGTTCACGAGCTGGGGACCGTGCTGGCTGTTAGGAGTCGGCACACCAAGAGCCCTCCGAGGGAGAGGAGCTGCTGACGTTTGCCAGCACAGTCTCCAATTCCGAACTGCAACCGTTCCCTGTAAGAGGCTCCCGAAAGCTTCGACGCAGTTTCTCAGTTAGCTATAAATGGAGGCCAGTCACTTGGCAGACTCCCCCAACGCCCGGCCCCCCAGGCTGCGATACAGACACGCCGACTGCTTCAGCCAACAGGGACAGCTTGGAGTAAAAGTCAGAATCCTAAGTGTCAAAGTACTTGCGTGACGCTGGCCAGAAGCTCAAACATTTAGGGCAGGGCATCAAGGCACTTCGCCGCACGCGGAGCAAGTTTGTTCTCATCTCGCCTCTGAATGCCGAGTTTAACCAGCTAGGAAGCAAACTTCGGGAAAGGTACTCAGGGTGCCGCCGATTCCAAATTCTTTCACCAGACAGCCCAAATCGTGTACGCCTCTTTGCATTTTCCATGGGCAGGACAAAATGGTGTCAACCCGCACGCCTCCAGCTGGGGGTGGGTTGGGGTGGGGTGGGGTGGGGGTGGGGGTTGGGCGACGTACACTTTCTCCATGGGAAACAGGCCCACGCCTTCAGTGTGAAAGGCCTCTACGCCTCTCTGCTTTCGCAGCCCAGGCGTAGCCTCAGCTCTGAAAAGCTTCCAGAGCAGGAAGGTCAGAAAACCTTTGAACCACCCAGCAGGTGCAGCACAGAACAAGGGCTTCTCTCTTGGCCTTGAGAACACCCACTGCCCAGCGCTCCTTTGTGTACACACGTGGTGGAGGAAGGGTGCTGGATTCGGCTCCGTGAGAACTTCTCCGGGCCACGTAGTGTGAACGCAAGTAGATGAGCCCTACATCTCATGCCAGTCTCCTGTGCGAGTTGGACAAGGCGAACTCCCTGCTTGAATCCCTGGGTGGGTTAAGTACCCTCCGGGGAAGGATCGTTGCTTGGGACCCCGGGGCTGGTATCGAGGTGACTGTTCTGTGCATCCACTTCGCAGCTGTTCTCTCTCCGCGGGTTCTCTCCGCCTGCTGCAGCCAAAAGGGACAGCTTAGGGTAAAGATAAAAACCCAGTGTGTAGACGTTCTTGCCTAGCCCTCGCCCCAAGCACAAGCGTATATGTCTCTGGTCAAAGGCTTTCGCCACAAGCTGAACACGTTTGGTCTCATCTAAGCCTCTGAAGCCCGAGTTTACCCAGCTACGAATCAAACTTCAGGAGAGGTGCTCAGGGTGATGCGGACTGCCAAGCGTTTCACCAGGCAGCCCAGATCGAGTACAAACACTTGTGTTTTAAACGGGCAGAGGAAATGGTGTCAAGAGCGCGCCTCCGTCTCCCGGGCGACGTACACATTTTCTCCATGAGATGCAAGCCCTTCCTCCAGTGTGAAAGGCCTCTACACTCTACACCTCTTGCGCTCGCAGCACGCAGGTACCACCCGCTCTGAACATCTTCCAAAGGCACAGGGTCACGCAACGTGTGAACCACCGAGCGCGGGTGCAGCACACACCTAGGTCTTCGCTGTCGGCCTGAGAACACCCACGGCACAGGGCTTCTTTGGTGCACACACGTGGTAGCGGTCGGTGATGCATTCTGCTCCGTGAAACCTTCTCGGGGACACAGAGCGTGAGCGCACGTAGATTAGCCCTACACCTCATCCCTCTTTCCTGAGTGAGTTGTACTGCTACAAGACAAAACTCCCTGCTGGAATCTCGGTGTGGCTTAAGTATCCTCCGGGAAGCGATCGCTGCTAGAGACACTGTGCTGCTCTCTAGGATAATGGTCTGTGCCTCCACTGCGCTGCTGTTGTCTCCAAGTCGCTTGCGAAGGCCTTTTCGAAGAGGTTGCTCACAGTGTCGTTTCTTTAGAGTAACCCACAGGCATACGAGGATGCCGGTTCTGTGAAGGAAAATGCTCCCTGCCTCAGCCACTTGGGCGCCGTTTTGCACAGGAAAGGACACTCCGCCTTGAAGGTTCTTCCTTCCGGATTGCCACTCGCACTGGCGATGTCTCCTGAATCTCGCGGGGTTACAGTGCCGTCACAAGGTCCGTATCTCAGGCCTAGAACGGCAGAGCGTCCGGCAGCTTTGAAAGAGACCTTCGGCATTCTTCTGGCCTTCGGGGACGCTCCATGAGGAACAAGCTCCTCAGCAGCGTGCGTCTTTAGATCTTTCATGGCAGAACCTCTGTGGGCGACCTCATTCCTCCCCCCACGTGAGAGACACACACAACCTGCCATTAGGGGGTGGAAGGCTTTAGAGTCCAGAAGCGAGGCTGGCGCTCCCACTCAGCATTCCTACACGGAACTGAGCCCGGGTGCGTGAGACCGTGAGAGGGGGCGAAGACAGGCGTACCAGCGAGCTGTTCACAGTGCACGCTGACGCATCACCCTTCAAGCTCACGTTCATTTCATGGAGAGAACACGAGGCCTTGATGCGCTTTCCTGTGGTACGTAAACTTTGGTCGCGTCCCCTGGTGGGCACATCGGCTCAGGACTGCCCTGTCCCAAAGGCTCCAGGTGTGGAGCCCGACTGTTGGAGATCAGCCTCACGTGGCTCTTTCACGGACGAGACCGGCTCGCAATGGGACCGTTCACGAGCTGGGGACCGTGCTGGCTGTTAGGAGTCGGCACACCAAGAGCCCTCCGAGGGAGAGGAGCTGCTGACGTTTGCCAGCACAGTCTCCAATTCCGAACTGCAACCGTTCCCTGTAAGAGGCTCCCGAAAGCTTCGACGCAGTTTCTCAGTTAGCTATAAATGGAGGCCAGTCACTTGGCAGACTCCCCCAACGCCCGGCCCCCCAGGCTGCGATACAGACACGCCGACTGCTTCAGCCAACAGGGACAGCTTGGAGTAAAAGTCAGAATCCTAAGTGTCAAAGTACTTGCGTGACGCTGGCCAGAAGCTCAAACATTTAGGGCAGGGCATCAAGGCACTTCGCCGCACGCGGAGCAAGTTTGTTCTCATCTCGCCTCTGAATGCCGAGTTTAACCAGCTAGGAAGCAAACTTCGGGAAAGGTACTCAGGGTGCCGCCGATTCCAAATTCTTTCACCAGACAGCCCAAATCGTGTACGCCTCTTTGCATTTTCCATGGGCAGGACAAAATGGTGTCAACCCGCACGCCTCCAGCTGGGGGTGGGTTGGGGTGGGGTGGGGTGGGGGTGGGGGTTGGGCGACGTACACTTTCTCCATGGGAAACAGGCCCACGCCTTCAGTGTGAAAGGCCTCTACGCCTCTCTGCTTTCGCAGCCCAGGCGTAGCCTCAGCTCTGAAAAGCTTCCAGAGCAGGAAGGTCAGAAAACCTTTGAACCACCCAGCAGGTGCAGCACAGAACAAGGGCTTCTCTCTTGGCCTTGAGAACACCCACTGCCCAGCGCTCCTTTGTGTACACACGTGGTGGAGGAAGGGTGCTGGATTCGGCTCCGTGAGAACTTCTCCGGGCCACGTAGTGTGAACGCAAGTAGATGAGCCCTACATCTCATGCCAGTCTCCTGTGCGAGTTGGACAAGGCGAACTCCCTGCTTGAATCCCTGGGTGGGTTAAGTACCCTCCGGGGAAGGATCGTTGCTTGGGACCCCGGGGCTGGTATCGAGGTGACTGTTCTGTGCATCCACTTCGCAGCTGTTCTCTCTCCGCGGGTTCTCTCCGCCTGCTGCAGCCAAAAGGGACAGCTTAGGGTAAAGATAAAAACCCAGTGTGTAGACGTTCTTGCCTAGCCCTCGCCCCAAGCACAAGCGTATATGTCTCTGGTCAAAGGCTTTCGCCACAAGCTGAACACGTTTGGTCTCATCTAAGCCTCTGAAGCCCGAGTTTACCCAGCTACGAATCAAACTTCAGGAGAGGTGCTCAGGGTGATGCGGACTGCCAAGCGTTTCACCAGGCAGCCCAGATCGAGTACAAACACTTGTGTTTTAAACGGGCAGAGGAAATGGTGTCAAGAGCGCGCCTCCGTCTCCCGGGCGACGTACACATTTTCTCCATGAGATGCAAGCCCTTCCTCCAGTGTGAAAGGCCTCTACACTCTACACCTCTTGCGCTCGCAGCACGCAGGTACCACCCGCTCTGAACATCTTCCAAAGGCACAGGGTCACGCAACGTGTGAACCACCGAGCGCGGGTGCAGCACACACCTAGGTCTTCGCTGTCGGCCTGAGAACACCCACGGCACAGGGCTTCTTTGGTGCACACACGTGGTAGCGGTCGGTGATGCATTCTGCTCCGTGAAACCTTCTCGGGGACACAGAGCGTGAGCGCACGTAGATTAGCCCTACACCTCATCCCTCTTTCCTGAGTGAGTTGTACTGCTACAAGACAAAACTCCCTGCTGGAATCTCGGTGTGGCTTAAGTATCCTCCGGGAAGCGATCGCTGCTAGAGACACTGTGCTGCTCTCTAGGATAATGGTCTGTGCCTCCACTGCGCTGCTGTTGTCTCCAAGTCGCTTGCGAAGGCCTTTTCGAAGAGGTTGCTCACAGTGTCGTTTCTTTAGAGTAACCCACAGGCATACGAGGATGCCGGTTCTGTGAAGGAAAATGCTCCCTGCCTCAGCCACTTGGGCGCCGTTTTGCACAGGAAAGGACACTCCGCCTTGAAGGTTCTTCCTTCCGGATTGCCACTCGCACTGGCGATGTCTCCTGAATCTCGCGGGGTTACAGTGCCGTCACAAGGTCCGTATCTCAGGCCTAGAACGGCAGAGCGTCCGGCAGCTTTGAAAGAGACCTTCGGCATTCTTCTGGCCTTCGGGGACGCTCCATGAGGAACAAGCTCCTCAGCAGCGTGCGTCTTTAGATCTTTCATGGCAGAACCTCTGTGGGCGACCTCATTCCTCCCCCCACGTGAGAGACACACACAACCTGCCATTAGGGGGTGGAAGGCTTTAGAGTCCAGAAGCGAGGCTGGCGCTCCCACTCAGCATTCCTACACGGAACTGAGCCCGGGTGCGTGAGACCGTGAGAGGGGGCGAAGACAGGCGTACCAGCGAGCTGTTCACAGTGCACGCTGACGCATCACCCTTCAAGCTCACGTTCATTTCATGGAGAGAACACGAGGCCTTGATGCGCTTTCCTGTGGTACGTAAACTTTGGTCGCGTCCCCTGGTGGGCACATCGGCTCAGGACTGCCCTGTCCCAAAGGCTCCAGGTGTGGAGCCCGACTGTTGGAGATCAGCCTCACGTGGCTCTTTCACGGACGAGACCGGCTCGCAATGGGACCGTTCACGAGCTGGGGACCGTGCTGGCTGTTAGGAGTCGGCACACCAAGAGCCCTCCGAGGGAGAGGAGCTGCTGACGTTTGCCAGCACAGTCTCCAATTCCGAACTGCAACCGTTCCCTGTAAGAGGCTCCCGAAAGCTTCGACGCAGTTTCTCAGTTAGCTATAAATGGAGGCCAGTCACTTGGCAGACTCCCCCAACGCCCGGCCCCCCAGGCTGCGATACAGACACGCCGACTGCTTCAGCCAACAGGGACAGCTTGGAGTAAAAGTCAGAATCCTAAGTGTCAAAGTACTTGCGTGACGCTGGCCAGAAGCT